>NC_089494.1:49909101-50218290 GCF_036850765.1 Saccopteryx bilineata | reverse complement strand
TCTGAGGCCTCTCACCAGCTCCTGTAGATGAGCATCTTTTCACTATGTCTCTACATGGTCTTTGTAATGTTGGTGGGTGAGGCCAGGCAGGTGCTCACTGAATTCAGGCAAACAGTAGAGGAACATCAGAGCCGGAAAGCATCAGGCCATTACCCGCTTATTGGAGGCTCAAAAAGACAGGCAAGCAAATAAATAACAAAAGAAAAGGAGCTACTAAACAAAGGAAAATCTGCTTTTTGCAGTGAAAGGCAAGGGAGCAGGAAAACTGCACCTCACGGTGGTGGGAGAGCCGACTGAAACAATCCCTGCCACTGAGGGAAAGCCCCCACAGCCTGACATAGACCACAAGCTCGTGGAGCTGCCACGCACCCACACACCAATCAGGCCAAGCGCTTGCAGCCGGTAAACCCACAAGCAAACCTAACACACCTGTTTTTCTACTGTCTGTCTCTGTCCTAAATTTCTCTTTTATAAGGACTCCTATCAAACTGGATTAGGCCCATTCCACAACTTAATTTAACCTTAATTAGTCTGTCTTTCCAAATATAGGCACATTCAATGGCCCTGGACATTAGGACTTCAACATATAAATAGTTCTGAGACACAGTTCAGCCCATAACACTGTGATAGTGCAGCCAAGAGGCAAAAAAAAAAGTTCAAGCACCTGACTGGTGGTGGAACAGTGCATAGTGCATCGACCTGAAATGCTGAGGTCCTTGATTCAAACCCTGAGGTCACTGGCTTGAGTGTGGAATTATGGACATGATCTCATGGTGTTGTAGTAATTAAATATATAGAAATATAAGAAACAAAAATATGGAAAATATATAAAAGTAATTAAAATATAATATTAAAATTAAATAAAGCTATGCCATCTGGATAGGAATTAATATAGTGGGTACAGATGTAATAAACAGACTCTGTCTTTTGAGCAGGGCCCAGTTAGTATGTGTGTGAAGTTATACATAGATAAAAAGTGGCTTGGCATCATAACTTTGTAAGTTAACGTAAATAAGAACATCTTAAAAAGTGGTTTGATGTAAACATTTCAGTAGATTAACATAAAAGGGGTTCCCTGCAACAAACTCCCAAAAAGGTGGTTTGAGGTGATAATCCTGTAGATTGACACCTGTTATAAGGTGTTGGTGGCAAAGAAAAGGTACTAAAGTTGAAAGGTCCCCTGCTGTAGTAGTCGCTCAGACTCCAACATTGACATGGACTGTCTCCGCGCTGCTCTGAGCTCTGACCAAAGACAGCGGAGAGGAGCACGCCGACGGGGCCCCCTTAAGCTGTACCTAGGCACGCCAAAAGGATTTGTGAGTAATAAATTGCCTGTGTGATTATTGCAACTAACTCTGTGTCAGTCTCGTGTCTTTCCTCCGGTGGCAGTTAGTGTTGGCACTTATCAGTAGCATCTTCATAGCCACCGCAAGAGTAGTCTTGAAGAGGCTGCCAGCCCTGCCGATAAACAGGAGTGCCCCACTGCACGGGGAAGTCGAATCAGGGATGCCTGATCAACGTAGAGCTTGGGCTCTACTGGGACACATGGTCTCTGTCTTGAGCCCAAAGGTCACTGGCTTGATCAAGGGTTCACTGGCTAGGATGGAGCCCCTTGGTCAAGACACATACGAGAAATGATCAATGAAAAGTACACACTATGAGTTAATGCTTCTCATCTCTCTCCCTTCCTCTCTCTCTCAAAAAAAAAAAAAAAAAGAAAGGAAAGAATGAAAAGGGAAGGAAAGGGAAGGGAAGTAAGGGAAGGGAAGGGAAGGGAAGGGAAGGGAAGGGAAGGGAAGGGAAGGGAAGGGAAGGAAAGGAAAGGAAAGGAAAGGAAAGGAAAGGAAAGGAAAGGAAAGGAAAGGAAAGGAAAGGAAAGGAAAGGAAAGGAAAGGAAAGGAAAGGAAAGGAAAGGAAAGGAAAGGAAAGGAGGAAGGAAGGAAAGAAGGGAAGGAAGGAGGGAGGAGGGAGGAAGGGAAAGAGAGAGAGAGAAAGGAAGAAAGAAAGAAAAGAAAAGAAAGAAAAATAAAGAAAGAAAAGCACAAGCTAGCTGATGTTCCCTTTCCCCCCATGGAAGGGTACCAGAATAGGGTCAGTCTTATGATAGGCAGAGCAGTGGGGGAAATCATCTCAGGGCTGAGAATCCTGAAAAACAAAAAACAACTGCCTTTTATTGGCCCAGGTAGGCAGTAGGAGGGGGAGGAGGATTGCTAGGAGTGAGAAAGTGCTGAGTCAGAGTAGTTTCTTAGTAAGGAGGTTTCAGCTGATGTGGTTTCTGAATGGAGATGCCTGGGCTGGAAATGCTGATATGCATATGAGTGGCTACCGAAGGGTCCATGGTTGTGTTCTTGACTGCCACTCCCTCCATACTTAAACTCTTAAAACTGAGAGTTTATAAATACAATTTATGAATAAGTGAAAGTCCACATTTTAATAATTTAGGAATATATAATCTTGAAGCAATTCAAACAAATTTAAATTATCACTGTACTAATAAAGGAAGTGAGGAAATACACAAAGACTACCAAAATGAGAATGAGCAAAGCACTTTCTTTCAGACTAGCTATACAGCTAGGGAGTCAGCCATCTACCCTTGTGTTTGCCACCAACTCAAAGACAAGCAGATGAATGAATAGGAAAGCCTCATATAAAAAAAAAAATTAAAGGGCTTCAAGTATCTTCTGATTGGAGGCTGTTGCCATGGAGAAACTGTAAGTGGGCTAACTGGAAGCTGGTCATCCTATATGATTGGTAATAGGCCAATTAGCACCACTTTGGCAGAACTAATAACTAATTTTATGTTGAGTTTGGCAAAACAGTTGTTAAAATGACACTTGTAATCAGGGTTTTCTCTAAAGTGGGCACAGGGGCAGCCACCCAAGGTGGAAATCAAAATTTTACATTTCTCATTTTTTTTTTTAACTTTCAACTGCACAACAGCGTATTCTCAGCATTCGTATAGTAATGTACATTCCGTCCATAGGTGAAGAGAATTTGATGAAACTATGCTTCTAATATTTATTTCATAAAACTCATTATACCTTTGATGAATTACTACATTTTAATTCCCTCATATTTGTTATTCCAGTAAACAAAAATATAACGTAAAGAGAAAAAGTGCCAAACAATCAGGGGGTGACAACTTGTGTTGTTTTTTGTCGGGAATTATTTAATATATTTTTTAATATTTTAAAACTCTTTCTTATAACATAATCTACTTTTGTGTACCTCTTTTATTATTCTTGCTTAAGTATTAAATGCATGAAATAATAAACTACCGCTATGTATACCATTTTTTTTATACTTAAAATGGTCAGCAGGTCAGAGAACCGGTTGTTAAATTATTTGAATCCCACCACTGGTTATGGGCATGTATTTGGTTTTCTCTGGTTGCTCCTAAGTTGAAAGCAGAGGCAAAAATTAGTAAAACTGTCAGTTATTGATCAAGTCCTGGCTGTTTGAGGCCAATGTCTTCTTGGGCTGCGGTTCAGTTTCCTTGAAGGATTGCTGCAGGTGGAGGGACAGAATTTGACTTTATATATGGTCTGGCTATTATCAATTTGCATATTCAGCCTCTCAGTGAAAAAAGCAGTAAAACATCAGCACATAATTTTATGACCAAATTATACTGTCAGTTACTGAATACAGCCCAAGTAATATATATATGGCTCACAAAGTTAGGGGATATTTTATCACTTCATATTTATTTTGAAATATCCCCTAATTTTGTGAGCAGTATATTTTTTGCAGTGTTCCTGAAAACTAGAGTGTATATGTGGAATTGAAAGTAACACTAATATGTTATACATAATTAGATATAAAATTATATTGTAAAGTAGGCAAAGTGTTCACAAAGCACAGAATTAAGTGCAACAAGCATGAATGTACTATAAAACACTCAGCAGAAAATATCAAAGCCTCGAGTTTCCCAGAGGAGAGTGAATGTAATGCAATTCACAAATAAAGCATACACAAAATCAGCAGATTCAAGATACTAAAGGCAAATTATGTTTTTAATTCACCACATTTTTTTTCCTCGGAAAAAAACCAACTTGGGATAGCTTGTTAGAGAAGATACATATTCTTAAGACATGGATAACATTAATGACTGGAGAACAAACAAAACTTGGAGTTGTCTCTTAGCCAGGGTGAAAACACATGTCATTGCATAATACTTGCTCTTTTATTTAAAAGAATGAAGAATAGCAAAACTTCAAAGAAAAGATAATAATGTTTTACTTTAAATACTAAAAGACATTTCTCAGAGTCTGGTTATTTAATATATTAAAATCTAACTGCCTAAGGGTCAAATCCTATCTCTGCCACTAATACACTGGTCTCTATACCAAAGGAATCTTATTATGATTATGTATCATATATAATATTTAAGCCACTTATTATAACATTTAGTACCTAGGTAAATATCTCTTCAAAGTCAGCTGTGAAATATATTCACATGAGAAATAAGTATTTATACTGTCACAAATGGTAAGATTTCAATCTTATATATAGATGATTCATATTCCATTGTACATATGTACCACATCTTCTTTATCCAATCACCTATTGATGGGCATTTGAGTTTCTTTGTATCTTGATGATAAAAGCAAGATTTCTAAAAATCCTATTAATACTATGAACATTATAGAACACTGAAGAATGCATATATCTTTTCAACACAGATGGACCTAGATGGTATTATGTTAAGTGAAGTAAGTTAGACAAAGACAGATAGATACCATATGATTTTACTTATATGTGAAATCTAAAGAACAAAATAAACAAAACAGAAACAGACTCATAGTTACCAGGAACAAACTGATAGATGCCAGATGGGAGAAGGGATGAGGGATAGGTGACAAAAATAAAGGGAATAAGAAGTTACAAAATCCTCACCGGGATGTGAAGTACAGCTTAAGGAATATAGTCAACAATATTATAGCAACTAAGTATGGTGCCAAGTGGTACTATAATTATCAGGAGGATCATTTTGAAAATTATATAATTATCTAACCACTACTCTATACCTGAAACAAATATAGAATTTAAAAAGAAAAAGAAAAAAGTAAAGAGTGGCTATTACTTTCTAGTCACCGCTTAAACACTGGGGATACAATGGTAAACCATACTGACACAGTTCCTAGTTTATAGCTGTATTCTGGGGCTATATAATGCTGTCAAGAAAATAAGGTCACCTGACCTGTGGTGGTGCCATGGATAAAGCATGGACCTAGAATGCTGAGGTCACTGCTTTGAAACCTCAAGCTTGCCCGGTAAAGGCATATACGAGAAGCAACTACAATGAGTTGATGCTTCCCACTCCTCCCCTCCTCTCTAAAATCAGTAAATAAAATGTTAAAAAAATTAGATCAAAATAACAGCTAGAGATTAATGGTACAAAAGAATGTTCTATGTAGACTATTCCAGAAAAAACTCTTTGACAAAGTAACCTTTCAGCAGAGACCTGAAAGAAAAGGGGGAAAACAACATGGAGAAGTAGAAGAGCATTCTAACATGTTCCAAGAACAACAACGCCATATTGGTGGAACAGAGCTCCTGAGCAATGACTTTGGGTGTAAATCTATCAGCACAAAGAGTGACCAGAGGACATGAAATGTCCTCCCCCACCCCTTAGTAAGGCCTCCCATAAGCCACACTTCAAACACCTCCCACCAGTTGTAGATGAAGTTTGAGAGACTGCATATTTTTACCTAGAGAGATTGAATATTTTCTTGAAAGATTCTTAAAGTCATTTCTTTGATTTGTTAAATTTAAATTTTCTGCTGATTTTCCTTTACTTCCATCCAGGAAACAGCTTTGTGAGGGCCTGTGAGGAAAAAGAAATCGCTTAAAAAGAAGAAATGACCTCTCATCTGTACATGTGTGTGGTTGTCTGAGGATTTTCTTAGGCACTGTGCATATTCACTATTTGAGATTTTGGTATTGGCGTGAGTGTGGATTGTATGTTTGGCAAAGAAACTTTATGATTGTTTAATGCTCAATTTATTCCATTTATAAATTTAAAAATATCTTTCCCTTTAAACTTCTAAAAACAGTTTATGATCTGGTATATTCAATTATAAATATAGTAATGTGGGTTATCATTAAATACATTTATTTGGAATATTTGTTTTTAATAAAACTTTATTAAGGTATGATTTATATAAAAAGAACTACATATATTTAATGTATCTCATTTTAAAAGTTCAAACATAAGCAAACACTTGTGATATCATCACCTCACTGAAGGTAATAGACATCCAATTTCTTCTAAAGTTTCTTTCTTCTTTTTTTCCAATGTTATGTTCCATTTCTTAAATTTTTTAAATAAGAACACTTTCATGAGATCTACCTTCTTAACAAATTTTGAAGTGCACCATACCTTATTTTTAACCGTAGGTATATGCTACATAGCAAATCTCTAGAAGTCATTCATCTAGCATAACTGAGATGTATCCATTGAATGACAACTCCCCATTTCCCCACCCCCAGCCACTGTCAACCACTGCTCTATTCTCTGCTTCTATGAGTTTAACTATTTTGGATACTTAAATAGGTGGAATTATGTTTAATGTCCAATTAATATTCATTTTGATGACTAAAATTTCCTAAACATCTAGCAACGTTTACAAATTTGATTTTATCAGTTTCCAAGACAATTCTGAGGAGCCACTGTGCCACTTCACCCGCAAGTGTTGTAAGGTACCAAAAACTACAGAATTAATATTAATATTTTAAGAGGCTTGAAGAAAATTTTATTAATTTGGGTTAAGGTGTGCAGAGAAATTGTGAGAATAATCTCTGTACTGTGTGATTGGCATAACCAAGATGGCCCTTGGCATTGTATTGTAAATGCAAAGGGGAGGAAAACATGGATCCCCAGACATTCCACCACACCTGTGGGGAAAGGGGTGAATGGCTAGCCAGGTGCAGGGAGAGAAAAGCCAAAATAAACCTTTTCTTATAGCAATGAGCCATTTGCAGGCATTTGTCCCCACAGAAACTACCTCTCCTATGTAAATGCATGTGGTTAATATGTGTGACTCTGGACAGAGAGATGGCGGATGAACACTAGAAAATATAGGAATGCCTTTTAATATGTAAAGAGACATCTCTCCACCATTGTGTTGACTTATAAATTTTGTTTTCTCCAAAATGACGTATGGCTTGCAAATTGAACATGGTCCTATCATGTTAAAGGACATATGACTATAACCAATAGTGGTAAAGGACTCCTAATTGCAATTTTTGCTTCTGTACTTCCCACTTACAAAAGTATAAAAACTAAGTAGAACAAAGGGCCAGCGCGCTCTCCCTCAGACTTCTGTTGGAGTTGCCACCACTTGGCCAAGCTAGACAATAAAGCTTTGGTGTGTAATTGACGGAATTTGTTCGTGCCTTCAATGTTTCGGGTCCCTCCAGATTAGGCTTAACAATTCAAACTACCTCTGAAAATTTATTCTGTGTCTCAAGCAGCTATGAAATAGCTACTTGTAAATATAACCAGCTTTTTAATATTTGAAGAAATTTACATTTACAAATCAGTCTAATACTTTTAAGTCACCTGAAGTGTTTCTAACAAACCTACAAACAAGCACAATAATTTAAGAATTTGTCACTACATCTGTAAAATAAAATTTGAACCAAAGTATTAGTGTTATAGATTTTGATCTTAAAAAAATACACAAACAGCGCCCGCCCAATGGCTGTGATCTTGCTCTGCGACCCACATGCTGAGTTGAGTTTGAGACCACTGGTGTAAGAAAGAAGAGAGAGAGAGAGAAGGGGGGAGGAGCAGGAAGCATCAACTCCCATGTGTGCCTTGACCAGGCAAGCCCAGTGTTTCGAACCGGCAACCTCAGCATTTCCAGGTCGACGCTTTATCCACTGAGCCACCACAGGCTCTTCTTCAGCCAAGAAGACCCAGCGATCTTGTCCCCTTACTATGTGAAGCATAAAAAGACTGAGAAGCGTTAAGAGGATTGAGAAGATGGCAGCGGAGTAGGCGGATGCACAGACGCCCAGCTCTGAACACCAAACTGGAATACAAATCAATTTAGAAAAAATCAGCATGAAAAACCAACACTGAACTGCAAGAACAGCTCTCAAAAACCAACGAGCAAAGAGGAAGCCACAATAATCCTGGTAAGGGGTGCCTGAATCTCCTCTGCTTACAGGAACGGAAGGAGGGGGGTGAGGCTGAGAGCCCAGAGAGGATTTCACAGAGGAAAAAGAGCAGAAACTACTGCTCACAGCCACTTACCTGGCGACCAGGGAGCAAGGTGGGTTGAAAAGACCAGCTTATCTCCCAAGTGGAAAAGACAGGGAGAGGGACAGACTGTGAGGGGCTAAGGTATGCAAGAAACAAAATAAAAAAGCTGACTCATTTGTGCTGGAGGCGGCCATAGCTGGGGGAGGGACTGAACCTTTCACAAAACAGAGCTGAAGTGCTTCCGGATCAGAGATCTCCGGACATCTATCCAGCTCCAATCAGCACAACAAGACACAGCTGAAAACAAGAAGTGGGGAGGAGGGGCAGTAACTCAGGTCTCCATGGAGATCTGAGATACACCTCCCCCTACTGAAGCTGAGAAAAAACCCTGCCCCCAGTGAGATTAGTTGGTGGAAGAGACCTTCAGCGTCTCAGGTTGCACCCACAGCATACCTGGTTACAGTTTCAAGGAAGCCCCCTGCTGAGATCAGTTAACAAGACTATCACCTGTTAAGAAAACAAACAAATCAAGACTTCAAAGCTGCCCAAATCCGAAAGTGGATTACAAATAATAGCTGATACCAACCCACGAAGACCTAAAAATAACACAACTGAAAACTGGAGGCAGACAACACCAAGCCTAGACTCAACCACCTCTACAAATAAAAAAATTTAAAAAAAGAAGGTGAGAAGACAAAGGAGTGCAATCCAAATGAAACCACAAGAGACACCTTCGAGAGATGAACTGAGTGATATGGAAATAATCAAACTTCCAGATGCGGAGTTCAAAATAATGATTGTAAGGATGCTTAGAGATCTTAGAACAACAATGGAGGGGAAGTTTGAAAACCTAAATAAAGAAATAGCAAGTATAAAAAAGAATCAGTTGGAGACCACAAATACAATATCAGAATTAAAAACCACAATGGAAGGAATTAAAAACAGGATAGATAGAGCAGAGGATTGAATCAGCGAGTTACAAGACAACTGGAATGAAGGCATGAAAGCAGAGAAGAAAAGAGAAAAAAGACTCAAAAAGTCAGAGGAAACTCTTAGAGAGCTCTGTGACAACATGAAGAGAAATAACATCCGCATCATAGGGGTTCCTGAAGAAGAAGAAAAAGAACAAGGGATAGAGACTTTGTTCAATCATATCATAGCTGAAAACTTCCCTAAATTAATGCAAGAGAAACTCTCACAAATCCAAGAAGCACAGAGGACTCCATTAAAGAGAAACCCAAAGAAACCTACACCAAGACACATCATAATTAAAATACCAAAGCTAAGCGATAAAGAGAAAATATTAAAAGCTGCAAGAGAAAAAAAAGTTATCACCTACAAAGGAGCCCCCATAAGGATGACATCTGACTTCTCAACAGAAACACTTGAGGCCAGAAGGGAATGGCAAGAAATATTCAAAGTAATGCAGAACAAGAACCTACAACCAAGACTACTTTATCCAGCAAGGCTATCGTTTAAAATTGAAGGAGAAATAAAAAGCTTCCCAGACAAAAAACAACTCAAGGAATTCATTACAACCAAACCAATGCTGCAGGAAATATTAAGGGGCCTGGTGTAAACAAATAAAGTGGGAAAAGAATACAGAAAAAAAAAAAAAAAAGGAATACACCTTTAAAGAAGAAAATGGCAATAAACAACTACATATCAATAATAACCTTAAATGTAAATGGATTAAATGATCCAATCAAAAGACATAGGGTAGCTGCATGGATAAGAAAACAGGACCCATACATATGTTGTCTACAAGAGACACACCTTAGAACAAAAGACACACACAGATTGAAGGTAAAAGGATGGAAAAAAATGTTTCATGCAAACGGAAATGAAAAAAAAGCTGGGGTAGCAATACTTATATCAGACAAATTGGACTTTAAAACAAAGGACATAGTAAGAGATAAAGAAGGCCACTACATAATGATAAAGGGAGTAATCCAACAGGAAGATATAACTATTATAAATATCTATGCACCTAATATAGGAGCACCCAAATATATAAAACAGACTTTGATGGATTTAAAGGGTGAGATCAACAGCAATACTCTAATAGTAGGGGATTTCAATACCCCACTAACATCACTAGATAGATCCTCAAGAAAGAAAATTAACAAAGAAACAGCAGACTTATTGGAAACACTAGATCAACTCGATTTAATAAATATCTTCAAAACCTTTCACCCTAAAGCAGCAGAATATATATTCTTTTCAAGTGTTCATGGTACATTCTCTAGGACAGACCACATGTTAGGGCACAAAAGTGCTCTCAACAAATTTAAGAAGACTGAAATCATATCAAGCACTTTCTCCGATCACAACGGCATGAAACTAGAAATGAATCACAGCAGAAAAGCTCAAAAATTCTCAAACACATGGAAACTAAATAGCAGGGTGTTAAATAATGAATGGATTAAGAATGAGATCAAAGAAGAAATAAAGAAATTCCTAGAAACGAATGACAATGAGCATACAACAACTCAAAATTTATGGGACACAGCGAAAGCAGTGCTGAGAGGGAAGTTCATAGCACTACAGGCACACTTTCAGAAGCTAGAAAAAACTCAAATAAACAACTTAACCCTGCATCTAAAAGAATTAGAAAAAGAACAGCAAGTAAAGCCCAAATGTAGTAGAAGGAAGGAAATAATAAAGATCAGAACAGAAATAAATGACATAGAAGCTAAAGAAACAATACAGAGGATCAATGAAACTAGGAGCTGGTTCTTCGAAAAGGTAAACAAGATTGATGAACCTTTAAGTAGACTCACCAAGAAAAAGAGAGAGAGGACTCAAATAAATAAAATTAAAAATGAGAGAGGAGAAATAACAACTGACACAACAGAAATACAAAATATTGTAAGAAAATACTATGAAGAACTGTATGCCAAAAAACTAGACAACCTAGATGAAATGGACAAATTCCTTGAAACATACAATCTTCCAAAAATCAATCTGGAAGAATCAGAAAACTTAAACAGACCGATTACACCAAAGGAGATTGAAACAGTTATCAAAAAACTCCCAACAAAGAAAAGTCCCGGGCCCGATGGCTTCACAACGGAATTCTACCAAATATTCAAAGAAGAACTAACTCTTATCCTTCTCAAACTATTTCAAAAAATTCAAGAGGAAGGAAGACTTCCAAACTCCTTTTATGAGGCGAGCATAATTCTGATTCCAAAACCAGGCAAAGACAACACAAAGAAAGAAAATTATAGGCCAATATCTCTGATGAATATAGATGCTAAAATCCTCAACAAAATATTAGCAAACCGGATCCAACAATATATGGAAAAAATCATACACCATGATCAAGTGGGATTTATTCTGGGGAGGCAAGGCTGGTACAATATTTGTAAATCAATCAATGTGATTCATCACATAAACAAAAAGAAGGAGAAAAACCATATGATAATTTCAATAGATGCAGAAAAAGCATTTGATAAAATCCAGCACCCATTCATGATCAAAACTCTCAGCAAAGTGGGAATACAGGGAACATACCTCAACATGATAAAAGCCATCTATGAGAAACCCACAGCCAACATCATACTCAATGGGAAAAAATTAAAAGCAATACCCTTAAGATCAGGAACAAGGCAGGGGTGCCCCCTTTCACCACTCTTATTTAACATAGTCCTGGAAGTCCTAGCCACAGCCATCAGACAAGAAGAAGAAATAAAAGGCATCCAAATTGGAAAAGAAGAAGTAAAACTATCATTATTTGCAGATGATATGATACTGTATATAGAAAACCCTAAAGTCTCAGTCAAAAAACTACTGGACCTGATAAATAAATTCAGCAAAGTGGCAGGATATAAAATCAATACTCAGAAATCAGAAGCATTTTTATACACCAACAATGAACAGTCAGAAAGAGAAATTAAGAAATCAATCCCCTTCACAATTACAACCAAAAAAATAAAGTACCTAGGAGTAAACTTAACCAAGGAGACTAAAGACTTGTACTCGGAAAATTACAAAACATTGATAAAAGAAATCAAGGAAGATACAAACAAGTGGAAGCATATACCGTGCTCATGGTTAGGAAGAATAAACATCATTAAATGTCTATATTACCCAAAGCAATTTATAAATTCAATGCAATACCAATTAAAATACCAATGACATACTTCAAAGATATAGAACACATATTCCAAAAATTTATATGGAACCAAAAAAGGACACGAATAGCCTCAGCAATCTTAAAAAAGAAGAATAAAGTGGGAGGTATCACACTTCCTGATATCAAGTTATACTACAAGGCCATTGTACTCAAAACAGCCTGGTACTGGCATAAGAACAGGCATATAGATCAATGGAACAGAACAGAGAACACAGAAATAAACCCACAGTTCTATGGACAACTGATATTTGACAAAGGAGGTAAGGAAATACAGTGGAGTAAAGACAGCCTCTTTAACAAATGGTGTTGGGAAAATTGGACAGCTACCTGCAAAAAAATGAAACTAGATCACCAGCTTACACCACTCACAAAAATAAACTCAAAATGGATAAAAGACTTGAATGTAGGCCGTGAAACCACAAGCATCTTAGAAGAAAACATAGGCAGTAAGCTCTCCGACATCTCTCGGAGCAATATATTTGCTGATTTATCTCCATGGGGAAGTGAAATAAAAGACAGGATAAACAAATGGGACTATATCAAACTAAAAAGCTTTTGCACAGCTAAAGACAACAAGAACAGAATAAAAAGACAAACTACACAATGGGAGAACATATTTGACAATACGTCTGATAAGGGGTTAATAACCAAAATTTATAAAGAACTTGTAAAACTCAACACCAGGAAGACAAACAACCCAATCCAAAAATGGGCAAAAGAGATGAATAGACACTTCTCCAAAAAGGACATACAGATGGCCAATAGGCATATGAAAAAATGCTCAACATCACTAATCATTAGAGAAATGCAAATTAAAACCACAATGAGATATCACCTTACACCAGTCAGAATGGCGCTTATCAACAAAACAACACAGAATAAGTGCTGGCGAGGATGTGGAGAAAAGGGGACCCTCCTGCACTGCTGGTGGGAATGCAGACTGGTGCAGCCACTGTGGAAAACAGTATGGAGATTCCTCAAATAACTGAAAATCGAACTGCCTTTTGACCCAGCTATCCCACTTTTAGGAATATACCCCAAGGACAACATAGAACGGCTCGAAAAGGAGAAATGTACCCGCATGTTTGTGGCAGCATTGTTCACAATAGCGAAGATCTGGAAACAGCCCAAGTGTCCGTCAGAGGACGAGTGGATTAAAAAACTTTGGTACATATATACTATGGAATACTACTCAGCCATAAGAAATGATGACATCGGATCATTTACAATAACATGGATGGACCTTGATAACATTATACGGAGTGAAATAAGTAAATCAGAAAAAAAACTGAGATGAATCCATACATAGAAGGGACATAAAAATGAGACTCAGAGACATGAACAAGAATTTGATGGCAACAGGGGCGGGGGGTTGGGGGAGGGGGGATGGGGTGAAGAAGGAGAGAGGGGTTAGGGGAGGGGAGGGGCACAAAGAAAACCAGATAGAAGGTGACAGAAGACAATTTAACTTTGCGGGAGGGGTATACAGCACAATCAAATGTCAAAATAATCTAGAGATATTTTCTCCCAACATATGTACCCTGATTTATCAATGTCACTGCATTAAATTTAATTAAAAAAATAAAAAAAATATACAAACATTCACGTGTGTATACACATGCATAAATAATTATAGGTATAAGCAATAACATTGAAAGAAATATATCAATTACTTAAACATTGATAAACTTATAGATACCTCCCACTTTCTCTCATTTCCACAACTACTCACTTTTATATAACATTCAAACCCTCCATACATGCCCATAAAAAAGTCTCATACATACAGAAATACAGATAGACTCACATTTACATATACATATATAAATATAAATATAACTGGAATACACTTATAAATATTGGAATTATATCAATCCTAAAATAAGCATGCATATACTAATACTTTAAATATCTATGTGACTTAATAGAAACTATCAAAATACTCAAAACAATTGAATTGCTACAGTTAGTATTACAATATAAAATATTCTTGAGGGATTGGCAATTACATAGCATATTTGTTCTGTTTTGTTTAAAATACATCATCAGCCCTGGCCGGTTAGCTCAGTTGGTTAGAGCATCATCCTGAAATGCCAAGGTTACAGGTTCCGTTCCTGTCAGGGAACCTACAAGAATCAACCAGTGAATGCATAAATAATGGAACAACAAATGTCTTTCTCTCCCTTTCTCTCTCTAAAATCAATAAATAAAATGGTCTAAAATGAAAATAAGATTCACCATTTCTTCGGTGAAGTTTTGCTCCAGATTTTTAAGGAGTCACTTTCAGTTTTTAAAGTGAATGTCAGGAAGAATGGAACATGTTTGTATCATATGTTTCTTATTAGATATTGACATCTATTTCAGCCATATTTAAGATTATTTTAGACTGCGTCTTTTAATCTGGCCATCAGAGTTTTCAATGGAATTTATGGATAATCTTATTACTAAGTCATGGAGCTGGAATCAACTAGCTCAGAGCAGTCATTATGAAATACACCTGAGTTGTATACACAGCAACAATGAATGGGGAAGGGGGTGGGAGGGAGGTAGGAGAGGGTAAAGGAGGGATAAATGGTGATGGAGGGAGACTTCACTTGGGGTAGTAAATACACAATACTATATACATATGATATACTATAGAATTGTACCCTGAAGCCTATATAATTTTATTAATCAATGGCACCTCAATAAACTGAAGTTAAAAATTAAGCAAACAAGAATCTCAATCTGTTCAGATTAGATTTTAAAATAGAAGAGATTTATGTAGTACATATTTGATTAACCTCTCAGAATAAAAACCTTCTGCTCATTACCTTCTAAATAAAATTTTTTTGTTATTCTGAATATATATAAAAATAAAATTTTAATGCCAAAGAGATAGTAGATTTAAGAATTTAATCTGAAGATACAATGTACTTAAATATACTTTAATATTAATGTTGAAATATGTTATATTTATCAACAAGTTTATTTTTGGTTTCAGTATGAATTGATTAGACAAACCACAATCTGAACATACTATGTTTGTATCCAAGAAAGTATTTTGCATAATTAAATCATAAATTTTATCCATTATACCTAGAATTTTTATCTATATCTTTCAGAAGAGCTCTTAATATCCTGTATTATTTTTGCAAAATAGCTTTGCTTTATAGATTATTGCACAATTATTTCAGAACAATATGAGGATGCAGAGATATTCATTTTATAAGCAATTTTTTTTTTCATTGTGTTTCATGGTTGTGGAGGGAACTATAGTTCTGTATTTTGTATTTTATTTTATTTAAATAGAGGATAGTTCATTGGTTTATTTGGAATTTTTAAAGACTTACAGTAGTCCATAACAAAGAAACAATTTTCACCTTTTTGGTCAAAGTGGCAATGTACCAGCAGATGCCATCAGAAAGATGAGAAGACAGCGTGAAACTTCTTCCGAGCCTGCCTCAGCTGTCAGGAGCTGGCCTTCCCTGCCTTCATGCGTGTCTCTATACCCAGTGACTGAGAGAGAGGAGGAGACGAGAGCCTGATTCTTTCGGTCCAGCAAACTATCATCTGATGGGCAACAGTCTCCTGAGAGCTAGCTGCCAGGCTGGCCAGGCTTCCCTTGAGCCTCCATTACAGTTTGAGTATTCCTCTACTCCAGGGGTCTCAAACTCAACTCAGCATGTGGGCCGCAGAGCAAGATCAAAGCCCTTCGGCTGGCCTCACTCGGTCTACAAAAGGCAACTGTTACGCAACACTTTTCTCACTGCAGTTGAAAACAAAAAAAAGTCAGTACAACAAGCACAATCGTACATGCAGTTTACTCAGTGTTACAAAATGACCAGAAACTGTAGTTCACATCACAACTGCTGTTAACTAAGCTAATATCTAGCTAGGATGCTAGAGAAATGAAAAATACAAGTAGGCCCCTAGGCTTACTTAATTTTATCCAAAATATTTTGAACTTCGTGGATTAGTCTGCGGGCCGCACAAAATTGTTCGGTGGGCAGCGAGTTTGAGACCCCTGCTCTACTCAAAGCCCATACCCAGCAACAGCAGCAACTGGGATATTTTTTAAAATGCAAATTCTCAGCCAATCTCATAACTACTGAATCAGACATTCTGGAAGTGGGTAACAGCTATTTCTGGGTGCTTCTGATGTTTGAGAACTGCTCTGCTCTATTCCTCTCCCTCTCCCTTCCTGACATCAATCTCTAATAAATAAAAGGAACCTGACTTGTGACAACCAGTACCTGCATGAATCAAGTCTCTTAATATCAACCTGAAAATAAATATGTATGGCATTTTTAAGAACTCACAAAACTTTCTATGCGGTCAGGCCTTTAGTAACCAACCTAAAAGCATTACAACATTCTGTTGAGGAGCACTTACTTAAATTGAGTTTCTTAGTTTACAATAGCTTTTTGGCCAACAAACTGTTGTGCTTTAATAATTATTGTTAAAACTGTATAGATTTTCCCTCACCCCATGATTGTATTATTAAAATTTCTATGTAAGCCATATCTCACATGGACCACACCAGAGAAAATTCATTTAGTATATTATAAAAGGCTTTACTCCCCTTTTTAATTATGACTTTAATGGAAACAAATTAAATCACTTTAATCGCTGTATACTGTTAGCCATGTAATTATTAACTGCAATACTTTGATGTAAACATTTTGTAATACTTTTAACCTAGCAAAGACGTTCACCCTTTTCACAAGTTCAATGAACAGAATAGTAAATATTTAACAAATTAGAATTAATTTTATAATTTTTATGTCTATAAAAATTAGGTTTTTTGGTATGCATTTTAGCTTATCTGGACATAACCTAAAAGTGACATGAGGATCTAACCAGATAACAATGAGGCACCTGTTCAGCTGTATTGAAATATAAGCTGGCAAGTACTGCATTAAATGATTATAATTTTCCAAAACCACAGAACATCATGTATCACATAATGCGAATATTCAATAAATATCAATTTCTTGTTCTTTCTCTTAAGACAAAACTAACATGTACTCATTTATAGAATACTGCAATGATCTCCTAACTATATTCCCCACCACCAGCTTCTCTTCTTTGAATTATCCCAGCATAATGCTGCTTGCTTATTCTTTCAGAAGCACCCTCAAATAATTTCTCCAAAATATCATAAATTCTCTACAGTCTATAGAAAAAATGTTTACATTCATTATCTTACTTAATGCCTTTTATCATCTTGCCCACATAGTTTTACACTATATTTCCCATTAACATCTTACAGAAAATTTGTATTAAAAGATCAAGAGTCTACTTGCTGTCACATAACTCACTTGTAGTTGACTCAACTCATTGAGTACATGCTATGTGTCAGGTACCAGTTTAGCATCTTGTTCATACAGTGTGTATCACATGGCATCCTCTGGTGATTCGAATTATTAAAAGTCTATTTGTCATTCATGTCCCAGAACAGACCCCATCTTAAATTTAGTCATTTCTACTTGCACCAATAATCTATATTCTATATAGTCAAAAATACTCTTTGTGTAGTGTTATATATTTTTATATTATTATTTTATATTTTGGTACTTGTGATTTTAACTAATTAATATGCATGTCTTACAGAAAAATATCAGTCTCTTCAATTCAGAGACTACATATGAAATATGAATAAACTATTATTCTTGCTTTCAAGTTCTTCTAGGCCCTAAGTAGACAGCAGATAACCACTTAAATATTTTCGTGTTATATGCCTCTGTAGGCATCCAGTACATTACCACAAACACACACATACACACCTACACACACACTGAGCAGTAACATTAACTTCAAGAGAGTGCTTCTCCATAATTTATTTACATTTTTCTCTTTTACTCACTCTTCAACTATTTTCAACTACTTTTCTATCTTTTTTTTCTCTTTTCTAACCTCTAATGCCTTCTTCTTACTCTCAGCTAATAACCTTGGTTCCTATTAAATAGATTAAAATGAACAAATATAACATCACTATCTTGTCTACTAACCGACTTGAATCTGTTTTGTATACTCTGCCTTTCCTCATGTTATTGTGGTACATCTACGTTAGGTCCTATCTAAGGCCAAACTCTCCCCCTGTGCCCTGAATATAAGGTTATTATACAATTGTCTATATTTGTGGATTTAACCACTACAGAATGAAAATTTTGGGGAAAATAACTGTTACCTTGTTGCTGTTATAATCAGGCCTACAATGATTGCATCTGTACTAAACATGTACAGAATTTTTTCTTGTCATTATTCCCTAAACAATACAGTACAACAACTATTTACATAGCATTAAATTGTGTCAGGTATTATGAGTAATCTAGAGATGATTTAAAGTATACAGGCGGCCTTACCAGACAGTGGTACAGTGGATAGAGTGTTGGCCTGGGATGCTGAGGACCCAGGTTTGAAACCTTGAGGTCCCTGATTTGAGTGCGGGATCACCAGCTTGAGCGAGGGGTCTCCAGCTGGAGTGTGGGATCATAGACATGACCCATGGTCTCTAGCTTGAGCCTAAAGTTTGCTGACTTGAAGTCGAAGGTCACTGGCTTGAGCAAGAGGTCACTCTCTCTGCTGGAGCCCCCTGGTCAAGGCATATATGAAAAAGCAATCAATGAACAACTTTGATGCTTCTCATCTCTCTCCCTTTCTGTCTGTTCCTGTCTGTTCCTCTCTCTGTCTTTCTCGCTAAAAAAAATCAAAATAAAGTATACTGGAGGATATGTGCAGGTTAAAAGCAAATACTATACCATTGTATATAAGGAACTTGAGCATCCAAGTATATTAGTATCCATGAGAATCACGGAACCAATCTTTCCATGGAAACTGAGGGATGATTGTACATCCTTAATTTGCCCAAGATACTCCTATTTTATGCTGCATTTCTCATGTAACCACCACTGGTATGATTATATAAAGCTCATAAAGGAAAAAAAATCACTGTGTCTATTTTTTTCAGGTTATTGTTATTATTTGGGGTACAATGGTACCTTATCTATCACAGGGGTTAGTTTCCAGAATCCCTTTGTGATAGGTGAAAATCCATGAAGTAGCGACCTTATATTTATTTTATTATTTATATATATTGTAAGGCTTTATAAACCCGCCCCTCACTCCTATAAAGCTTTCCAACACTTTTACTAACCTTTCCCACACTCTTATAAACACTTCCTATGCTTATGTTACCAAAAAATAATTAAAATTATAAATATATAAAAATATCTATATAACGCAAAAATCCCACGATATAGCAAAAAATCTGTGATACAAAATTAGGTATATACAATTTAAAAATCCGCAATACGGTGAGACCTTGAAAAGTGAGCCTCGATATGACAAGGAACTACTGTATTTTCATGATTGCAACTAAAGCTTTTTCATTGTATAGAGAAGGAAAGTGTTAAGAAATGATCTCTAAATGTCAAATACATTGTTATGCTACTGTCTCTGTGTCGAAGATACAATTGTCCATTTCCTCTTCTTGACATCACTAGAGTTTGATAAAGCTTATCACTTCTGCTCTCTGAACATTTTTTCCTTCAGGACATCATTTTCTTAATATTTCTACCCTTCATCAACTTACACTATTTAGTCTCTATTTCTGGTACCCCTTCACCTATCTGACCTCTAACTGTTGAAGTGCTCACCTCAAATTTTATTTAGTCTATTTCAACACAAACTGCCAAGGATATCTCATCGAGAATCAAAGCTCTTATTAAAGTTTAGTTTTAAAATTTTAACATTATAGTTTTTTGAATACCCTGCTAAAATAAATAAATACTTAGCTAGACTGATGTAGAAAAAAGATGAGAAATAATTTATAAAGTATCAATATAAAGAATACTATAAATTGTCGGTCAGTCAATAAAAATATGAAAAATATTATACTCATAAATTTTATAATATAAATGAAATAAACAAATTACTTTAGAAGCATGAACTATCATGGGTGTGGGGAAGAATGCAATATTATATACCTGCCCCTAAACAGCTCCTGTGTTCCTTCACAGTGCTTTCTATTCTTTCTATAAGACCACAGTGACTCTCAAGGAGTTTGGAAATAATTAACTTTTCTTGTATTTGAAACTCTAATCATCCAAACTGAAACACTAATTACTCATATCATTTAGAAATTTGTTAAATAACTGTTTTTTTTCCTCATCTGTTTTTTATGGCAATCAATTATCACACGCTCCAAGTTGAAACAGTTCTTGTAAGCTGTTTTTCTTTGTAGCCTTGTAATTCTTTAAAACAGCCTGGCGTGTGGTGGTGCAGTGGATGGATATAGCATCAGCCTGGAATGCTGAGATCGCTGGTTCCAAATTCTGGGCTTGCCCGGTCAAGGCACATATGAGAACAAACTATGAGTTGTGCTTCCTGCTCTGCACCATCCCTTTTCTCTCCCTCCCCCCCCAACCCATCTCTCTCTCTCTCTCTCTCTCTCTCATCCCTCTTTCTAAAATCAATAAATGAAATTCAGGTCACTTGGTGGCACTCTCTGGTGAGTTTAAGTAACAGCGTGGTTTTCAAATTCTGGACTTTTCTCACTGGCAGGATGGCAATGACTTTGCCTTACAGCTTTCTAGTAGAGCATAAGCAGAAGTCTTTCAAAAGACTTTTTAAAATTGTATACCTTTTTAGAATGCTGGAATTGCTTAATTGTACATTTGTTCTAGTATAAAAATTTACCTTTCTTTTGGTTTACAGCTTCACTGACATAAATGATTTACCAAAAAATTGAACATATTTAATGTACACAATTTGATGAATCTTGACATATTTAAACACCCACCATCAAAATTAAGGTAATAAACATACTTATCAGCTCCAAAAATTTCCATGTGTACTTATTTCTGTGTGTGTGTGTGTATTTTTTTTCCTCCAAAAATCACATTTTTTTAAGGTAAGCCTTATATGTCTTCACCATTGTCAACCTAGTTTCTACCACAGATTCTGGCATATGTTAGGCATTAAATGTATCTTTAAATTAATGAAAATATATTATTGTATTTAAGAGAAATATTTCAATACCAGACTATATTATCCAATTCTGTTTATACCTTTGTGGGAAAAGGGGAATATTTGGTGAAAATTAAATGTTAAATTAAATGTCTTTTTCTTTCCTAAGTGAGAGGCAAGGAGGCAGACACAGACTCCTGCATGTGACCCGATGGGAATTCATCAGGCAATCCCTGTAGCAGGTGATGCTCTGCCCATCTAGGGCTCAGCAACTGAGCCATTTTAGCACTTGAGGCAAGGCCATGAAGCCATCCTCAGTGCCCAGGGCCAATTTGCTTAAGCCATTTGAGCCATAGCTGTGGGAGGGGATGAGAGAGAGAGAGAGAAAGAGAGAGAGAGAGAGAGAGAGAGAGAAAAAGAGAGAGAAAGGAGAGCAAAAATGGAGAGGGGTGGAGAAGCAGATGGTCACTTCTCCCATGTGCCCTGACTAGAAATCAAACCTGGGACTGCCACAAGCTGAGCTAACCAGCCAGGGCCTAAATGTCTTAATTATAAACAAACAAACAAACAAACAAACAAAAAAAACCTAATTCCTTTCAATGGGGAAAATTTTTTCTTATCAATGCTGCTACAGTAATAATTCCTTTATATATGTGTATAATCAACAATCTTATAATTAGATAATATTAGCTACAATAAAAAATAACTTTAGAAAAAGATATCATCTTGCTTGACCAGGGGTTAGTGCAGTGAATAGAGCTTCGGCTTGGGACGCTGAACTGAGCAGTCACCAGCTTGAGTGTGGAGTCTCTGGTATGAGCATGGGATCATAGACATGACCCCATGGTCACTGGCTTGAGCCCAATAGTCACTGGCTCAGCTGGAGCCCCCAATCAAGGCACATACAAGAAAGTAATCAATGAACAACTAAGGTGATGCAACTATGAGCTGATGCTTTCTATCTCTCTCCCTTCCTGTCTGTCCCTGTCTATCCTTCTCTCTGTCTCTCTCTCTTGCTAAAAATCATAAAACTAAAAATCGACATTGTCTTTTAAAAATAATAAAAATTTATTCTCAAAGTATCTAAAGAGTTTAAAACTTGTTCATGTTTAAAAAAAAACCAGAGTAAGCAACCATTATAGAAATAAATACTTCATGTTCCTTGTTCTTCTCTCATAGCACATTAAATAAAATAAGTCAAGGGCTTTGTTGTAAGTTATAAGTAGTTTCAAAATGAACCAGAAAGGGAAGCTCCAGAATTTTTCACATGAATCAAATTTTAATTTTGTTTCTAAAATAAACTTCTGGGTCCTTTCTAAGTTAAAAATATGTATAATTCTACTTCATAGAACTATTATCTACTTTTGAGAGATAATAAACCTCTGTTTATGGAGTAAAATTTTAAAGTTTACAATCCTTAATGCACAGCTGATGTTCATTTCAGTTGGTGGATTTACACAGACTTTCTCATATCTTTAAACCAACTTTTATGACTATATTTAAGTAAAACTCTACTCATTATTGATGCCATATAATAAACACTGATGGTCTTCATTTTGCTCTCAATGTCAAAAAATCAATTAAAAATATTAGTAGTGTTTTATTTCCATGACACAAACACAAAGAACAATAAAGTACTATAAAACTTAATAACAAATTAATTATGTGAAAGAAATACAACTCAACAACAAAGAAAATACAAACAATGCAATAAAAAAATGGGACAAGGACTTGAACAGACACCTCTCCCAAGAAGATATACAAATGGCCAATGATATATGAAAAGATGTTCAACTTCATTAGCTATTAGGGAAATGCAAGTTAAAACTGCAATGAGCTATTACCTCATACCTGTTACAATGACTATCATAACAAAATAAATAACAACAAGTGTTAGAGAGGTTATAGAGTAAAAGGAACTGCCAAGATGATGCTGGTAAGAATGTAAACTGGTATAGCCACTATGAAAAAACAGTATAACATTCCTCAAAAAAAAAAAAGAAGAAGAAGAAGAATAGAGTTACCATATGACCTAGCAACCTCTCTTTCGAGTATCTACCCCCCAAAATTTGAAAACTTTTATTTGTAAAGATATATGCACCCCAATGCTTATTGCATCATTATTCATAATGGCCAAGACATGGAAACAATCAAAATGTCCTTCAATTGATAATTAGATAAAGAAGATTTGGTAAATACATACAATAGAATACTACTCAGCCATAAGTCTCAACATTGTTTAAATAATACCATCAGAAGCTGGTACCCAAAACTACTACACATAGTCATTGCCCAAGGAGCTCTGGGACAGTCCTTTATTTAAGTCGAAGTGCCATGGTCTATTCCCAAGGGTAAGGAAAGCACCAGAGTGGAAAAACAAACAAACATTACAGGACTTCTGTCAAGATAGCCACATAGGTAAGCATGATACTCAAATCCTCCCACAACCATATCAAAATTACAACTAAACTACAGAATGATCATCATTCATAACCCCCTGAAATTCAGCTGAATGGAGGTCCTACAACTGGGGAATTAAAGAAGTCACATCAAGACTGATATGAGGAGCAGAGACATGGAATGGTCTAGTCTAACACCCAACTGTGGAGGATAAAAATCAGGAGGGATAGCTTGGCTGCAGAAGTTCCCCCTGAAGAGCCAGAGATCCAAACTCTACACCAGGTCTCCCAACCCAGGGTTCCAGAGCCAGGAAGAGAAGTCCCCATCATTTCTGGCTGTAAAAATCAATGCAGATTGTGGCTGAGACAGAGTGCTGTGGGAGTCCTGGCAGTTCCTCTTAAAGGGCCCACGCATGGACTTACTCACACTCACTCTTTCCTAGCACTAGCACTGGGGCAGCATCTTGAAAGGTATCAGGGACATATGGGGGAAGAGTAGATTACTGGGCATCAGGGCAATAGCTGGGATAGGGGGAAGTTTTCTGCTAGACAAAAATGCTGGCAGAAGTCATTGGCCCTTTTCTGAAACAAACTTCACCCATAGAGCCAACAGGAAGGCACCATACTTAAAATTTCATCAACTTGCACACTATTCACCCCACTTAGGTGATATCCCACCCCACCCAATTTGCAAGCCCACCCAAGCCATTTCCAGTGATTTTTCCAAACAAATTCCATGTGTTGACTCATTCTTTGGACTTTCCTGAAATCTCTCAAACAAGCAGTATCTAGCCTCTGAGTATCACACACCTTTTTCTAAGTGGCCGCAGCCTGGCACTAAAGGCAGCCAGCGCTGGTTCACAGTTGGGCCTCTCCTGAGTAACTCCAAGCCCAGCACAAGTAGCAGTCATCTGCACATTGCTCTGTAGCCGTGCCAGGAGACACCAGGCAGGGCATAGGCAGTGGCTAACATTTTATCTCCTGGGAAGTCCCAGAGCCAGTGCACCCAGTGGATAGGTTCTAACCACCCCAGATTATAGACCTAGCACATCCTCAAGTAACACACTCAAGAAGTGGACTCAATGAGCACCAAAATCTCATGGAAGCAAGTCCTGATTCGTAGAGTCATCTCCTGCACAGCAGCTCCTTTGCTGTAGTTGCAGCCAGTCCACAAAGCTGATAAGCCTGGGGGTCAATCCCTCCCAGTAATGGAACAGCAATGAAAGCTCAATTAAAACAGGATAGTGCACACAGCCCACACAGGGGTCCATCCACCCCTGGTGATGACAAAAGAAATCAAAGCTAAACTATAACAGAACAGTGAACATAGCCCATAGAGGGGTGCACCTTGAGCACCTTGATTGGGTGACTGGGGGAAGCTGTGCCACTGGGCCCTACAGCACTCCTACCACACAAGGCCACACTACCAACTCTGGGAGACATAGCAGTTCTACCTAATACATAGAAATAAACACAGAGAAGCAACCAAAGGGCAGAGGCAAAGAAACACGTCCCAAATGAAAAAACAGGAAACATCTCCAGAAAAAGAGCTAAATAAAATGGAGGCAAGAAACCTACCTGATACAGAGTTCAAAACACTGCTTATAAGGATGCTCAAGGAACTTAGTGAAAATATCAACAAATAAATAATAAGCATAAAAAAGGACACAGAAACCATAAAAAAGAATCAGCCAGAAATGAAGAATACACTAACTGCAGTAAAGAATAACAAAGAGAGAAGCAACAGTAGAGTAGATCAAGCCAAGAATCAAATCAGCAATTTGAAATATAAGAGCAAAAAACATTCAACCACAATAGCAAAAGAAAAAAAATCCAATGAAACAAAAATGAAGATAATGTAAGAAGCTTCTGGGACCACTTCAGACATATCACTATTCACATAATGGGGGTGCTGGAAGGAGAAAAGAAAGAACAAGAAATCGAAAACCTATATATTGAAAACTACAAAACATTATTGAAAGAAATTTAAAAAAATGAAATTGAGAAACATTCCATGTTCATGGATTTAAAGAATTAACAGTTTAAATGGCCATATTAACCTGACCTGTGGTGGCGCAGTAGATAAAGTGTTCCATAGGTACTACTGGAAACCCTGAGGTCTCCAGTTTGAAGCCCTGGGCTTGCCTGGTCAAGGTACATATGGGAGTTGATGCTTCCTGCTCTTCCCCCCTTCTCTCTCTCTTTCTCTCTCTCCTTCTCTCTCTTCTCTGTAAAATAAAAAAATAAAAAAATATTAAATGGCCATATTACCCAAAACAATATACAAATTTAATGCAATCCCCATCAAAATCTCAATGTCATTTTTTAAAGAAATAGAACAAAAAATCACCAGGTTTTTATAGAATCATAAAGAAAAAAAGAAAAGAATAACCAAAGCAATCCTAAGAAAAAAGAATGAAGCCGGAGATACCAAATACTTGACTTCAAATTATACTACAGAGTCACGATAATCAAAACAGCATGGTACTGACAGAAAAACAGACGTACACACCAAATGGAACAGAATTGAGATCCCAGAAATAAAACTATATATATATATATATATATATATATATATATACACACACACACACACACACACACAAACCATCTTTGAAAAAGGAGCCAGAAAAAAACTAGGTGGAGAAAAGAAAGCCACCTCAAAAAATGGTGCTGGGAAAATTGAAAAGCCACATGTAAAAAAATAAAACTTGACTACAGTAATCCTCCTGCACAAAAATTAATTCAAAATAGATCAAAGACCTAACCATAAGATCTGAAACAATAAATTACATAGAAGAAACATAAGTACTAATCTCATGAACCTTGGATATAAAGAACAATTTATGAATTTGACCCCAAAGTCAGGGAAGTAAAGGCAATAATAAATTAATGGGACTATATCAAACTAAAAAGCTTCTGCACAACAAAAGAAACTGACAACAAACCAAAAAGGAAGCCAAACAAATGGCAGATGATATTTAACAAACAACAGCTCCAAAAAGAAGTTAATATCCAAAATATATAAAGAATTTACATAGCTCAGCAACAAACAGGCAAATAATCCAATTAAAAAATGGAAAGGGCACCTGAATAGATACTTTTCCCAAGAGGACATACATTGAAGAAGAGTGGCTATTACATTTAATTTATAAAGACGAATGAACATAATTATAATAAAGAAAAAGATCTTCTGACATAATATATAATAATCCTGAGATATAATATACCATGATTATACAAAACATAGAGTATACCGGGGATACATAAAGAATATCAGTTAACAAGATTCAGTAGTTTGGAGAGGGTATAACCAGTGGTGGGATTCAAATAATTTAACAACTCATTCTCTGCCCTAATGACCATTTTAAGTATAAAAAAATGATATACCAAAAGGTAGTTTATTATTTCATGCATTTAATAGTTATATATATAAGAATGATAAAAGAGGTACACAAAACTAGATTATGTTATAAGGGAGAGTTTTAAAATACTAATGAAAAATATTAAATGATTCCTGACCAAAAAAAATACAAGTTGTAACCCCCTAGTTGTTTGGCACTTTTTACATTATATGTTCGTTTACTGAAGTAACAAATGCAAAGAAATTAAAATTTATTTCATCGAAGGTATAATGAGTATTATGAAATAAATAAATAAATATTACAAGCACAGTTCTGTCAAATATTTTTACCTATGGACAGAATGAACATTGCCACGGGCTCTTGGAATATACTATTAAGCAAATGAACATTAAAAAAGAGTAAGGAATGTAAATTTGTGATTTCCACATTGGGTGGCTGCCCAGGCGTCCACCTTAGAGAGACCTCTGATTACAAGTGCCATTTTAACAACCAGTTCGCCCAACTCAACAAATAATTAGGTATCGGTTCTGCCAAACCAGTGCGAACTGGCTGAATGAATCTCACCACTGGTATAAACATATATATATATATGAATAAAGCTCAATAGGTAAGTGACATGAAGCTCCAAAAGTAAACCACTCAGCCAAAGAGATGCAAAATTTAAATTAAAGCTTTCAACTGAAATTATGGTTGATAATACTATTTTGTTGATATCTGATATTAGGTAATACAGCCACCAGGAGTCTGATAAATAGAAACATATCATAAATAGCCAGGCACAGACAAATTTTTATAAACTTCCCATAGAGCATAAAATTTCTAAATTTTTTATATTAGTAACATTTGACCCATGCAAATTTAATCATTTAAATGATAACAGCTCTTCTAATTTGACACTCTACTCATGCAATTCATTAATAGTAATATATTAGATAATCTTATTTCTTGTACCTCTTTTTTTGTAAAGTGTTTAAGAACAAATCTCTGTGACTTTTTAGGGCCTCTCTGGGACATCTCAGAGATTGTTTTTTGGTGAAAAACATATCTTTAAATTTTTATATTATTTTATATTTAGGATTTGAGTTTAGAAAGATAAATATCAAAAGTTATCAGGATATTTGAAAACCTAAGATAGGAATTGAGTTAATGTTATAGATGTCTGTCATTTTAAATCAAATACCTATTGATTAGACCCATTCCATGTTAATCTAATTACCATTTTATTTCTTATTATAAATTAACTTAACCCACTAGTTTATATGTTTCAAAATAGTGTGTGCCTTATTAGCATAAATTATCAGTCCTTAGTTCAGACTGGGGTTAAAAAATGTTGGATTTCTTGACCTCTGTGTATTAATCTCAGGCTTACAAATCTAAATCCCAGACCCTGGACATATGGGGTCACATTTCTGGACTGCGTGGCTTATCAGCTATGAAAAATAACAGAAACTTTACTATAGTACAATGAGTTAAAGAAACATGTTCATTCATTTAGTTTCTATGGGTTGCTATAAAGAAGGTCCCTCATATTTTCTTTTCATTGAATAGGAAACAGAAAGCAAATATTTAGCATTTTCCCACTTCAAGTAAGAAACCCTGTTCCTAGACAAGAGAAACATATTGCTATACTAATCCTAGAATAGAGAAGAAAGAAAAAAAACTTACTTCAAACTTGGTGGAGAAAAAATAAATTGGAATGACAAAATGTGTGCTTAAGAACCCCACAATTTTGTTTTCACTTTGAAAATGTGCTTTCAACAAAAGTATTAAATGCTTTCTTTATTCTTTTTAAAGAAAATAGAACATAATGCTGAAATAATAGTCAAACTAAGAGTAAATGGAGGCACTTATCAGATTTTATAGACAACTGTTTACTGCCTGACATTTAAAATATCAGGTTTTGAATTTCTGTCTCAAAATGCAGAGACTACATAACAAAGATACAGAGTTTATGTTGCTCAAAATTGAAGCATCTGTGTTGCTTTATTGTTATCTGACAGCACCACACCAATCGCTACATTGCCTTAGCAGTTTTGTGAAGATAATTCACCATGGAGATGAAATCACTTTCTTCCCTTCATGCTGCTCTTGTATTTGCAGCAAAGCCTTCCAAGAATTCCCCGTGTAAAATCACAGTACACACTCCCTACCACTGGCACTCCCTCCTTATTTTCTCCCTAATTGAAACCATTTACAATTCTCATGCAGTTTACTTGTCTATGTTAAAGTGACTTTCAGTTTTCCACAATCAACAACACAACCAAGTGGACATAAAATGGTCATGGCTATTGAGGCTTCTCTGTTGTGTTTTTTCAGCAAATTTTTGCCCAGGAAGATAAAAGTTGCAAATAACTTTACTATTTATTTAGGAACTTCCTGACAAACCTATTTCACTGAACATAAGATTATTAAGCTTTCAACCAACACTTTTAATTGATCGTTTTTTCTAAACTGTTTCCTCAAAACTGTCCAGACCTAAACTATTTTTTTTTTGAGAGACAGTAAGAGAGAGAGAGAGACAAACAAGAAGGGAGAGAGATGAGAAGCATCAATTAGTAGTTGCAGCACCTTAGTTGTTCATTGATATCTTCTAACATGTGCCTTGACTGGGGGGTTCCAGCCAAGCCAATGACCTCCTGTTCAAGCCAGCAACTCTGGGCTCAAGCCAGCAACCTTGGGCTCAAACCAATGACTTTGGGCTCAAGCCAGCTACCATAAGATCATGTTGATGACCCCATGCTCAAGCCAGAAACTCCATGCTAAAGCTGGTGAGCCTGCACTCAAACCGGAGACCTCAAAGTTTCCAACCTGAGTCCTGAGCATCCCAGGTTGATGCTTTATCTACTATTCCACCACCTGGTCAGGCAGGCTTAAACTATTATGTCATGATCTTTATCAAATCTTAAGCTATAATACTGAAGACTTCATAGATTGCACAACTCTGCCGTCTCTGCATTGACTTGCTAAGTAATTCTCTCTTATCACAGAAAGTAACGATCTTACTTTTGTCTTATTAATGTTATTTCTGTGGTATTTTGATGAAGTCAGCATTTAACATTTGTTATCATTAATACATTATTTGTTTATAGGCTGTATATTGAACTGTAAAACAAACTAAAATCCCTAAGATTAACTTGAGAGACTAAGAATTAAAGATACTTGGGACATAAGGTATGATGCAGAAAGAAATCAGACCAGAACCCAAACATAGAAATCAAATTAGATTTTAAAATTTATTTTCTTTTAACATTTAAAGAGAAATTTTGTATCTTGGGATTTACATTCTCTCTGCATTTTGACATCTGGATTTGTAAACTGATATTTTAAATTAATTTTATTCATAAAAACTAGAGACTACACAAATGCTCACTGACAAAAGAATGATTATAAAAATTTTGGTATATTCTTACATTGTTATACTGTTCAATAATAAATGATATAAACTATCAATTTATGCAACACTATAGAGGATTTTTTTAGTGTCATGGAAGAATTTTTCAAAAAACCAGAACATTACTGAGTGAAATAAAGCCATATGAAAAATATTTTATGATTCAGTTTATATAGAGTCCCAGAATAAAAAAAACAAAGCTTTGGTGATAAAAATCAGATCAGGGTTACCTAGAGGTCAAGATACTGAAGGCAAAGAATCAGGAGAAGCTTTAAATGATTAGAAGAATAATTTTTATCTAAATTGTGGTTCCACAGTGTATGAATTTATCAAAACTCTTTCAAATGTATTCTTAAAATCTGATCATTTCAATTTATGTAAATTATACCTCAGGAAACTTGATTTTTAATACTCTGAAAAAAACCCAAATGTTCATCAACAGGTGAATGAATAAAACACTTAAAGTATACTCATATAACGGAATAGTTCTTGGGTATAAAAATGAATAAACTACTGATTCATGAAACAACATGGACAAATATGGAAAACATTGCATACTGCATAATAATACAGATAAAAGAGAGTGCATGATATATAATGTATTTATATTTCTAAAAAATCAACAAACTAAGCTAAGGTGCTAAAAGTGTGTGTGAACAGTGACTGTTTTGGGGTGGTTTTAGGAGATTGGAGAGTGAAAAACATAAGTCTCTGAGATGTTTATAATGATTTTATACCTTGATTTGACAAAGCTGTCAAATACACAATTAAAATTTGTTGATTTTCTGGCATATTAATTATTCTTCCATAATAAACAAGAACATAAACATCTATGGATATATATCTGAAAAAAATACCCCTTTTGGCTATTACTTTACTTTCTGAATACATTCTAATATTTTAGATAGTATTAAGTGCCTAATATCATAAATATAATGCAAATATTAAAAGTTAAAACATTTTTGGTAGTTTTAAACAACAATGTAAGAGTACTGAAATTTCAACATGAAATTCAAGTTCTCTGAAAATAAATTCAAAATTGAAGTGAGTAGGGAGAAAAAGCTCTGTTAGTCAAAAAAAATGCATAATTCAGGTTTTTGGAAAATATATAAACAATAAAAAGACAGAAATCTCTTTATTTTCTGATAACTGAACATACTGGTTTACCATCTTATGAAAACTAAAGTAAAACAAAATACCAACATGTAATATTTACTTGATATTTTCAGAATCAGCTTCAAAAAGACAGCCTATTGTCATATATCAAGATCTAATCATGCAGCTCAGTGGCTTGCATCTATGACTTCACTACCTGAGAAGGAATTTTGCTCATAACTCTAACTAAAGGCTAAATTGGAGCTCAAGTCCATGCATCATCCGTTTAAATTTGTTTTTCACTCATGATGACATAAAAATTACTAATGCAGATAATGTTCAACTCTCATGAGATTCCTCTTTATTGTTTCATTTAGTAGTTTTGAAAACATGCTTACAAACCAATAGTTCAAATTCAACTTAACGTAACACTTTTCCTGTTTTTTCTAAATTTTTTATTATATTTACATTTTATGGAGAAAGACTGAAATCAGTTCAAATATAAGTTGAAAAACTTGAACTGCTTCTCAGAAAAGTGTGTTCCACACCAGACATCTATGGGTCCTGTTTCTCCTTCATGCTGTTCCTCAAATGCGCTTCACAATTTCAGATTCCCTGTTGATAGCAGGACTCCCTGAAATACTCTAATTTGTTTCTATCACCCATTTATAATTCAGCCTTCATGTCACCTAATTAATATCCTAAACTATACACCATTTACCAGCAGTTTTAACGCAAGCTCAGCCAAGAAAGAATTCTCTCAATCGGTGGTTTTTAATCACTTTGGGGCTCACAGATGCTTTTGAGAATGTAATAAAAGTACCAACTAACTCCCCCAAGGAAATATATGTGCTTGCATACACATATTTATATATGCATACATATATTACATATATGCATATATGTAAATTATCGAATTATATGCATTTATACAGGGTGGAGCAAAAATAGGGGTACAGTGGTATGTGAAACCGTTTATTCTTGTCTTATTATTTATTAATTATTGTATTATTTTTTATACAAACAACTGTTAACCTATTTTTGTCCCACCTTGTATTATGATCAAAATATATTTATAATTAACAAGTGTAGGGACCCTCAGTGGATCTTGTAGGTTTTTCGGTCACCAGATTGAGAAATCTTTTTTTTTTTTTTTTTTTAAATTTTGAAGCTGGAAACAGGGAGAGACAGACTCCCGCATGCGCCCAACCGGGATCCACCTGGCACGCCCACCAGGGGCGAAGCTCTGCCCCTCCGGGGCGTGGCTCTGCCGCGACCAGAGCCACTCTAGTGCCTGGGGCAGAGGCCAAGGAGCCATCCCCAGTGCCCGGGCCATCTTTGCTCCAATGGAGCCTTGGCTGCGGGAGGGGAAGAGGAAGGAGGGGGAGGGGGTGGAGAAGCAAATGGGCGCTTCTCCTATGTGCCCTGGCCGGGAATCAAACCCGGGTCCCCCGCACGCCAGGCGGATGCTCTACCGCTGAGCCAACCAGCCAGGGCCGAGAAATCTTTCTTAAGTGGACTCTATATTTGGTTTTATGTACTCTGGGCATGATTGCGTTTGCAAGTTCAAATTTCTCTTTATCATTATCTAAAGTAGACTTTTACTCAAGTTTTATAAAATTTGCAGAATTTTGCCTGACCAGGTGGTAGTGCAGTGGGTAGAGTGTTGGACTGGGATGTGGAGGACCCAGGTTTGAGACCCCAAGGTCGCCAGCTTGAGCACGGGCTCATCTGGTTTGAGCAGAGCTACCAGCCTGGGACCAGGGTTGCTGGCTCGAGAAAGGGGTTACTCAGTCTGCTGAAGGACCATGGTCAAGGCACATATGAGAAAACAATCAATGAACAACTAAGATGTCGCAACAAAAAACTGATGATTGATGCTTCTCATCTCTCTCCATTCCTGTCTGTCCCTATCTATCCCTCTCTCTGATTCTCTCTGTCTCTTTAAAAAATAAATAAATAAAATAATAAATAATAAATAAAATAAAATTGGCAGAATTTTTTAATAATAAAAATCTTTAGAATAAGATCAGAATAATAAATAATATAAATTGTGGTTCTATTACCAGTTTTTAGAACACTAAGAACAGAAAAAAAGCTATCATGTAAAAACTGGCTAGGAACCAGGGGAAGTTTTGATATTGTTAAGACCAGGAAAACAGGGATATTTTCCTCCCCTGCTGCACTCAACATTCTTTCTCAATTTAAACAAGCTTTCTGCCATGTCTCTATATAAGCAAGAAGAGGAGATCACCTCAGAACAGATCTTTATTCTTTAGAAACCTTTGAGAAGCTCTGAGTTTACACAAATTTACTTTTTAGTTGAATTTATTGGACTGACACTAGTTAACAAAATTATATAGGTTTCAGGTGCACAATTCTACAACACATCTTCTGTACAGTGTATTGTGTGTACTGACCCCCCACACACAAGTCAAGTCTCCATCCATATCATTTATCCCCCTACACCAGTGGTCCCCAACCTCTGGGCTGCAGACCAGTTCCGGTCCGTGGGCCATTTGGTACTGGTCCACAGGGAAAGAATAAATAACTTACATTATGATTTCCATTTTATTTATATTTAAGTCTGAACAATGTTTTATTTTTTTTAATGACCAGTTTCCCTCTGTTACATCAGTCTAAGACTCACTCTTTTTTTTAAATATTTTTATTTTATGTTTTACTTATTCATTTTAGAGAGGAGAGGAAGAGACAGAGAGAGAGGAGAGACAGAGAGAGAGAAGGGGGAGGAGCTGGAAGCATCAACTCCCATATGTGCCTTGACCAGGCAAGTCCAGGGTTTCGATCCGGCGACCTCAGCATTTCCAGGTCGATGCTTTATCCATTGTGCTACCACAGGTCAGGCTAAGACTCACTCTTGACACCTGTCTTGGTCACTTGATACATTTATCCGTCCCACCCTAAAGGCTGATCCGTGAAAATATTTTCTGACATTAAACCAGTCCGTGGCCCAAAAAATGTTGGGGACCACTGCCCTACACCTTCCTCCAACTGCTCTCCACATGGTAATCAGCACATTGCTGTCCATGTCCATGAGTTTTTTCTTCCTTTTTTTTGTCCTTTTTTGCTCAATCCTTTCACCTTTCTCAACCAGCCACTCCCCAAAGCCGTCAGCTTATTCCCTATGAGTCTGCCTCTATTTTGCTTGTTAATTCATTTGGTCATTAAATTACACATATAAGTGAGATAATATGGTATGTGTCTTTCTCTGACTGGCTTATTTCACTTAAAATAATACTCTCCAGGTCCATCTGTGCTGTCACAAAGGTAAGATTTCCTTCCTTTTTTTTTTTTTGGCCAAATAGTATTTCATTGTGTGAATGTACATCTTTTTTTTTTAATTGTTTTTTAAATTTTATTTATTTATTTTTAGAGAGGACAGAGAGAGGGAGAGAGAGGAGAGAGAGACAGAGAGAGAGAGAGGAAGGGAGAGGAGCTGGAAGCATCAACTCCCATATGTGTCTTGACCAGGCAAGCCCAGGGTTTCGAACTGGCGACCTCAGCATTTCCAGGTCAATGCTTTATCCACTGCGCCACCACAGGTCAGGCAAATGTACATCTCTTTTATTTACTCATCTACTGGTGCACAGTTGGGCTGCTTTCAAGTCTTGGCTTAAATAAAACCAACACTTTATGCAGAAAAAAAAAGTTCTTGACATAGCATGATTATACTATGCCTTGTTATTAATATTCAGGAATTGAAAGGGACCTATTTAAAGAAGAAAACTAATGTTCCTCCTGCTGACAAGAGTAACCAAGAAAGCAGATCAAAACTCAATCTCCCTCTACCTAAGGTACACAGTTCTTGAAATCTGTGAGATGGATTTGGGTATTCTTGATCAAGGGATATAATTTACTATCATAAATGACATTAATTGACTGATCATAAGAAAAGAGAACTATGATGAAGGTTTAACAAAGGACATAAAGTTCCTCACACTGCTCATGTAGTTTTGGAAGAATTATGTGTGGACCTTGAAGTTCAGAGTTGGCACATTATAGTGAGACAAAGAGAGTCCACTGTTGCCTACTATTGGTCCCACTTCTCTGAATGAACCCTTACAGATACATAATTAGCACTGAGAGTGACTCCAGAGAACAGACTCCTAAAGATGAGTTCTCTGAATTGTTTCTCTGATTTATGGAATAAGATCTCTGAGCTGATTAGATTTAAAAGCATTAACGACTCTGCTTCCAATAGTAAAGAGGGCACTGATAGTCTATGACATACCCTGAAAAACAGTTACTCAAATTATGCTAAGATGGTTGAAATCAAGTATCTACTAAAAGAGTCTCTGGGTGATTATGTATTTGCTCTCATAGAATATGTTAGTGAACATAAACAGAATAATGCAAATGGTTAGTTGGTTGCTTCTAACTGCACTGGAGAAGATGAAGAACTCAGAGCTTTAAGTTGCTAGTTCAATCCCTTGAATAAAGGACACAAAAGCCTCAATGACTTCCCTGAAAGCAAGTCTTCTTCCTCTAGTCACAGGGTCAACATTTCTGAAAACCAAAATAATCAAATTGAACTCGTAAACTGCCGGAGTCTCTTTTGTTAAAGTTAGGGCATTGGCTGTGAAGGAATGAGATTCTAACATTTGAAACAAGGTTAGAGGACAGAGAGAACCACTCAGCTGTGAACACATGCTACATTTCCTGAAAAAGGAAATATGATTCAAAAGACTACAGATGGCAAAGCTCAGATCCTTCAGACCATTCAAGCAACTTCAGCAATATTATTCCATATGTGTTTCATACATTATATGGACCAGTGAATCACTTGAGCCTCCCGTTTCCCACATTTTTAATAGGAATGTCTACAGTGGTTGCCCTATATCAACTGCACGAGTATATGTTAGGGGTGTGGGAAATACATAACTCATCTATTCGATTTCAGAAATCATAATGAACTGCTGTACTTAAGAAACTACATCTGAAGAGCCTCATCCATAGATGCCATGTTGTGAGGTTTCCTAGAGCAAGGCCCACATGGAAAGGATAACATCTAGGGATGAATTGACACCCTCAGTTCAACAGCCCATAAGGAACTGAGTTTTGCCAAAAATCTTGTGAGTGACTTTGGAAGCAGATTCTACTCTAGTCAAGCCTTCAGATGAGAATGCAGGCCCAGGTCACAATAAGATCACAAAGTAATGAGAGACTTTGAGCTGGAATTATCCATTAGGCTGATCCTGAACTCATGATTCACAGCAACTGTGAGATAAGGTTTACAGTTTTAACCTGCTAAATTTTGGAGTAATTTGTAGCACAATGTGTAAATAACATAGGACTTCTGAAATGAATAAACAGAATTATAAGAATGTAGATATGGTTCTGAAAGCAGTATGTTAGGTTTCTATACAACTGAAAAGTAAACCTTAGAGTTTTTCTGTTCTTTCTTTTTATAGGGAAGAATGTCTTTTCTGCTCTGGTTTCTGTTATATGTGGCTCATTTTCACTGATTCTCTTTTGTAGAACCAATAGTCTTTTATTTCTTCATAACATCAGTATTAGAATTACACTTATTTCAATGCACTATTAAGTTTTTCACTTTTGTATGTTCAATGCTGCAAGTACATCTTAAGCCCTGGATTTTTTATCAGTTTATTTTCAATGTAGAGTTTATTTCTAATGTGCTCTACAAAATGCCAGCTCTCTGATTTACTTGTTAACTGTGAGCATGACAGTTATCTGTTTGCTTGCCCATTCAGGTCCTTCTGTGAATTATCACTTTGCCTTTAATTCCTGTTTTTTTACTCAGATGTGTCATTTCTCAAAGCTGGAGTAAATGTGAGTTTTTATTCTTACTCTCATTACAAGTGGTAGTGAAAAGGGATAAACATATACTTGTAATCTGATATAGCCATGCAATAGCTCTTTTACAAAAACTTCATTTCAGGGTAAATATATCTCCAGGTTATAATTCCAATTTATGCCTGTTGTCTCAGAACATCCTTTCATTATAGAAAGTGTCCAAATATAAATAATTTTTAACAACTGCATTTATAATTAGAATTGTTCAGTTTAGATCAGCAGTGTTAAACTATGATAAAGAATGCTAGTTCTGTCACCAGAAAACTAAAATAAAAATACTAATACCACCTTTTTTCATGTTTTCTTTTACTCTTAGGCAAACTATTTACCTGCTCTTCATCTCAAAAATAGAGAAAAAGGTAATAGAAACTCATAATTTGTTATGAGTATTCAATAAGTTAATATATGTAAAATCTGGAGAAAAGTATAGGCATATTGCTGGATTGGTTCCAGACAACCAAATGAAGTGAATATCACAAAAGTGTGTTATAATCTTTTTGCTGGTGGAGGAAATTGTCTTTGATTTGTAAAAAAAAAAAAAAGTAAAAAAACAACATCTGTGAAGTACAGTAAAACAAAGCACAATAAAACAATGTATTCCTATAACCATCATATAGTAATCACTCAATAAACAATTATTGCCATGGTTAACTTTTTCTGTAATTTGACAGGGCCATGAAGTACTCAGATACTTGGTCAAACGTGATTCTGGGTACTTCTGTAAGGCTGTATTTGGATGTAAGGTCAGTGGCCATCACCATGGCCATGCAGATGACATTGAATTCAGGCAGATGGTAAAGGAACAGCAGAGCTGGAGGTTAGCGGGCCATTCCAATTCATTGGAGGCTCACCGAGACCGGCAAGCCAAAAGAAGACAAAGGGAAAAAAACCCTGCTTTTCGCAGTGGAGGGCAAGGAAGAAAAAACCCAACTACACCACTCAGTGGTGGGGCAAGATCTCCCTTATCCCCCAGGGGAAGTATTTACATCCTTACAATACTGCTGTCACATACTCCTGCACTATTTGCACAAAGGGTTTGCATCCAGTAAACCTATGAGCAAACCTAACACAGCCATTTTTCCCACATTGGATGACATTGACATTGACATTGATATTGATATTGGTAGATGGAATGAAGCAGATTGCTCTCTCTAATATGGGTGGGCCTCTGTCTACGGCCATACCACCCTGAATGTGACGATCTCATCTAATATGGGTAGGCCTTATCCAATCACAGAATAAGGCTGAGTCTCTCTGAGTAAAAAAATTCCTGGCCCAAACAGAATAAGGCTGAGCCTCTCTGAGTAAAAAAATTCCTGTTGACTGACTACCTTCCAACTGGGACATTGGTTTTTCTTTTTACTTTAATCAAAACTGAAATATCAATACTTCCTGAGTCTTGAGATGGCAGGTCTCCAAACTAAAATTACACCAGCACTCCAGCTAGGACTACAGCTTGCCAACACGCCATGTAGATCTTGGGACTGATTAGCCTCCATAACTTCAAGAGCCAGTTCTTTATAATAAACAAACAAGCACATAAACAAACATTCTATTGGCTCTGTTCTCTAGAGAACCTATTTAGTACAATTATTAAATGGGCTTTGAGAAAATTGCTTAATAACCAACTGTGTATGCTAAACAAGGAAAAGGATAACTTCTCCAAATATTCCACCTGTAATTTTTTAAAAGGAGGAAATTTAACATGGGCCCTGAGCAAATCAGTTTACAAAATGTTCTATAGGAATGTGATTAAATTAGCATAGAATAAAAAAGAAAATTAGAATATTATTATTCAGGGATTGGGATCTTGGACCATTCCTATCATGAATATGATGTCCCTGGCCAGATGGCTCAGTCATAGAGTGATGACACTGCATGTGGAAGTCCCAGATTTGTTTTCCAGTCAGGGCACATAGGAGAAGTAACTATCTGCTTCTCTACCTATCTCCCTCCCCCCCCTCTCTCTCTTTCCCTCCCACAGCTATGGCTCAAATGAGCACCTTGGCCCCAGGCCCAGAGGAGGGCTCCATGGCCTTGCCTCAGGTGCTAAAATAGCTCAGTTGCCAGGCAATAGAGCCATGGACCCAGATGGGCAGAACATCAGCCCCACCCGGGGCTTGCTAGGTGGATCCCGGTCAGGGTGCATTCAGGAGTCTGCCTTTCCATCTCCCTGCCTCTCATTTGAAATAAAATGAAATAAAAATGAAATGAAATAAAATAAAATAAAAAATACAAGGAAATGAATGTGATGATAATGATGGCTATAGTTATAGAAATCAAAACAACTGTTACAAGCATTTCTCTTAACACAAAGCTACCAAGATTTGAAACCAACTCTGAGTAGACAATATTTTTTTAAAAAGTCAAAAAAAAAAATGTGTTCCTCATTACTAAAATACAAATTATTCAAGTAAAAATAAAAATGAAGCACAATTTAACTTATCAAAATGGCAAAGTATTTTCTTTTCAAATAATAACTGGTTTTGAATACTATCTTATGAAGTGAGTAGTTTCTTAAATTTAAAGTAATTATAACCTTAGAACTAATTCAACTTTAAAAGAGTTTATCTAGGGAAATAATCAGACATGCACACCCAAGAAACAAACAAAAAATTACTCCCTGACCAGGCAGTAGTGCAGTGAATACAGCAACAGCTTAGGACGCTGAGAACTCAGGTTTGCAACCCTAAGGTCACTGGCTTGAGCACAGGCTCACCAGTTTAAGTGTGGGGTTGCCAGCTTGAGCATGGGATCATACACATGGCCCCAAGGTCACTGGTTTGAGCCCAAGGTTGCTGGCATGAGCAAGGGGTCACTCACTCTGCTGCAGCCCCCAGTTAAGGCACATATAAGAAAGCAATTAGGCCCTGGCTGGTTGGCTCAGTGGTAGAGCATCGGCCTGGCGTGCAGAAGTCCCGGGTTTGATTCCCGGCCAGGGCGCACAGGAGAAGCGCCCATCTGCTTCTCCACCCCTCCCCCTCTCCTTCCTCTCTGTCTCTCTCTTCCCCTCCCGCAGCCGAGGCTCCATTGGAGCAAAATGGCCCAGGCGCTGGGGATGGCTCCATGACCTCTGCCTCAGGTGCTAGAGTGGCTCTGGTCACAACAGAGCGACGCCCCGGATGGGCAGAGCATTGCCTCCTGGTGGGCAGAGCATCGCCCCCTGGTGGGCGTGCCAGGTGGATCCTGGTCGGGCTCATGCAGGAGTCTGTCTGACTGCCTCCCCGTTTCTGGCTTTATACAAAAAATAAAAAATAAAAAAAAGAAAGAAAGCAATTAATGAATACCTAAGGTGTCACCACTATGAGTTGGCGCTCTCATCTCTTTCCCTACCTGTCTGTCTGTTCCTCTCTAAAAAAAAAAAAAAAAAAAAAAAAAAAAAAAAAAAAGTCACTTATTTAGATAAGTGGATAATTGAAAAAGTAATGATTATTCAAATTATATCACACTATTTTAAGATAATATATGTGAATATTAAAATTATGTGTATGAAAAATGGCATACTAAAGTGATATTAAATGACAAAAAAATATCAGAATATAGTATGATTGCAACCAAATTTTTTTAAAATTCTGAAAGTATGCAAATAAAGCTTAATGTTTATTTTATTTCTGGATAAGATCATAGTTTTTAAAATAACATTCTTAAAAATTTTAAATATAATTTTCCAAATTATCACGAAAAAGTAATAATGCTTTAATTACATAGAGAAAGGAAGACATAATAAAATTATAAACAAAACAAACGAATAAAAACTTGACCTGTTCATTTGTTGTTACATATTTTGTGCTCAGCAGCAAGCTTATAAGGAACCTACAATCTGATTGAAGAAATAAAATATTAACTGAACAAAAATAAACTTGGTTTGCTATGTTGATTTTAAAGCAAAATAAGGCTTAAAGCAATCTTCTGAGTTATCCTGATATGTGAGCTAGGAATCACCTGTCACTCTGAGTGCCAATTTTGCAGACAATTTAAGCCTTTTACCCTCAGGAGCAAAGTAGTATCTCCCACATACCAGCTTTCATAATATGAAAACTTGAAGAATATGACTGAGTGAATGTATTCAAGTCCTAAATTATTATAAGTGCAATATTTCTTAATCTCCACAGTAATGATGCCATTTCCCTAAGCCTTAATATTCTTGGTTGTTTTCCTTGAATATAAATAAATAGACGTAAAACTTGCAACAATTTCAACTCACTATATTGTTCTAAGAGAAAGTCTTCATTAAAATCACCCATAAAAGATAACCATTGTTAATAGTACATGTTTTTTCCTTTAAATGTCTTTCTAGATATCTGTGCCTGTCTGAATTTCTATCTTTTTCTATCAGTTTATATTATTGGATCATGCTATGGAAACTATAAAATAACCTTTTCATTAGATATACACAATATATTTTAAATTATGTTTATACTAAATCTATCTATCTAAAATTTTGGGCCCTGACCGGTTGGCTCAGCGGTAGAGCATCCGCCTGGCGTGTGGGGGACGCGGGTTCAATTCCCGGCCAGGGCACATAGGAGAAGAGCCCATTTGCTTCTCCACCCCCCCCCTCCTTCCTCTCTGTCTCTCTCTTCCCCTCCTGCTGCCAAGGCTCCATTGGAGCAAAGATGGCCCGGGTGCTGGGGATGGCTCCTTGGCCTCTGCCCCAGGCGCTAGAGTGGCCCTGGTCACTGCAGAGCGACTCCCTGGAGGGGCAGAGCATCGCCCCCTGGTGGGCAGAGCGTTGCCCCTGGTGGGCGTGCCGGGTGGATCCCGGTCGGGTGCATGCGGGAGTCTGTCTGACTGTCTCTCCCCGTTTCCAGCTTCAGAAAAATACAAAAAAAATAAAAATAAAAATAAATAAAATAAAATAAAATTTTGTTAACATAGCCAATAAAATAGCATGGTCTTTTAACCATAAAGACTGCATTCAAATGCATACTAGTTGTGTTACTTAAAACAAAGTTGTGTAAATCTCTCAAAATGTTCAATTTCCTGATATATGAAATGCAGATAATGTTGTCTGACTCAGGATTCTAATAAAAAGTCGGTGAGGTAATATGTATAAATCTTTTAGTACAATATGTTCAGTTGTTTTTAGTATTATTAGTTTACATTTTATAATAAAATCGTATTTTACACAAAGAAAACATTTTCTTCCATCCATTTCTATTCCAAAATTTTGTATTACAAAACACTTATTATCACCAATATACAGTGGATAAAGATACTGATGTAAATATTGCTTAAGGATTTTTTTTTTTCAGAGCACAAGAGAGACAGGAAGGAAGAGAGATGAGAAGCATCAACTTCATTGTTGTGGCACCTTAGTTGTTCATTGATTGCTTTGACTAGGGGTCTCCAGCTGAGCCAGGGACCCTTTCCTCAAGCCAGCAACCTTTGGGCTTAAGCCAGTAACTATAGGGTCATGTCTATGACCCCATGCTCAAGCTGGTGACCCAGTGCTCAAGCTGGCGACCTTGAGGTTTTGAATCTGGGTTCTCAGCATCCCAGGTCAACCCTTTACCCACTACACCACCACCTCATCAGGCAAGGATTAATTCTTTTTTTTTTTTAAGTGAAAGGAGGGGAGACAAAGAGATTCCTGCATACACCTGGACTGGTATCCACCAGGCAAGCCCTATAGGGGGAGATGCTTTGCCCATTTGGGGCCATCTGTTGCTTGGCAATTGAGCTATTTTTAGCATTTGAGGCAGAAGCTCCAGGAAGCCATCTTCAATGCCCTGGTGTCAACTCGCTGGAACCAATCAAGCCATGGCTTCTGGAGGTAGAGAGAGAGAGAGAGAGAGAGAGAGAGAGAGAGAGAGAAAGCGCAAGGGGAGGGGAGATGCAAAATGGTTGCTTCTTCTATGTGCCCTGACTGTGAATTGAACATGGAACATACACATGCCAGGCCGATGCTCTACTACTGAGCCAACAGGCCAGGGCCAAGGATTAATTCTTATAAGTGAAATTATAGATCTAAATTATTTTATCTTAAATATTTTAAATAGTTTAGGTCAATTTATACTTCTTACTAAAACATTTGAGAATTGTGACAATGTTTTTTATACATATTTATAAACAATAAGTAATTCTGCTTTTAAAAATAATTTTGCCATAAATAGGAGGTGCTGATTACTTTCTCTTTTTATTTTCCAGGTCTTTAAGCATTTCAGTTGAAATTAACTATAGCTATTAATTTTATGTTAGTATGTATATTAGAAATTTGAATTTGATATAATACGGAACTCCTAGGACAGTTAAATAAACAAGTGAGAAATTTACAGGTTTTTTTTTCCTTAACAAATTAGTAAATAGATACTTTTACGCATTGGTTCCTAATTTAGGTAGAAAAATAAAAGCATGTGTATAACTTATCTAAGGAAAGTGAAGATTTCCCAAATGTCAAATGCTTGGTCTAATTGGTAAGAACTGTCATGTGTCTAACTGTCTGGGAGCCTGAGAAATCACCTACTGGGTTTTTCAATGCCTGATCTCAGACTCCCATCCTCCAGAGCTGAAAACAATAAGCTTCTGTTGTTTATAAGCTAGCCAGTCTGTGATAGTTTGCTATACCAGCCTGAACAGGCTAGAATAAAAATTGATACCTAGAAATGGGCGTGCTGCTGTAACAAATACTAAAAGTGTGGAAGCGGCTATGAAGCTGGGCAATAAACAGAAGCTGCATGCTAGGAAAAGCCTATATTGCTATGAATAGATGATTACAGGTGATTTAGATGAGGACTCAGAAGAGACCAGCAGGGAAGGCCTCAGTCTTAGAGAATACCTATGTGGTTGAGAACAGAATAAGAGCTGTGGAGGGTAAGGCCCTTCTCATGTGGTTTCAGATAGAAATGAAGTACATGTTATTGAAAATTTTAGGAAAGGCAATGATTGTTAAGAAGCAACAAAGAGCTTGGTTGAATTGTGTCCATGTCTTAGTGTTTTGTGGAAGGTAAAACTTGTGAGCAATATGATATTAGATATTTGGCTAAAGCTGTTCTAAGCAGTATTAAAAGGACAGGTTGACTTCTCTTGAATACTCATAGTAAAATATGATAAATGAGTTAAAGAAGTTTTGTTAATCAAAAGGAAAAGAGAAATTTAAAATTTGGCAAATTCTTTTCCTGTCCATATTGTAAAAATTGAGAAAGCATGTTCTGAAGAGCACACTAAGAGTGTGACCAAGCGATCCTTTGAAAAGGAGATTGATGGTAAAATCTCAGACCATTCACAATTCTTGACAACTTTCATCCTCCTATACACTAAGCTGATTGTGATTGGCAGTCTTAATGTGGCCTCATGATTGCCACCCCTTACTGTTCACACTCTGTGGGATTCCCTGCCCTTGAGTATGGGTTGAAACTGTGACTTACTTCAAACCAATAGAATATGGCAAAGAACATGGTATGTATGTGATTGTGAGTGATTACATGACATAAGATTGCATGACCTCTTTTGAGTCTTTGGCTCTCTGACTGGTTTTAAGGTAGCACAGTCTATGGAGCCTGTGTGGCAAGGAATGCATTAAGTTTCTAGGAGCGAAGAACTAAATTCCTCAAACAACGTAACGGCTAGAAGTACATCTTTATTCAGGCAAACTTCAGATGAAGCAGTTGCCCCATTGATACATTGATTTCTGCTTTCTGAGACCCTAATTGAAACACTTCACTAAACTGCATCTGGACTCTGGAACCACAAAAACTGATAAAATAAGTTTGTGGTTTTAAGCCACAAAATTGGTGATAATATTGTTATGAAGCAATGGATAACTAACATGTTGGCTTTCTCACAGAGTAACCTCAGGGAAGCATGACAAGGGAATAAAAGTGGAAGCTACAGAAAGCTCTTAAGGTATAGCCTCCAAAGTCAAATAATATCACTCTAATCGTGTTGTGTTGGTGAAAGAAAGTCAGAAGATAACTTGATATTCAAAGAGTTGGGTAATTAACTCAAAGTCTTGATGGGAGGAACAGAAAACCATACTTCAGAGGACAATGGTACAATGGTAGAAATTGTTTCAAAACATCCTTACAAATAATCCACCAAAGTCTGCTCTCTGATCTTGCTGATTCATATGCCTACTGCATGCAAAAAATAAAACAAACAAACAAAAAACTCATTCTTTTCTTCTAAGACCCTCAAAGTCTCACTGAACATGGCTTCAGGCTCAAAGTTCATGAGATACAGTTTCAACATGTAATCTATATATAAAATTATTTTATAGTTACTTTCTAATAAAATAGCTATTTAACATACTTTTATATCTTTATATTTTATAAACCTCTAGATATTTTCTTTGTATTAACTTCAAAATTTAGTGTATAGCTTATACTTATAGAACATCTTAATTTGGACTTGCTGCATTTCACATGCTTAAGAGCCACATGTGTCTAGCGACAACCTTATTAAACATTACAACCTCAGAGTATGAATAAAAAGAAAACAGCATAAAATATTACCCAAAAGCTATTTCACACTTCCTCTTGCCAGTTCTGTGTTTCTTATATTATGTATGAATTAGAAACTTCATGTAGATACTCTAATAGTCAATAACAAAAAAATCATGTGGTAGTTTTTCAACTTTACCTAACAAAGGGCAAATATAGAGGAAAATGTTGTAGTAGATAAATAATTATTACTTTTTTTTAATTAAATGAGAGGAGGGTAGGCAAAGACAGACTCCTACTATCACTCAAACTGGGATCAACCCAGCAATCCCCCTACAGGGCAATACTCTGCCCATTTGGGGTGTTGCTCCATAGCTCAGCAACTGAGCTATTCTTAGCACCTGAGGCAGAGGCCATAGAGCCATCCTCAGCGCCCATGCCCAACTTTTTCTAATCAATTCAGGCTGCAGGAGGGGAAGAGAGAGAGAGAGAAGTGAGAGGGGAAGGGGTGGAAAAGAAGATGGTCACTTCTCTTGTGTGCCCTGACCGGGAATTAAACCCAGGACATCCACATGCTGAGCTGACACTCTACCACTGAGCTAATCAGCCAGGGCCTAATTGTTCTAATTTAATGGTTGAATAGTTATATAATAAGTTTTTAAAGTTTTATGATCACACAAAACTATCTGGTTTCTTGTTAATTACACAGAATTATCTTAGAGATTCTATTTTAATGGGTCAAGAATTTGGTAAAAATATTTATTTAATAAATATTTGATACAGCTTTTTAAGAACCCAGACATGTTTATACAAAGTTATCCAGTGAAGATTAAACTATGCATGTGCATACACATTGAATCATATAATAACTTGAAAACTAAAACTAAATTTATTATTTAATACTTGCATGAACAAAAACAAATAAGAATATCTAGTTCCCTAGTAGAGAAGCAGATTTTGAACATTTTTATTATTCCTTGACTAAACAAAAACAATCCTTCATCATTCTCTTGTTTTACGTGTTTTATTTTCTCATTTGTTCTTTCTTGGTTTTATTTTCCCCTTAGCCCTTACAAGCTGACTTCTTCTTTCATGTGACCTTTCTCCCAGCACCCCCAGGATTTTACAATCCACTTCTAATTGAGTGACTCTTTTACCTTTATCCTTACTCTTACTTCTGTGCTTGGTTTTCTTAGTGTTATTATAATTCCTTATAACAGTATTCCCCAACCTTTTTTGGGGCCACGGACTGGTTTAATGTCAGAAAATATTTTCACGGACCAGTCTTTAGGGTGGGATGGATAAATATATCACGTGACCGAGACAAGCGTCAAGAGTGAGTCTTAGATGGATGTAACAGAGGGAATCTGGTCATTTTTAAAAAATAAAACATCGTTCAGACTTAAATATAAATAAAACGAAAATAATGTAAGTTATTTATTGTTTCTCTGCGGACCGGTACCAAATGGCCCACGGACTGATACCAGTCCATGACCTGGGGGTTGAGGACTACTGCCTTATAACATTCCTCCATATATCTCTAACTATGACTTAGGTCACTTCAACAGCTAGCTTTCACTTTATCCAGTTTAAAATTCTACTTCAATAAAACTGACTGAAATAGAGCATGAGAATTCATCAATTTGCCATAGACTTTAAAATGAAACAGACATTAAAATAGTTCCTGCCCTTAGAGATTCCTGCTCCAGTGGAATTTTTTACTTATGTGATACATTCCAGAATGTTCCCAGAAGATGGCTGACTCTCTTCAACAGTTATGTAACTTGGTAAATATAAAACCAAATGATAAATGTGAAACACTGTACACATTTTAATTGAAAAGCATGAAAAGAACACCAGAGAAAGTAAAACAGAAAAATAAAGAGGGAGAGATAAAACAAAGACAAAGAAAAACAGAGACAAAGAAAGAATTAAGTCAGGAGGACAATAAGGCAAGAGGACTAAGCCTGACAGGAAACACATAAAAATAATGATTGTCTTTGGATAACATCACTATAAGATATTTTTATTTTTTATCCTTTATTTTTCATGTTTCTTACGTGTAAGCATCCACTAGCTTTATAACTAGTTTAAAGATAAATTTCCTGTCACAATAAGAAAAATTATATAGTTTTTGAATAAAATTTAATATAAAGACCAAATAATTTTATCTATCCTAATGCAAAAATACAACATATATTTATAATCTTGATCTGAAAAAAAAGTTTTTAAAAAATATATACACTTCATTGCAGTGCTATTTACAATAACCAAGATATAAAGGCAAGCCAAGTGCGCATCAATAGGTGAGTGGATAAAAAAAGAAGCAATGCATATATACAATGGAATATTACTTAGCCATAAAAATAATGAGGTCTTACCATTTGCAACAGCATGGATAGTCCTAGAGGGTCAATCAGAAATAGACATATCATATGAATTCCCTTATATGTGGAATCTAAAGAACAATATAAAAAAAGAAACAAAACAGAAACAGTCTCATAGATAGAACAAACAAAAGAAGGGTTTGTGGGACTGGGCAAAAAAAGTGAAGGGGTTGGGATGGGGTTGCCCAAGAAGGGGTCTGGAACTATATAGATTGGTAGTTCCAGAAGAGTTGTGGGGATGTAAAGTTCAGCATAAGAAATATAGTAAATAATATTGCAGTAACTATGTATGGTACCATGTGGATACTGAAAGTATTAGAGGGAACACTGTGTAAAGTATTTACTTGTCTAACTGCTATGCTGCATACCGGAAACTAATATAAAGAATATTGAATGTAAACTGTAACTGAAAAATACTTAAAACTTAAAAGAAATAGATGAACTTAAAAAGTTTTATTATACATATGAGTTTTAATCTCAAACTATTTAAAAAGAGTAATAATTAAGCATTTGTGACTACATTTAAGCTCTTAAAATTCTAACTGCTCTTATTCTATAAAACTGTTAGTTTTCTCATCATTTTTTCTAATAAGCAAACTTATAAGAGCATATAAAATCTTGAGAGTCAAAATCAAAATAAAAATTTTAATCTATTTCCCTGGAACATTATCATATATTATTAAATAAAAAATAAATGAGAAAGTCTTTTAAAGACAAATTAATAAAAGAAGTTTAATATTAAATTGTATAAAATATGAGATATCACTAATTCTAACTTTATATTCAATTCACATTATATAGATATATAAGATATTCCCACTGGACTTCTTGAATTCCAAAGCATTCTTCTCTCAAGGGTAATCCATCCTCTTCTTAAAAACTAAATTACCTAAATTAACTGTGTAGTCATTTAATAAATATATTTTATCTTTTACTGTATGTTCAGAATTTTTCCAAACCCTTGCTATAAAACATAAATTAGAAGGCACTCCTTTAAGATCTTGTAAAATAATATCTACAAGTTAGTATTTTATAGGTTCTAGCAAAGGTAAGAATAAAGGACTAAAATCAGCATCATCATGCATCTAGATGAAATTTCATAAATAGTAAGTGCCCAAAAACATATACTATTTTTAAGTTAATAAATTGTATAGTACATAGTCAATCTATATGGAATTTATACAAAACTAATTTGCCCTGTTTTTCACAGACAGGGAATGTTGGCATAGCCTGATACCTTTATATAAAACTTGGTAATATGTTTTGGGAGATGTTTTAAAAAGAGTAAGTAATACTCTTAGGAAAATAATTTATCAACAAGCAATCTGTAGAACCAATACAAGATTAATATACCCTTTAAGGATTTTGTTTGAATTCTTTTCTCTAGAGTTTTATTTATTCTGTATCTGACCTTACATTTTATAAATTCATTCTATATTAATCTTCTTTGAATTTTATTCTTTTTCATCTTTGCTTTACAGTTAATAGTATTTGAAGTTATTGTAATTTGATTTAAAAGGTAAAAAAAAATTAAAAAGTGATTTCTAAAGGTCTGAAGCAAAAATAAACCCAAGTCTTCAAATGACAGTATTTTTAGCATGCACAAATTTGTATAGCTACATTTACCTTATTTTAAAATCCCTTTAGTATACGTGCAAAAACTAAGAAGGCTTCAGACAGCAGTGTTCAGAGTGAGAGAATTAATAAGCAGAAGCAGCTCCTTTCATCTTTCAATTCTTTTTATGTCAGATACTTGTGTTAAACTAGTGATAATCTAGATGCTGAACAATCAAGACACAAGATGGTTGATTTTTACCATTTATTTATATAACCTGGTGTTGAATAGATTTAGCCATTTAATTATGAAAAGAATCATCTATGAAAATGAATACCGTATAAAAATAATAAGTAATGAAATAAATGCACAAAAGAAGTCATACCGATTAATAGCATTTTATTACAATCTTTTAACTATGTAGTATTGCTTTAGTGCAAGTTGCCTTGGAAACTATTTTAGGAGATTTTGTTTTCAGAGCTAAAATGATTTTCTTTATGAGAACAATGGAACAATAAAGGTATGCAATCAACTCCCTTGCTATACCCCCTTCAAAGGAAATAATAATGGAAATCCTGTGTGTTGGATGTTAGTTGCATAAATATCATATTTTAAATAAAATCTTAGTTTGCTATAGCAGAAGAGGGAAGTGCAGTGTTGTTATTACTGAGTGATGTTTCTGAATTTTGTTACAAATCGTTGCTTAATAATTAAGGAAGTGATTAAATGAGAAGGCTTTGGAATCACATGGTTTGTGGCTGAGTCCCAACTCTGCCATTTTTAGAGGGTGCTCATGAATACATTTTTAAAACTCTTTTAATTCCTTTGTCTGCAGAATTCAAAAAGTCTTGTGCCTGCCTCACAGTATACATATTAGAACCTCAGTAAATGCTAATTAATCATCACTGATAAAGAACACTGATAACAGGCTACCAACAACACCAACCTGTGAGGTTCCTCTTGGTATCTTCCAGTTTTTATATAAGAAGATAAGATAGTTGAAGATCATACCATTTTCATGCATGTGGAGAATGATGGTTCTAGATGAATCTTCTGACTATAACTGTACCATCCTGATCCATGTCTTGGTTTATATCCTGACCAGCATCTTCCTCTAACTTATCCTCTCTTGCTACTCCATCGCATCTCACCCATTTACCTCATCATTGCCATTGCTACCACAGTCAGGAGTCATTGCTTATTGATTTCTATGTGCCAAGTTGTTATTTTATTATACTCATCATATAATTATTTCTCATAAGTCTGGTAATTTGGTATATTCTCGTTCCATTTTACAAAGGACACTGAATCTTTAGTTTAAGTCGTTAAAGTTTTTCAAAGTCTTACACTAAATGTTAAAACAGAGTTGAATGATTTTATTTTAATGCTAATTTACTCTTTTAAAAACAAGTTTTGTTGAGATGTAATTTACAGACCACACAATTCACCCATTTAAAGTGTACAATTCAACAAGTTAATTATATTACATTATATTTTAATTGTGGTAAAATATATACAATGAATTTTACCATTTTGGCTATTTCTAAGTGTAAAATTCAGTGAAATTAATTACATTCACAGTGTTATACAATCATTTATAATCTCTATTTCTAAAATGTGCTTATCACTCCAAATAGAAACTCTGTAGCCACGGAAAAATAACTTCACATTCTCCCTCCCCAAGCCAGTGACAACTTCTAAATTACTATGATTTTTATCTCTTCGAATTTGCCTAGTCTAGATATTTCATATAAATGAAGTCATGCAGTCCTTTGTGTCTGGTTTATTTTATTTAGCAGAATATTTTCAAGGTTCATAATCTTGTAGCATGTATTAGAATGTCATTCCTTTCATGCATGAAAATTACCCCATTTAATTTGTGTATTATGGCCTGACCACGTTGTGACACAGTGGATAAAGCATCACCCCGGGATACAGAGGACCCAGGTTCAAGAAGCCAAGGTTGAGCGCAGGGTCATTGGCTTGAGAGTAGAATCATAGACATGACCCCATGGTTGCTGGTTTAAGCCCAGAGGCGGATTTAACGGCAGGCACACTGGGAGTGCTTGCTCCCTGGGTCCTGACTTCTGAAGGACCCTGCAAAACCACAACTTTACACTTTTTTCTTTCTTTTTTTTTATATTCTATTTATTCATTTTTATTATTTATTTATTTATTTTTATTAATTTTACTAGGGTGACATCAATAAATCAGGGTACATATGTTCAAAGAAAACATGTCCAGGTTATCTTGTCAATCAATTATGTTGCATATCCATCACCCAAAGTCAGATTGTCCTCCATCACCTTCTATCTAGTTTTCTTTGTGCCCCTCCTCCTGCCCCTTTTCCTCTCCCTCCCCCTAGAAGAAATGGATAAATTCCTAGAACAATACAACCTTCCTAGACTGAGTCAAGAAGAAGCAGAAAGCCTAAACAGACCAATTAGTAGGGAAGAAATAGAAAAAACTATTAAAAACCTCCCCAAAAATAAAAGTCCAGGCCCAGACAGTTATACTAGCGAATTCTATCAAACATTCAAAGAAGACTTGGTTCCTATTCTACTCAAAGTCTTCCAAAAAATTGAAGAAGAAGCAATACTTCCAAACACATTTTATGAGGCCAACATAACCCTCATTCTGAAACCGGGCAAGGACAGCACAAAAAAAGAAAACTACAGACCAATATCTCTAATGAATACAGATGCTAAAATACTAAACAAAATACTAGCAAATCGAATACAACAACATATTAAAAAAATAATACATCATGATCAAGTGGGATTCATCTCAGAATCTCAAGGATGCTTCAACATACATAAAATGGTTAACGTATACACCATATCAACAAAACAAAGAACAAAACCACATGATCTTATCAATAGATGCAGAAAAGGCATTCGATAAAATACAACACAATTTTATGTTTAAGACTCTCAACAAAATGGGTATTGAAGGAAAATATCTCTACACTTTTTTCTAATGTAAGGGGCCCTATATTTTCTTCTGTGCGCAGGGCCTCATCCTACCTTAATCTGCCTCTGCCTGAGCCCACAGGTTGCTGGCTTGAAGCCCAAGATCACTGGCTTGAGTCCAAGGTCTCTGGCTTAAGCAAGGGGCCACTGGTGTGGCTGAATTCCCCCAAGTCAAGGCAAATATAAGAAAGCAATCAATGAACAACTAAGGTGCTGCAATGAAGAACTGATGCTTCTCATCTCTCTTCCTGTCTGTCTGACTCTATCTGTCCCTTTCTTTCTCTCTCTGTCTCTCTGGCTAAGAAAAAAACATGTGTATTGTATTTTCTTCATCTATTCATATGTTGATGAGCATTGGGTTGTGTCCTCTTTTGACTTTTGTTGAAAAGGACACTAATATATTCAAGTACCTGCTTTCAGTAACTTTGGGTATATACTTAGAAGTAGAATTGCTGGGTTATATGGTAATTCTGTTTCATTTTTTGAGAAATCACTGAAGTGCTTGCCATAGCAACTGAATTATTTGGCATTCTCACAGCAATGTAATGAGGGTTCCAACTTAACATCTTTGACAACACCATTTTCTCTCCCTCACTCTCTCTTTAATGATAGACATTCTAGTAGATGTGAAGTAGTATCTCACTGTGGTTTTTATTTGCATTTCCCTAATGAATAATGATGTTGAGCATCTTTTCATTTTCTTCTTGGACACTTATATATCTTCTTTGAAAATTATATATTCAAGTTCTTTGTGTTTAAATTGAGCTGCTTATCTTTTGTTGTTGGTTTATATTAGTTTTTTATATTCTAGGTATTATATTCTTTTCAGATATATAATTTGACAATATTTTCTTTGATTTTATAGGTTGTCTTTACACATTCTGGATACTGTCCTTTGATATACAAATTTAAAAACTTTGATGTAGTACAACTTATCTTTTTTGTTATTGTTGTTCATACTTTTAGCATAATATCTAAAAATCTGTTGCCAAATTCAAGGTTATGAAGATTTGCTTTGATGTTTTTTGCAAAGAACTTCATGGATTTAGCTCTATATTTAGGTTGTTAATCATTCTGATTTAATTTTTGAATATGGTGTGATTTGGTGAGCCAACTTATTTATTTATTTATTTATTTATCTATTTATTTATTTATTTATTATGTGGAAATCCTGTTGTTCAAGCACCATCTTTTTTTTAAAAGCAAGAGACATAGGCAGACAGACAGATAGGAAGGGACAGCAATAAGATTCATCAATTCATAGTTGCATCGCCTTAGTTTCTCATCAATTGCTTCTCATACATCCCTTAACTGGGGACTTCAACCAAACCACTGACCCCTTGCTCAAGCCAGTGACGTTGGGCTCAAGCCAGTGACTATGGGATCATTCTGATGATCCCACACTCAAGCTACAGAGCCTACACTCAAGCCCATTGAGCCCACACTCATGCTGGTGACCTTGGGGTTTCAAATCTGGGACCTCAGTGTCCCAGGCCAACACATTATCTCCACCGCAGCACCAGCACCATCATTTGAAGAGACTCTTTTTCTTTTATTTTTGTTTTGTTTTCTTTTCTAAGTAAGAGGAGGGGAAATAGAGAGACTCTCGCATGCGGCCTTGACCAGGGTCCATCCATCCTCCCCCATCTGGGGCCAACGTTCTGCCAATCTGGGGCCATGTTTACAACTGGGCTATTTTTAACACCTAAGGTGGATGCTCCATGGAGACATCTTCAGTGACTGGGATGAAGCTCTCAAACCAATCAAGCATTGGCTGTGGGAAAGGGAAAGAGAGAGGGAGAGAGAGAGAGAGAAAGAGAGAGAGAGAGAGAGAGAGAGAGAGAGATGGGGAAAGGGAGGCATGGAGAAGAAGATCGTTGCTTCTCCTGTGTGCCCTGACCAGGAAACAAACCTGGGACATCCACATGCTGGCCCATGCTCCACCACTGAGCCAACTGGTCAGGGCCAAGACTTTTCTTTCTTAATCAGTTAACTTGATGTCTTTGTCAAAATTAATGGGCTATAAATATGTGGTTTTATTTCTGAATTTTCAATAATTTTTTACTTATCTCTATGCCTATTACCATGCCTGTATTACAGTTTTGATTCCTATAGCTTTGTGGTAAATTTTGAAATAAGAAAGTATATGTCTTCCAACATTGCTCTTCTTCTTCAAGACTGCTTGGCAATTTGGGGCTTCTAGCAGTTTCATTTAAATTTGAAGGTCAGTATTGTCATTTCTGTAAGAAAAATAAGCCATTGAAATTATGATATGGATTGTTAATTCTGTAGATCATTTTGGGTAGAACTGACACCTTGACAATAAAGTCTTCCTATTCAAGCAAGTTATTTTATGGATATAAACTGACTGGTTCTAAAATTTATATGAACAAGCAGAAGATCCAAAATAGCCAATACAAATTTGAAAAAATAGAGACAGAAATTACATGACATCAAAACATTCTATAAAGCTATACAGTAATCAAGTAAGTGCAGCAATAATGAAAACATAAATAAGTAGAACAATAGGAAAGAATAGATAACTCAGAAAGAAACCAAACATTATCAACTGACCTTAGACAAAGACACTAAGGCAATGGAAAATGGATTGTCTTTCCCACAAATGGCGCTAGAACAAAAGGATGGCCATGTGAAAAAAAAATAAATCTAGACCATGCCTTATACATTTCACAAAAATTGATTCAAAATGAGTCATAGGCCTCATTTTGTTCCAGAACACAAATAGCCTTAACAATCTTAAAAATGAAGAATAAAGTGGGAGGTATAACACTTCCTGATATCAAGTTATACTACAAGGCCATTGTACTCTAAACAACTTGGTACTGGCATAAGAACAGGCATATAGATCAATGGAACAGATCAGAGAACCCAGAAATAAACCCATACCTTTATGGACAATTGATATTTGACAAAAGAGATAAGAGCATACAATGGAGTAAAAACAGTCTCTTTAACAAATGGTGTTGGAAAAATTGGACAGCTACCTGCAAAAAAATGAAACCAGACCACCAACTTACACCAGTCACAAAAATAAACTCAAAATGAATAAAAGACTTAAATGTAAGCCGTGAAACCATAAGCATCTTAGAGGAAAACATAGGCAGTAAGCTCTCTGACATACAAGCTCTCGCAGCACTACATTTGCTCATTTATCTTCATGGGCAAGTGAAATAAAGGACAGAATGAACAAATGGGACTATATCAAACTAAAAATCTTTTGCACAGCTAAAGACAATATGAACAAAATAAAAAGACAAACAACACAATGGGAGAACATACTCGACAATACGACTAGTAAGGGGTTAATAATCAAAATTTATAAAGAACTTGTAAAACTCAACACCAGGAAGACAAACAATCCAATCAAAAAATGGACAAAAGAAATAAATAGACACTTCTCCAAAGAGGACATACAGATGACCAATAGACAGATGAAAAAATGTTCAACATCACTAATCATTAGAGAAGTGCAAATTAAAACCACAATGAGATACCACCTCACACGAGTCAGAATGGTGCTCATTAACAAAACAACGTACGTTAGGTGCTGGTGAGGATGTGGAGAAAGGGGAACCCTCCTGCACTGCTGGTGGGAATGCAGACTGGTGCAGCCACTGTGGAAAACAATATGACAATTTCTCTCTCTTTAATAAATTTTTATTAATTTTAATGGGGTCTCAAAAAATTAAAAATGAAACTGCCTTTTGATCCCGCCATCCCACTTTTAGGAATATATCCCAAGAACACCATATCACTGACTCAAAAAAGAAATGCATCCCCATGTTTATGGCAGCATTGTTCACAATAGCGAAGATCTGGAAACAGCTCAAGTGTCCGTCAGTGGACGAGTGGATTAAAAAGCAGTGGTACATATATACAGTGCAATATTATGGGGCCATGAAAAAGAAGGAAATATTAACTTTTGCAACAACATGGATGGACCTGGAAACTATTATGTTAAGTGAAATAAGCCAGGCAGAGAAAGAAAAATATCATATGATCTCACTCATTTGAGGAATCCAAGGAACAATGTGAACTGAGGAACGGAATTAAACCTGAAGGGAAGGGGGGAGGGAGCTGTTGGGAGGGGGGCAAGAGAGATGTTGAGGGGAATATGGGGGAGAGGGGATACAATCAGGGCAACACTAGAATCTATATAAACACAATAAATTAAATTTAAAAAAGTGATTCAAAATGAGTCATAGGCCTCAATGTAAAACACAAAACTATAAAACTTATAACAGATAACATAAGAGAAAATCCAGGTTACCCTGGGTCTCAAAAAATGTTTTTAAATACAACAGCAAAAGCATGATCCGAGGAAAACATATGTATTTCATTAAATTTAAAACTTCATTTTGCAAAAGACACTGGTAAGACTTCAAAAGAAATATTGGCAAAACAAATATCTGATAAAGAACATAAATTGAAATATACAAAGAACTTCCAAAAGTCAACAAAAAAAACTACCCAGCTAAAAATTAGAAAAACGATTACAATAGACACCTCACCTGAAATGACAGAGATGACAAATGAGCATATTAAAAAGTGCTTCACATTGAATGTCAATAATGAATTGTGAATTAAACAAAAATGAGATACCACTACACATTATCAGAATGACTAAAACCACTGACAATACCATCTGCTATCAAGGATGTAAGTCAACAAGAACTGTCACACACTGCTGATGTAAATGCAAAATAATACATTTATTTTCTGAAAGATAGCTTAGTAGTTTCTTCAAAATACTAAATGTAATCTTACCATATGATCCAGCAATCATACTCTCTGGTAGTTACCCAAATGAGCTGAAAATTTATTTTCATACAAAAAGCTACACATGGATGTTTATAGCAGCTTTATTCATAATTGCCAAAACTTGGAAGCAACCAAGATCTTCTTTAATAGATGAATGGATAAACAACTACAATAATCCATTCAATGCAATAAGTAGAAATAAGCTACTAAACCATGAAAAGACATGACAGAAATTTAAATGCATATTGCTAAGTAAAATAATCATAAAATTTACACTTTATTCTAAAAAGCCATTGAAATATTAGGTATGAAAGTATCATCAGGTTTAAATACTAAAATCAACCCAAAGCACTTATAAAGATACAATAGAGAAATAAAGATTAAAGATTAGTTTAGAGATTCTGACATTATTCAAGCAAGAAACAAAAGAATCTGAAATAAAATGGTAGCAATGCCAACTATTGTCTTTACCATTTTCCTGAACTTGGTCCCAGTTATGGATTCAATAGTTGGACCACACACTTCCAAATTCTTATGTTAAAGCCTTAACCCCAGTACGGCTGTATTCGGAGATGGGGCCCCTAAGAAAGTAATTAAGGTTAAATGAGGTTATAAGGGAGAAGCTCTGATCTAATACAATTAGAGTCCTTATAAGAAGTGACACAAGAGAGCTCACTCATGCTCTCTCTCCACAAGCACACAAAGAAAAGGTAATGAGAGCACAAAGCAATGTGTGGTTCCCTTTAAGCGCAGAGAAGAGGCCTGAGAATTAAACCTACCTGACTGGTGCTTTGATCTTGGGCTTCCCAGCCTCCAGAACTGTGAAAAATAAATTTCTGTTGTTTAAGCCAGTCAGGCTGTGGTATTTTGTTATGGCAGCCTGAGGAGATTAATATAGTCTCTTAAATATTGGGATGTGATGGAGGAAAAGGGAATACATACAAAAGGAAAATAACTTTCTTGATAGACTAATTGAATAACAAATTAAAATATATTTGAATACTCTTCAAAGTGTTCTGTGTCAATTTAAAATACATCTTAATATATGTGTCCATATTATTATAATTGTTTAGAATATCCATATGCTCATATTCATATAATTTGATTTAAAGTAGCAACAGTATACATATTAATTTCAAAATCCAATTTTGAAAATTACAATCTTTTTTAAGGTACATCATTTAATTAATTTTTTTTAAGTGAGAGTCAGGGAGGCAGAGAGACAGACTCTAGCATACACCCTGAATGGGATTCACCTGGCAAGCCTACTAGGGTGATGCTCTGCCCATCTGGGGCCATTGCTCTATTGCTCAGCAACCAAGTTACTTTTAGCACCTGAGACAAGGCCATGGTACCATTCTCAGTGCCTAGGGCCAACTTGTTTAAATAAGCCATGACTGCAGGAAGGAGGGTGGGAGAGAGAGAGAGAGAGAAAGAGAGAGAGCATGAAGGGGGAGAGAAGTAGATGGTCACTTCTCCTGTGTGCCCTGACCAGGAATCAAACCCAGGTTTTCCACACACTGGGCCAATGCTCTACCGCTGAGCCAACTGGCCAGGGCATTTCATTTCCGAGGTCTGGGATCTTATTTAGTTGATAAAGCCTTCATAAAATCTCTAAGTATCATGAATATGTAAATTTATATTCTGATCCTTCTAACATAGCTGCAAGGTGAGTGGATTCCTTGAACCATTTAGTATGATAGAATTCTAGATATTCCTACCAAATAAATAGTAGAAAATAAAATATAATCACAAGTCAAAGCTAGTTTTCTAAGTATTGCAATAAGTGTACCATATTAAACTCCATTAATTTAATGGTATAAATCATCTATCTAAGGAAAAGATTGTCATTTCCACATCTATTGGAGTCTTTCATAGACAACTTATAAAAGACCTTTAAAATCCTCATCACAATACACAGTCTAAGTAGGCAATTCCTACTCAACTAACATGGTATAAGCTAAAGAAAGATATGAACATTCTTGTAGGCATGTATACATACTACATACACACACATACACACATACATATATACACACACACAGGTTTATGTTTTAGATGGTTACAGCGAGCCTAAAAAGTTGTCACACACTTTCACTCTAATCAATTATTAGTTCAAATCCAATAGAAATAATACCTGAAATTGGAATTTCAAGAATGAGACTATATTAAAAGTTAATTTTGAAATACACCAAAAATAGATCTTTCTGATTTATCAATGTTGCATTTCACTTACTCTTCAGACATTATACATTGTATTAGTCAATCTCTACATCCAGGAAAAAATAGTTTTACTGTTATATAAAGTAGAGTTGTGTACCTTAGATTACACAATCTTGGCAATAGAAAATCAGTGTGTATATTCAGCAAAATGAGGAACATATGATAATAGCAAAGTCAATAATTTCTCAAGTCTCCAGGCATCAGTCCCTCTGGTACTGATAAAGGTTATTTTTCTTCCAGGATCCTTAGTGCTTTGGGTCCTAAGCACAGAACTGGGAAGAGAGCAACTGATATGAAAAAAAAGTCCTGCATTTTACATCACTATAAGAACAAACAAAAAAGTAAGAAAGTGCAGTTATCCCTCATCATATCGCAGTTCACTTTTCATGGTCTCACTGTATTTCGGATTTTAAAATTTTATATATCTAATTTTGTATCACAGATTTTTTACTATATCACGGAATTTTGTGGTATATAGGTATTTTTATCTATTTATTATCTTAATTATTTAGAAAGTGTTTAAGAGCATAGGAAATGTTTATAAGAGTGTGGGAAAGGTTTATAAGAGTGTGGGGAGGGTTTATAAAGCCTTAAAATATATAAATAATAAAATACATATAAGGTCGCTACTTCACAGATTTTCACCTATTGTGAGGGGTTCTGGAACCTAACCTCACTATAGAAAAAGGACCACCATACAAAAAATGCTGTAGAAGTTAGTAATGCACATGAAACCCCATTCTTTCTCTCTTTTCTCTTTTCACTCCTCTCTCTCTCTCTCACACACACACACTTACACACTCACACAGAGACCCGTCCTCCCCTGCTGTATACTGACAGTAAAGTAAGAGGATAAGATTACTGTATTCTTACAAAGAGAACCCAACCTGTCAAAATCTCAAAACCTCCCTCCAAACACCTGTTTTCACTAGTTCTTCAGTGACTCAATCTATAACTGAACATAATTTTTTTCTTTTTATTTATTTTTTTTAATAATTTTATTTTTAATGGGGCGACATCAATAAATCAGGACATATATATTCAAAGATAACAACTCCAGGTTATCTTGTCATTCACTTATGTTGCATACCCATCACCCAAAGTCAGATTGTCCTCTGTCACCTTCTATCTAGTTTTCCTTGTGCCCCTTCCCCTCCCCCTTTCCCTCTCCCTCTCCCCCCTTCCCCCGTAACCACCACACTCTTATCAATGTCTCTTAGTTTCAATTTTAAGTCCTACCTACGTATGGAATAATGCAGTTCCTGGTTTTTTCTGATTTACTTATTTCACTTCGTATAATGTTATCAAGATCCCACCATTTTGCTGTAAATGATCCGATGTCATCATTTCTTATGGCTGAGTAGTATTCCATAGTGTATATGTGCCACATCTTCTTTATCCAGTCATCTATTGACGGGCTTTTTGGTTGTTTCCATGTCCTGGCCACTGTGAACAATGCTGCAATGAACATGGGGCTGCATGTGTCTTTATGTATCAATGTTTCTGAGTTTTGGGGGTATATACCCAGTAGAGGGATTGCTGAGTCATAAGGTAGTTCTATTTTCAGTTTTTTGAGGAACCACCATACTTTCTTCCATTGTACTACTTTACATTCCCACCAACAGTGGATGAGGGTTCCTTTTTCTCCACAGCCTCTCCAACATTTGCTATTACCTGTCTTGTTAATAATAGCTAAACTAACAGGTGTGAGGTGGTATCTCATTGCAGTTTTGAGTTGCATTTCTCTAATAACTAACGAAGATGAGCATCTTTTCATATATCTGTTGGCCATTTGTATTTCTTCCTGGGAGAAGTGTCTGTTCATGTCCTCTTCCCATTTTTTCATTGGATTGTTTGTTTGTTGTTGAGTTTTATGAGTTCTTTGTATATTTTGGATATTAGGCCCTTATCTGAGCTGTTGTTTGAAAATATCACTTCCCATTTAGTTGGCTGTCTGTTTATTTTGTTGTCAGTTTCTCTTACTGAGCAAAAACTTCTTAGTCTGATGTAGTCCCATTCATTAATTTTTGCCTTCACTTCTCTTGCCTGTGGAGTCAAATTCATAAAATGCTCTTTAAAACCCAGGTCCATGAGTTGAGTACCTATGTCTTCTTCTATGTACTTAATTGTTTCAGGTCTTACGTTTAGATCTTTGATCCATTTTGAGTTAATTTTAGTACACGGGGACAGAATGTAGTCCAGTTTCATTACTTTGCATGTGGCTTTCCAGTTTTCCCAGGACCATTTATTGAAGAGGCTTTCTTTTCTCCATTGTGTGTTGTTGGCCCCTTTATCAAAAATTATTTGACTATATATATGTGGTTTTATTTCTGGACTTTCTATTCTGTTCCATTGGTCTGAGTGTCTATTTTTCTGCCAATACCATGCTGTTTTGATTGTCGTGGCCCTATAATATAGTTTGAAGTCAGGTATTGTAATGCCCCCAGCTTCATTCTTTTTCTTTAGGATTGCTTTGGCTATTCGGGGTTTTTTATAGTTCCATATAAATCTGATGATTTTTTGCTCCATTTCTTTAAAAAATGTCATTAGAATTTTGATGGGAATTGCATTAAATTTGGGTAATATGGCCATCTTGATTATATTTATTCTTCCTAACCAAGAACAAGGTATATTCTTCCATCTCATTATATCTTTTTCGATTTCCCTTAACAATGGTTTATAGTTTTCATTATATAAGTCCTTTACATTCTTTGTTATGTTTATTCCTAAGTATTTTATTTTTTTTTGTTGCAATTGTGAAGGGGATTGCTCTTTTGAGTTCGTTCTCAAATGTTTCATTGTTGGCATGTAGAAAGTCTATTGACTTCTGTATGTTAATTTTGTATCCCGCGACCTTACTGTATTGGCTTATTGTTTCTAGTAGTCTTTTTGCGGATTCTTTGGGATTTTTGATGTATAGGATCATATCATCTGCAAAAAGTGATACTTTTACTTCTTCTTTTCCGATATGGATGCCTTTTATTTCTTTGTCTTGTCTGATTGCTCTGGCTAGAACCTCTAGTACCACATTAAATAAGAGTGGAGAGAGTGGACAACCCTGTCTTGTTCCTGATTTAAGGGGGAAAGCCTTCAGTTTAGTGCCATTAATATGTTAGCTGATGGTTTATAATATATATGGCCTTTATCATGTTGAGATATTTTCCTTCTATACCCATTTTGTTGAGAATCTTAAACATAAAATTGTGTTGTATTTTATCAAAAGCCTTTTCTGTGTCTATTGATAAGATCATGTGATTTTTGTTCTTTGTTTTGTTCATATGGTGTATTACGTTAACCATTTTAAGTATGTTGAACCATCCTTGAGACTCTGGGATAAATCCCACTTGATCATGATGTATTATCTTTTTAATATGTTGTTGTATTCGATTTGCTAGTATTTTGTTTAGTATTTTAGCATCTGTATTCATTAGAGATATTGGTCTGTAGTTTTCTTTCTTTGTGCAGTCCTTGCCTGGTTTTGGTATGAGGGTTATGTTGGCCTCATAAAATGTGTTTGGAAGTATTGCTTCTTCTTCAATTTTTTGGAAGACTTTGAGTAGAATAGGAACCAAGTCTTCTTTGAATGTTAGATAAAATTCACTGGTATAGCCATCAGGGCCTGGACTTTCATTTTTGGGGAGGTTTTTAATGGTTTTTTCTATTTCTTCTCTACTAATAGGCCTGTTTAGGCTTTCTGCTTCTTCTTGACTCAGTCTAGGAAGGTTGTATTGTTCTAGGAATTTATCCATTTCTTCTAGGTTGTTGAATTTAGTGGCATAAAGTTTTTCATAGTATTTTACGGTGTCCGTGGTGATTTCTTCTCTTTCATTTTGGATTTTGTTTATATGAGTACTTTCTCTTTTTTCCTTGTAAGTCTTGCCAAGGGTTTGTTAATTTTGTTGATCTTTTCAAAAAAACAGCTCCTTGTTCTATTAATTTTTTCTATAGTTTTTCTGTTCTCTATTTCATTTATTTCTGCTCTGATTTTTATTATCTCCTTTCTTTGGCTGGTTTTGGGTTGTCTTTGTTCTTCTTTTTCTAGTTCCTTAAGGTGTAAAGTTAAGTGGTTCACTTGGGCTCTCTCTTGTTTGTTCATATATGCCTGAAGTGATATGAACTTCCCTCTTATCACTGCTTTTGCTGCATCCCATAGATTCTGATATGTCGTATTGTCATTTTCATTAGTCTGTATATATCTTTTGATCTCTGCACTTATTTCTTCTTTGACCCATTCATTCTTTAAAAGTATGTTGTTTAGTTTCCACATTTTTGTGGGATTTTTATCCTCTTTTTTGCAGATGAATTCTAGTTTCAAGGCTTTATGATCAGAAAATATGCTTGGTACAACTTCGATTTTTCTGAATTTGCTGATGTTGTTTTTGTGGCCCAACATATGGTCAATTCTTGAGAATGATCCATGTACACTAGAGAAAAAAGTATACTCAGTCACTTTGGGATGAAATGTCCTGTAGATGTCTATCATATCCAGGTGCTCTAGTGTTTTGTTTAAGGCCACTATATCTTTGTTGATTCTCTGTTTGGATGACCGATATAGAGCCTTCAGCAGTGTATTGAGGTCTCCAAGTATGATTGTATTTTTGTCAGTTTTTGTTTTAAGGTCAATAAGTAGCTGTCTTATATATTTTGGTGCTCCTTGGTTTGGTGCATATATATTAAGAATTGTAATGTCTTCTTGATTCAGTGTCCCCTTAGCCATTATGAAATGGCCATTTTTGTCTCTGAGTACTTTTGTTGTCTTGTAGTCAGCATTATCAGATATGAGTATTGCTACGCCTGCTTTTTTTTGGATGTTATTTGCTTGGAGTATTGTTTTCTAGCCTTTCACTTTGAATTTGTTTTTATCCTTGTTACTTAGATGAGTTTCCTGTAGGCAGCATACAGTTGGATTTTCTTTTTTAATCCATTCTGCTACTCTGTGCCTTTTTATTGGTGAGTTTAATCCGTTTACATTTAGTGTAATTATTGACACTTGTGAGTTCCCTATTGCCATTTTATAGATTGCTTTCTGTTAGTTTTGTGTCTTGTTTGATCCTTCTCTTTCGTTTTTCTATCTTTTGTTTTTATTTGATTGTATTCCATACATCTTTCCTCTGTTGCTATCTTTTTTATCTCATGTGCTTCTGTGGTGGTTTTTTCAATGGTGGTTATCTTTAAGTAATGAAAAGGGTTCCTACCCTGTTCATTGTAGCGCACTATTTTGTGAGTACTTTTGCACTCCATTGTCCTTTGCTACTGTTAATCTCTATCCTCTCCCCCCCCTTTCTTTTTGTTGTTGTCACAGTTTAAATATGGTTTTATTGTGTTCTTCTTGGACCTTTTACTTGTGGCTTTGTTTTTTGTTGTTGTTGTTGTTCTTTGTATCTGATTGGAGAACCCCCTTTAGTAATTCCTGGAGTGGGGATTTTTTGATAATAAATTCCCTCATCTTTTCTGTATCTGTGAATGTTTTTATTTCTCCTTCATATTTAAAGGATAGCTTTGATGGGTATAGTATTCATGGCTGGAAGTTCCTCTCTTTCAGGGCTTTAAATATTGGGGTCCACTCTCTTCTAGCTTGTAGAGTTTCTGCTGAGAAATATGATGATAATCTAATGAGCCTTCCTTTATATGTTGTATTCTTTTTTTCCCTGGCTGCCTTGAGAATTTTTTCTTTGCCATTGGTTTGTGCCAATTTCATTATGATATGCCTTGGAGTAGGTTTGTTTGGGTTAAGAAAACTCAGAGTTCTGTTTGCTTCTTGAATTTGAGGCTTTAGTTCTTTCCACAGGCTTGGGAAGTTCTCATCTATTATTTGTTTGAGTATGTTCTCCATTCCATTTTCTCTCTCTTCTCCCTCTGATATACCTATTATTCTTATGTTATTCTTTTGGATGGAGTCAGATAATTCTTGTAGGGCTATCTCATTTTTTTTAATTTTTGAGTCTCTTTCTTCTTCTCTCTGTTGTGCCTCAAGTTGCTTGTCTTCTATTTCACTAACCCTCTCTTCTATCTGGCCTGTTCTATTAGCTAAGCTTGTTACCTCATTTTTCAGCTCGTGAATTGAGTTTTTCATCTCTGTTTGATTTGTTTTATAGTTTCAATTTCCTTGGAAATATATTCTTTGTGTTCCTTGAGTTGTTTCTGAGCTTCCTAAATTGCCTTTCTGTGTTTTCTTGTATATCTCTGAGTATTTTTAGGATTTCTATCTTAAATTCTCTGTCATTTATCTCCAAGGTTTCTGATATATTAAATTTTTCTCTATAGATTTTTCCTCATCTATCTGTGTTACTTCTCTTTCTTTTGTATCCATGATATTCAATTTTCTCTTCCTTAATGGCATCTGAGGGTGGTTTTGTTGATAGTATTAATGAGATTTAATAAGGAATAAAAAGTTAAAAAAATAAAAAATAAAAAAGAGTTGTTTTTTTAAAAAAAATTAATAATGAAATAAAGAAAAATAAAATAAAAATTAAAAAAAGGAAATTATTTCTCCCCCTCCTTTTTTTTTCTCTCCTCTCCTCTCCCCTCTTTCTTGAGAAAATCTTGTGGTGAACTGTGAATTATATTGTACTAAATAGAACAAACAATGTCTGTAATGGAGGGCCTTAATTGGGGAGAAGTAATAAGGGGCAAAGTAAAAGGGCGTATGGACCCACAAAAAGCAAATAAGAAAAAAAATTGGGTCAAGAATAAAATGATTTGCTTTTAGGTGTTGGTTGACTAAGAGTTATGATGAGAGGAATAAGAGGGAAACAGGAAAATGGGGGGACAAATTAAAAAATTACTATTGTATTTAGTGGAAAAAGAACTAGATAAAATGGAGAGCCAGGGATGGGAGCACTGCTAGTTTGTTAAAAAGGTGAAGTAAACCCCCCCCCCAAAATGCCACAAACATCTAATGGGCCTTCCCATTAGAGTTTGAGTCCCAGATAAGATATTGTTTGTTATTGAGGTTTGAATGAGAGGAGATGTAAAGAAGAAAGGAAGAAACTAATATAGAGGGAGAAAAGAAAGAGAGAGAGAGAGATAAAAAAGAGGGAACCACTAAAAGAAGAAAAAAGATAAAAGAGGAGAGAGAGAGAGAGAGAGTTAAGGGTTTTGGAGTGCAACCCTCATAGAGAGAAAGGAAGAGGAAAGAAAAGATAATGGGAGATGTAACACTTATGGGTAGTGTAGTTCAAGGAGAGAAAAGAGTAAGACTGGCAGAGAGTTAAATGACCATATTGGAGGAGGAATAAAAAATATCAAGAATGAAGATAAGAGAAACAAACAAAAAATATAATAAAATGGGATAGGCTAAAAAGTCTGCATATTATTCTTGATTTTGAGAGGTTATCTTCTTGCTTTTTCTTTTCTCTCCCTCTTCCTGGTCGGTGACTCTGTACCTCAGGTTCTGCCCCTTTGGCACGCTCAGGTAGAGGTTTGCAGTTGATAAGTCTCTATGGTGATGTCGTGTATTGTGCTTCAGTCTCGTTGGCAGTCGAGGCTCATTAGCATTTATAGGCTCTGCCAGTTAGAGAGTCCGTGTTCCTGGAGCCTTTCTCCCAGTCTTTCCTTCCTCAATTAGTAGCCTGATAATCCAGCTATGGGGTTGCTGCTGCCTCTGCCTGGATAGTAAGAGGCTCAAAGAGCTGGCAACTCCCCACTCTATTCCCTCTCAGCACAGGGCTCTGGGTAAGGCTCAGTCAGTCAGAGCTGCTAGCATAATCAGGAGGAGCTTCCGCCCACTCAAAGACCTCTGGCTTTGCCACTCTGTGGGATAACATGGGTGCACAATGCTGAGGCACGTGGAGGAATATCTCACCCACTATCTGCACTCACAGACCAGGATATCAGGCCAGCAGTCTCACACTCTGAGTGAAACCCCTACCCGCACGGAAAAGTTCCAGCATTGGAATTGGCTCTTGCTCCGTCCTCGGGTGCAGCTTTTGCAAGGCTCTGGGGCGGCCCGAGATTCCGCTTTTTGGCCCACACAAAGGCCCCTAACTCTGCCCCTCTGTGGGATAACACATGCGGACACTACCAAGGCACTCGGAGGAATCTCTCACTCACTATCTGTGCGCGCAGACCAGGATATCAGGCCAGCAGTCTCATTTGAGTGAAACCCCCACCCGCATGGAAAAGTTCCGGCGTTGGAATTGGCTCTCGCTCCGTCCCCGTGCGCGGCTTTCCCAGGGCGCTAGGGCGGCCCGAAGATTCCGCTTTTGGCCCACACAGAGGCCTCTGACTCTGCCTCTCTGTGGGACAACACGGGCGCACACTCTCGGGGCTTTGGAAGAAATCTCTTCCCCACTATCTGCATGTGCCGACCCGGAGATAGGGGAAAATGGCTGTCCCGCTTGTCTTTCTTTGTCTGGGTTTGGCGCGAGTGTTAGCTTGTATTGCCCGGGTTGCCACAGGAACAGTTTTTCCTTGGCCTGGATCTCTGTGCCACAGCCTGGTTCGGCCGTTTGTGCCATGGCCTGGATCTATTCACCCCCTTTGCCCGCCTCAGTTTCTATATTCTCAGTTCCCAGTGAAAGCCGCCCTGTTTAGGTTAGTGAGGAAGGCAGAACATTTCTTACTCCCTATTTCCTTCGGGGTTTGATTATATATTTAGCCAATTTTTCGCTCAACCATACCTTCAGGTGTATTGTGAAACATCTGGAGACTCCAAGGATAGGTTTTTCTGCTTCTGGTTGAAGATCTTGTTGAGTTTGGGGGGAGATTTATCGGTATCCCTTCCTACCGCGCCATTACTCTGATGTCATCTCTGAACATAGTTTTCTAAAATGCCATTAAGAATTAAATAAAATATTAAGCATCTGGTAAGCAGAAACCATATCTATCTTGTCTAATTTTGTATTCCCAGCCCAAAGGGATACGTGTTACTGATAGAAAAAAATGGCTACTCAGCTGCCATCTCAAAAACAATGCAGGCCCAGAGGAAGAAGAAGGACTGGCTTACTCAGTAACCTGGCCCAAACCTCTCTTGCCACCAGTTGCTGATAAGGGAAGGTTGAGCCAGAGTGCAACCAATTTTAAGGAACTGTAGCACCACTCCAATCCACAAATGAAACTGTCTTGCACCAGTGGATGCAACAACTGTCAGCTGCTTTTGCCCAACACCCTTTGATTAATCTATATAATCCCTGCCCTATCCCTCCCTTGGGGCTAACACCTTTTTCTGGTCTCAGCCCGCTTGCACCCAGCATTTAAAAAAAATTTTTTTTCCTTTCTGAACACATTTGCCTTGTGTTTTCAGTTTGGCCTGAGGTTTCTGCCTTTCAGTTACAAGCTTGGAAATATTTCTTGTTTAAACAAGTGTCCAATGGTCTCAAACCCCAGCCACACCTTTGTGTTGGACCTTACAGATGTCTGCCCAGCTCCCTCACACCATCTATGATGGGAGCATGAATGACCACATGGTATGGCTCTGGGCTAAGATATGGAACCTGATGCGAACTCAGCAAATGAACCCTTCCTCTGAGCAACTTAGAATCAGAACTAAGAGTTAAGAATCTAGATTGATTAACTGCTTTCTTAAAAAAAAAAAAAAGTAAACTCAGAAGCTGGGAAAGAATGGATGCTTGCCTGTAATTGTAAAGATGAGTGAAGCTTATGTTCAAAGGCAAAAGGCAGCAGAAACCAAACTGCAAAGAAGCTCCCTGCAAAGCACCCTTCCATCTTCCCAGCCCTGCCTCTAGTCAATTCTTAGGGCCCAGTCGTATCCCTCTCTGATTATGGGACAGAGTTGAGGATCTTTAAAGCTAGTGCCCACTTCACAAAGTCCCTCAAAAGTTGTTTTTTAATTTATAACTTAAAGAGTATTAATTCAGTTCCATTATCATCTGTGAATATTTTTCAAAATAAAAATGGTAGGGCCCACCCCAGAAGATTCAGACAGAGCTAGAGATTCAGTGGAAATGAATGAGTATCCAAGCTTTTTCACTGTGCTTTTTAAAAGCTTCACAGATCATTCTGATACTCAGCCAGGATTATATTATACAGTTATAGGAAAACATAAAACTAAAGGAGGACAGTAGTCCAGTACTCCAAGGATTTTGTATTTTGTTGATTATATTGGCCATGAACATCTAATTTTTTTTTTTTTTTTTGTATTTCTCTGAAGCTGGAAACGAGGAGAGACAGTCAGACAGACTCCCGCATGCACCCGACCGGGATCCACCCGGCACACCCACCAGGGGCGACGCTCTGCCCACCCGGGGGCAATGCTCTGCCCCTCCGGGGCGTCGCTCTGCCGCGACCAGAGCCACTCCAGCGCCTGGGGCAGAGGCCAAGGAGCCATCCCCAGCGCCCGGGCCATCTCTGCTCCAATGGAGCCCTGGCTGCGGGAGGGGAAGAGAGAGACAGAGAGGAAGGAGGGGGGGTGGAGAAGCAAATGGGCGCCTCTCCTATGTGCCCTGGCCGGGAATCGAACCCGGGTCCCCCACAAGCCAGGCCGATGCTCTACCACTGAGCCAACCAGCCAGGGCCTGAACATCTAAATTTGATTGAAGTATGCTATGAAAGAATGTATCAAATGTTTGAGCTACATTTAGAAGGAAGAAATAAATAGGGAGGGAAATAGGAAACTGGAATTATAGCAAACTATTTCTTTTAGAAAGGTATATTTATTTTAATTTCAAAAAATGCCTTTACTGATGTACTTTAGAAAACTTTAACCTCTTACTGAAACAAAACTGATGGCCATTTAGGAAAAGATGACATAATCTTAGGTTAAATGAAATGTTCAAAATGTTCAAATCATGCATATAAACTGTAAATTAGAGTTAGCTTCTTGAAATATTAAGTCCATAAGACTGAAATTTTTATCTGATTTACTGCTGGAAAAAATCATCCTATGTAAATTCTGTATATCAACTGTAGGCCATTCTTTCCTGAATTATATGCTATCCATCATACTGACATTAGGATAATAGCATGGCATTTTATGACTTATATTCTGTTTACATTTCCATGAACACCAGAAGAGAGTCCAAAAAGTTAGCAATATGTAAGTTACATATTGACCAATATACAATTTGATATAAGAGGAAAAAAAACAAACAAAAATGTCTAATTATTTTCTCCATTAACTTATTTATTACTCACAATATCTACTGAATGTGATAAAACATATAGAGATGTCATTTACAAGCCTAGAACCATACAGGTCACCCATTTCCATTTATGCCTCTATTTAAGCATCTGTCTATATTTTGTAGAGTATAAAAGTCACACATTTTTTCTGGTTAGTAAATAAAGAAGATATTCTTGCTTTTACTTAATTGTACTTTATAACCCTGAATTCCAATAGCATTTTTCATGCTTTTATGGATATGCAATAATTTTTTGAAATATTATGATCACTCAAAAAATTTTCTCTTTCAGAAAGACATGATCACTTTTTATAAATTTCAATCTATAAAACTTGAATGTAGAGTTAATTAACTAGTATTGATTTGGGAGCTAGAATGTAGAAGTTTATCTTCTATACCAGGAGTCGCCACCTCCCAGAGGCTAGTCTTCAACTTTAGAGGAACAGAAATAAGATGTTTGTTTGCTAAGTACTTTATGCAAATTTATCAATTGTATGCATTTCTATTTTCTCAACTACTTATTCAGTTTTTGTCCCATTTTTCTGTTGCAGTGTCAGCATATTGATTTATAATAATTTTGTATCATAAATCTTTATCATATGCAGTCAATATTTTCCCAACTTTTTACTCTTCTTTGATTTGCTAATTACCTTTAAGTTGTCAGTTTTATATTTGTGCAATTAAAATCAATTTTTTTCTTAATTGACTTATTTATCATAACTATTCAAAATACTTATTATAGAGAACATAGAAATATCATTTTTCTTATCCTTTATTTTTACCTTTATTTTTAATTTTTATGAATTTATGGTAGTGGTATTGATTAATAAAATTATACGAGTTTCAAATTCATGATTCTACAATAAATCATCTGTGTATTATATTGTGTGTTCACCACTCCAAGTCAAGTATTCCTCCATAACCATTTATCCTCCCTCTACTCTCCTCTACCTAACTCTTTTTCCCTCCTGTAATCCCCACACTGTTAAACATAGCTGAAGTTGGCTATATCAGTGGAGAATTGGTTAGTCATTTTCTTAGTTCTTAGTAACATGGTTTTTCTCTTTCTTAAATTTTTTTTTCCATGATAACTTAGTATCCTGGTTTTCTTCTTTCCTTTTATGACCTTCCTTTCCTATCTTCTTCACAGATCCATCCTACTTTACCCAAACCATAAATATTGCAATTCCTCAAGATTTGTTGCTGGGATCTCTTCTAACATCATTCTGCACTCTAACCTTTGGATACCTCATTCATGCTGATTTTCACCGCTATCTGTGGCCTGCTGATTACTTACATCTTTATATCTATAGCTTGAATCACTCATCAAAGCTCCATATATATCTGCCTGCTTGACTCTCCTACTAATAAACTTCAAAGGTACCTGAAACTCAGCATGTACAAACTGAGTTTCTTGTTTTTAAAATTTATTTATTCATTTTAGAGAAGTGAGAAGGAGAGAGCAACAAAAAGGGAGAGAGAGAAGGGGGAGGAGCAGAAAGCATCAACTCCCATATGTGCCTTGACCTGGTAAGCCTGGGGTTTTGAACCAGCGACCTCAGCACTCCTGGTGGATGCTTTATCCACGGTGCCACCATAGGTCAGGCCAAACTGAATTTTTTATTCCCCATTTCCCTCTCTAACAAAATCCTCTTCCAGGATTAACTAACTCAGTGAATGTTATCAACATGCAGATAAAATTCAGAAATTCAAGAGCCATTTTTTGATACTTTCTTCTGCTTTTAAGGCAAATGTAAAACTTTTTGACATTGTTTCAAGGCTATGTAGGATCAGATTCTTATTTTTTTAGTCTTATCTTATCTCTTGATAAGCATAGTCATACTCAATATATTTCTCTCACCAATAATTTTTTACCAGTACTTCTTATCAATATAAGATAGAGACTCTGATTCTTAATTTTTATGCCCTGCATCACACATATGACAGGATTTACCATGTATATATTAGAAAAGGGTTAGTTAGAAAAAGCTTATTAAACTTTTATGAGAAATAGTGCAGTGACGTATAACTAAAAGATTCAAGACAGTTTCTAACTTTGTTTCATATATTCCAAATAATCATGTTAAACACCTAGCAATCACAATCGAATACTTCTATTGAGACCATGTAGTGGAAATTACAGATTCACTCATTATGTGTAACAAAACAAAAATGCTTATTACTCTGACTTAAATGTTACTTTCTACATGAATAATCTGTTCTGAAAGCCATTTTAAAATTAGTTTACTTCAAATGACTTTTGACAAGCTATTAAATAATGTCTATAAGACAGTAAGTCAGAAATTTGAGATTGTTATTATATTTGACAGTTGACTCTGTTAGGGTCATCAAATACATTTTAATCAAAAGAAACTCACCTTGCTTCTGTACCTATACTGATATTTGACAGTGACAAATAAATGGGTTCTATGCTAATGCTTGTTAATATAATCAACATGTTAAATGGTAACGATATTGTTGGTTATATAAAAATCAACCTCTATAGAAATAGTAATTAATAATGATATCTTGATATTTTCTATTAAGAAGCAAAAATTTTTTTTTGTATTTTTCTGAAGTTGGAAACAAGGAGGCAGTCAGACAGACTCCCGCATGCGCCCGACCGGGATCCACCCCGCACGCCCACCAGGGGGCGATGCTCTGCCCATCTGGGGCATAGCTCTGTTGCAACCAGAGCCATTCTAGCGCCTGAGGCAGAGGCCACAGAGCCATCCTCAGCACCCAGGCCAACTTTTGCTCCAATGGAGCCTTGGCTGCGAGAGGGAAAGAGAGAGACAGAGAGGAAGGAGATGGGGAGGGGTGGATAAGCAGATAGGCGCTTCTCCTGTGTGCCCTGGCCAGGAATCAAACCCGGGACTCCTGCACGCCAGGCCAAAGCTCTACCACTGAGCCAACCGGCCAGGGCAAGAATCATAATTTATGTTCAAAGTATTTATAGAAAATTGAAATAAATCTGGAAGTTATAAATTGCAACTTCTCACAATAGCATTCCTATAGACTAAACAATAGATTATGAGAGCTGGACCACTTAAGTGTTCATTAAATACTGTGATTTAACAAAGAATTTAGAGCTTTAATAATTAGTTAGTTGATTTCAGGCAAGTCTCTTAACATCTCAGTGCAAAATATGTCAAAGTAAAATGGTATGAATAGTAACTTCATGAAATAACATATATTAGATAATTGTATGGTATGTGTATAAATATTGTCATAAGGTATTATAATGACTACTTTTCTTGATTCATTTGCCTGCAAGATGAATTGGTCAACTTTTTATTTTTGAATTGCTCTAAAATATAATAAAATATTTGATACAAGCTGAATAGTATCACTTTCATAATAGGGAAATTCTGATCATGTTATTTTAAATTAATCTCAATGAACATACCCTATACCCCATACTTACAATCTACTCTGTTCTTTTTATTCCATAGCATGTATCACAGTCTAGCCCACAATACTTTTTCTAGATATATTTCCTTTCTACTTTCTCCACTGTATTCTAAATTATGTGTTATGAGTGCAAAAACCCTGTCGTATATTGTGCAGAATCAAGAACAATGTTTATCATATAGGAAGCACTTAGAAACTAGTTGTTGAATAAATGAATTAATAAACTTTACACTTCGATTCTCTGATGTCCACTTCATTACCTTGCTTAGTTCCAAGAGTTATCTTAAAGTCCCCAAAAAGACTTTTTAATTTTAGTTTTATATTGTCCTATTGCCCCAAAGGATATTTTTTTAATACCAGTTTATTTCTCTATACTTTCTTATCTGGTTATATCTAATATTAGTTATATTAGTGATTCAGCTATCATAAATCACATCAGTCTATTTTCCAAAAAAGCAAATACATGTTTCATCTAGTCCTTTGGGAGTGTTTTTTTTGATTTAATGATTGATTTTTTTTGGACATTTTAGTTGCATCAGGTAAATAGGCTGTCATAGTGTCTACTAAATTTAATAAGCACAAACCATCCAATAAAAATCATTTGACACAATTTAAATCATAGGATGAAATGCTGGGCTAATTATGATCGTTCTTTTTTTAAATTTATTTATTTTGATTTTTTTATTTTAGCCAGAGAGGAAGGAAGAGATAGAGAAAGAAAGCCAAGAACATCAATCCATTCCTGTCTCTGCCCTGACCAGGTAATGAACCAGTAAACTCTGTGCTTTGGGCTAACGCTCTAATCAGCCAAAGCAACCAAGCTATCTGGCCAGGGCAATTATCATTATTCTTATTCTAAAGCATATAATGGCTTTACCATTTTCTTTTCTTCTCTCACTCTTAAAAACACATGTTTTTGTTCTGGGGTGTTTTTTTTTTTTGTATTTTTCTGAAGTGAGAAGCAGGGAGGCAAACAGACAGACTCCCATATGTGCCAGATCAGGATCCACCCAGTATGTCCACAAGGGGGCAATGCTCTGCCCATCTCGGGCATTGCTCCATTGCAACCAGAGCTGTTCTATTGCCTGAGGTGAATGCCATGGAGCCATCCTCAGCGTCTCGGTCAACTTTGCTCCAATGGAGCCTTGGCTGTGAGAAGAGAAGAGAGAGATAGAGAGAGGGGCAAGGTGGAGAAGCAGATGGGTATTTCTCCTGTGTGCCCTGCTGGGAATCGAACCAGGGACTTTCACATGCCGGGCCAACACTCTACCACTGAGCCAACTGGCCAGGGCCATTAAAAACACATGTATTTTTGTTACTTTGTAATAGCTTTTTAAAAATAGCTGTTGTAGAAGATTTGAGGTAATACATATTGACATAGAAAAGTCCCTGGAACAAAAATTTTAGGCCATAATTCATTTTTGTGGGAGTCATTCAGTAGCAATGATAACGTTAGAGAAAATTAATTCAGGGAATGTCTAAGTCTCTAGGTGTATGACAGATTGATCATAGGATGCAATAGTTTGGGAATGGCAATAAATGCAAAAAGTTCAATCACTTCAGAACATACACTAAACTACAAATCAGTGTCAAGGCTATGAAATGACTCAGATGATAGCAAAATTCTCTAACTTTCAGAGGTCTTATTTGTCCCTGAAACTAAGTCCAAAGATTGTTTTTAAAAGACATATCTCTATCTGAAAGGTTGAAACTGGGGGGTGGGTCCACTAGGGAGGGAGAAAAGCTTATTTTCAGTCTTCCTTGGCAACTGGCAGGTTGGTAAAGGCTCCTGACTAGGTCAGACCTGGAGATACTCCAGCTGGACTGCCCCATCCTGTAAGGGAGAACTGACAGGCGAAGGCCCCACTGCCTGCACCCTGCACCGGAATTGAAGGTGGCCGTGGGGAACGGGGAAAACCTCCTTTTAGCTTCTCTTGGTAACTGGCAGGTGGGTATAAACCCCAAGTAGGTCAGACGTAGAGGGAACTCCAGCTGGACTGCCTTATCCTGTATGAGATAGCTGACAGGCTAACCCCCTTCCCAGGTCTATGGGTGGGCACTGTGGAGAGCCAAACTGAAAACACAGGTTAGTATGTTCCAAAAGGAAAATTTATTTAGAACGCCTGGGTGCAGGCTGGCGGAGACACACTAAGCTGTGTTGGCCCCGAGGGAGGGATGGAGCAGGGTTTGTATAGGTTAGTCAGGGGTCTTGGAAAAAGGGACTGATGTTGCTGCCTCTATAAGTACAGGGCAATATTTCTTCATATGTAGGTTGGAGTGGCGCCAAAGCTCCTCCAAATTGCTTTACATTTCAGCGCATCTGTCTAATATCGGCATCGGTTATAAAAAGAAAGCCTGGGCTGGTTCAAAGTTTGTAGCCAAAACTTCATGCAAGCCAGTCCCTCCTCCCCCCATGGGTTTGCACTGCCCTCAGGATGGTGGCTGATCTATCAATGTCTTCAAAAGAATATTTAAATAAAATAAAAAATACATGTTTAACTTAAAAAGACAAGTAATTAGAAAAAACATTATATAAATAAAACTAATAATTTAGGTATTTTGTCTATTCTTGTACTAGAAATTCAGTTATAAAATGAAAAAAAAACCTTTAAATATCTCAATATTTGGCTCAATATTATTTATTTTAAAATTATTGAATTAATAAATAGGCATGAATATTAATATAACAATAAGAAATATACATCTTAGATCACATTTGCTTATATCTCAGAAACTTATTAATATAAATGTATTTGTTATGATGGTTTGGGCAGCAGGTGCACAGAATCAAACACAGCTGGCTAACAAGGGGAACTCTAAGAAAATATTCCAAAATCAGCAACTCAAGTTTTGTTAACTGAACATTTCAAGTACCCATGTTATGTTCTTCTGATCATTCTCTTCAGCTATTCTGAGTTTCCCTCCTGGCCACAGAACCATGTCCACAGGCACTGATGTTCCATGCAGAAAGGACAACTTACAGTGAATAAAGAGAGGTCTATACTCATGTTTCCTACTAAGAGTAAGGAAATAACTCTTAGAAACCAATCAGCACATGCCACCTCACATCTTACTGACCAGAGAAAATACCATATGCCTATTGAGGAAAGGACAATTAGCAAAGGGAATGCAATTTTCATTTTGGGTCCTGAGAAACGGAGAGGATTTGCTGAACAAAGTGAGGATTCTGCATGAAAGAAACAGGTGATGGGAAGATGCTGCTTAATGTTATGTGAGTGTTCAACATTGTCCATTACATTGATCATTTACTTTATATTTATTAAGTAAATATTTATTGAATATCTACCATGTTCTAGGTACTGTAAATTAGGCATTAGAAATAGAAACAAGATTAAGACAAGTGATATCTCTACCCTTATAGCATCAATTTGTCAATAAAAAACAAAAATGGTAACAAAAATGTACATTGAATAATAAAAATAAATACAGAGGACACTAGTAAAGAAAAGTAGATACCTATTTGATATATTTGAAAGAGGTAATAGTATTTGCTGATGGACAGAATGAGAATAGTAAGAGCAAGGTAGAAATCTGGTAGGTGATTGTATTTACTAAGGTAATTAAACATGTGTGAGGACCAGTTATGAGGTAGAAGTGTGAGAGTATCAAGAATTCGGTTTGGCCAGATTGCTCCAAGGTAGACAGGAGAAAGGAAGGGGAAATACTGACTATATGAACCTGGAGTCCCAAGGAGAATCTTTATTGGAAGATACATAGTGCATAGAATAAGCTTTTATTCTAAATGTTTTTTTATTTCATATTTTTAAAAATAAAGATCGTGGGGATGCAAAATAGTATAGCCATCTTGAAAGTCATTTTGGTGCCTGACTGGTGGTGGTGCAGTGGATAAAGCGTTGACCTGGAACACTGAGGTTGCCAGTTTGAAAACTTGGGCTTGCCCAGTCAAGGCATATATAGGAATTGATTCTTCCTGCTCCTTCTCCTTCTCTCTCTCTCTCTCTCTCTCTCTTTCTTCTCTCTAAAATGAATAAATAAAGTTTTAAGAAAAAAAAAGATGTTTTGGCAGTTTCTTACAAAACTAAATATACTCTTATAAAGTAGGCCAGCAATATTGTGCTTCTTCATATTTACCAAAAAGAGCTAAAAGCTTATATCCATACAAAATCATGCACATGGAAGTTTACAGCAGCTTTATTCACAATTGCCAAAACTTGGAAGCAACCAAGATGCCTTTAAAAGGGTGAAAACTGTGGCACATTCAGACAATGAAATATTATTCAGTGTTAAAAAAATTAGCTATTTATCTGTGAAATGCCACAGAGAAAAACTAAATGCATATTAATCAGTGAAAGAAACCACTATGAAAAAGGTTACACACTGTATGATTCCAACTATATGACATTCAGGAAAAGGCAAAACTATAGAGACATTAAAATACTAGTGGTTGCTAGGGCTCTGGGAGCAGAAGGGGACAGATAAGTAGGTGGAGCACAGAGGATTTGAGGACATCGAAACTACTAAGGGTGATACAATAATGGTAATACATGTCATTAGACATTTGCCAAAATCCATAGAATACACAATACCAAGAGTAAATCCTAATGTATACCATAAACTTTGGATTACGATGATTTGTCAAGGTTTATCACTTGTAACCAATGCACCACTCTGGAGTGGCATGTTGATAGTTACGACTGTGCACGTGTGGGAACAAGGGATACATGGGAACTGTGTTTTTCTGTTCAATTTTTCTATGAAGCTAAACCCTCTCTGGAAGAAAAGTACATATCACTTTTAAAAGCAAGTTGCTAAAAGATATTTTTAAAAAATAGACTTTACAGGCAGAGATGTAATAATTTCACTTCATAAAGAGGAAATTCTATCATCTATAATACTTTGCTGAGGTAAGCCAAAATATCACTGAAAATTGATTACAAAGGGTAAAATTATGAAATACTGGTTAATAAACTATTTCTCAAATTGAGTATCATCAGTAGACATTTTCTCTTTTTTAAAAATTACAAGCATCATAAGTTCATCGACCTTGTTGCCAGCAGATTTGCTCTTTCTTTTTCTCATTTCCAAAGAGCCCTTAGGTCTTTGTATAAACTGCTTTTGCAGAATTTGCAAAGCAGAAACCTTTTTTATTGACACTCAATGAACCCCTTCTTCAAATCTGCAGTTTCTAGAGTCTGTCTTTTCCCTTGCAATGATGCCTAATAACACTATTTAATTATTTCACCATATCATAATTAGATAATTAATGAAAAATATATAATCATTTCAAATAACTCAAGATACAAATTAAATTTTAAAAATGACTAAATTTAACACCAAGAAGCTAAATACAAGTGATATATTCAGTTAGAAATTTGTCCAACATCTTGGTGGATTGAGCACTATACTAGATGTCTTTTGAAATATATGATAATGAAAAAGCATAAACAGTATGAAGACCATACATATAAAGGAGAAGCAACATTTAAGAAATTTACTAACAAACACTATATCTGTTCTTTGGTTACTTTAGAAAAGGTGGAGGGGGCTTTGCATTTTTTAAATTTTTCCATTGATTTGAGAGAGAGAGGAGGAGAGAAATGGAAGGAAAGAAGGGGGAAAGAAAGAAGGAGGAAGGTGAGAGAGAGAAGCATCAACTAGTTGTTCCACTTAGTTGTTCCATTTAGTTGCACACTCATTAATTGCTTTTCCACGTGCCCTGACTGAGGATTAAATGCATGACTGCAATATACCAGGACAATGCTCTATCAACTGAGCCACCTGGCCAGGTGGCTTTGCATGTTTAATCTCAATTTTTGATCACATGACAACAGAATTTACATCTGTCTGGAAGTACGTAATAAAAGGAAACAAAAGTTATAAGGGAAAAACTTCAAGAGGATGACAAAGGACAAAATAAGTAATTATTAATACAATTTTGATAGATCTGGGTTTGTATATTTAGATTACTATTTGTAGCTCAATGGTTAAAACTATTTAGATGTAAATATATACATTGGGTTAGTCATAGCAAACCTCTGGGGTATTTTTAATTTTCATTACCTGGGACTAGAGGAATAAAAAATATTCATAACTAATGTGTGAGGCTGATTTGCAATTCTATAATTCTAACTATTGAATATTTTTTTAACCCTGCATCAAACTCTTAAATTGATCTTGTACCAAAAGTTCAACTTAGGAAGTTTACTTTTCCTTAATTATAAGGAAAAGTAAAGATTACTTAAGAAATTTTTTTGTGAGATTTCTCAGTGAAAATGTTTTTATTGCTGCATATTCCATCAATACCATCAAATTATTTTGTTTATGATGCTATTTGTTATTTTTCTTTGACATTCTTTCCCATTGGTCTTGATAAGTGGGTTTGTTTCTCTTCAAGAGCCTAACAGAAACAATTTAGTTTAAATTTTTATTCTGATGTATAAAAGTACTTTTTATATGTTTACAGTGATAATTCTGGGTTTTTTACTTAAAAAGGGATATTTCTAAATATTTAAGTACAAATCTATTTAAACATTTTAATATCTCTCATTAAGCTGAAAAGAACCCATAGGGTGGATCCTGGTCAGGTGCATGTGGGAGTGTGTCTGACTGCCTCTGAGTCTGTTTCCAGCTGCAGAAAAATAAAAAAAACAAACAAACAAACAAAAACACATATAAATGGAACGCTTCAACTAATACATAAATACCAATGTAAGTTTGTAAACACTGAATTGAATTCATATATTCTTTAAAATTTATTCATTTTAGAGAGGAGAGAGAAAGAGAAGGGGGGGATAAACAGGAAGCATCAAGTCGCATACGTGCCTTGATCATGCAAGCCTAGGATTTCAAACTAGCGACCTCAGTCTTCAGATTGATATTTTATCCACTGGGCCACCACAGGTTAGGAAAATTGAATTCAGATATAAAAATATTTCTAACATATAATAAAAAGTAATATAAATCAATTTTCATGGGATTTATTTGATTCTGAAAAAAATAAACTTTTGCCACAACATATAATATAGTTATAATGGGATATAAAATATATTGTATGCACCCAAACACCTTAAAAATGTGCCATTACTTCAAAACAAGTAAAAAAATTATAGGTAAAAACATTGCAAAGGAATTTAACAATGGTGATTTACTTCTAAAATTACCAAGATTTTTTACCTGGAAGAAATTTCCAGACGAAGAAAATATGGAGGAGAAACCCAAACAAAATCTGGTAGCCTAGTTGAATTGAGGAAATACAGACTGCAATTTGACATATTCATGGAGACTTTAAAAGGGTCAAGATTTAGTAATATGGTTCAACTAATCCTAGAAGAAGCCAATCTTTAACATGCTTTAGCAGATCTAAAGAACTGTCTTTAAAGAGAGTTATCTACAATAACTTAAATACCTGGTGAAACAAAGATAATACTTTTTAAAGGAAAACAACAAAATCTAGATAACAAGACAAGTTTCAGTGTCTAACATACAGTAAAAATTGTTAATGCATACCCCCCAAAACACAATGTAACTCATTACTTAAGAAGTGTCAGCAAATAGAAAGATACAGAAATGAAAGAGGTGGTTACAATAGCAAAGAGCATTCAGTAAAAATGATCTTAAATATATTCTATATATGCAAAAAAGTAAAGAAATCAATAAACATAGTAAGAAAAGAAATACAAACTATAAATAAAACAAATTTTGAAAAGTTATAAATGCTATAGATCAGGGGTAATCAACCTTTTTATACCTACCGCCCACTTTTGTATCTCTGTTAGTAGTAAAATTTTCTAACTGCCCACCGGTTCCACAGTAATGGTGATTCATAAAGTAGGGAAATAACTTTACTTTATAAAATTTATAAAGCACAGTTACAGAAAGTTAAAGCATATAATAATAATTCCTTACCAAGTACTTTATGTTGGATTTTCGCTAAGTTTGGCAGAATAAATCTTTATAAAACAACTTACTATAGTTAAATCTATCTTTTTATTTATACTTTGGTTGCTCTGCCACCGCCCACCATGAAAGCTGGAATGCCCACTAGTGGGCGGTAGGGACCAGGTTGACTACCACTGCTATAGATGAAGAATTCAATATATGAAATAAAATTGCCACTGGATGAGATTAACAGCAGATTAAACAGTAAAAAAATAAAGATCATTGAACCTGAAAGCAGAACAATGAAGCAATGAGAAAGAAAATATTAGTGTCCTGTGTTCTGGTACTATTCATTTGATCTGTTTCTTGTGTATCAGAAATATTATACAAAAAAAAAAGAAAATAGGTAAGAATTAGCAAAGACTTCTAATTAGAAACTATAAAAGTCAGAAGAACATGAAATTACATTTTCACATGCTGACATAAAAAGAAACTGTCAGCATAGATTTTTATATCCAGAAAAAAATGTTCTTCACAAAAAAAAAGCAAACTAAAAACTGCTTCAGGAAAACAAAGCAAAAAGAATTCTTTGCCAGCGTAGTAACACCACAAGAAATGTTAATAAAAATTCTTGGGAGAAAAAAATGATTACAGATGGGAACCAAGATTTATTCAAAGAAATAAAAAGCACAAGACACAGTAAATATATTAATAAATAAAAAAGAGTGTTTTTAACTTTTAATTTATTTAAAGAAAAAGGTATAGAACAAATGTGAAGAGTATATGTGGGATTTATAATATATGTACAAGTAGAGTGTATTACAAAAAAGCATCAATAATGATGGAAGAATGGTGGAGTGGGTTACAAAACTAAGACTGCATCAACTTTCAAACATTGATTTTTCATTATATTCAAGTCTTTTTGTCTTTTGTTTTTTAGAATAGCACCTGTATACTCATACATGCACAGAGATATACCTTTTAAAAAAATAAGGCTATTATCTTTTTGAAGAGTGTGTAAAATGGCAAAAATAAAACAATTTATTATGTCCTTTATTCAAGGGAAAATTGGGCTAGGGGCAGTACAATGTCTCACAAGTGGTGAAGCACTCTTCTGGGGTGTTTTGAGCTGGAGAGAGTTTTTATAGAGCTTAGTCCCTATTCTGAAATGGCAAAATTGGCTGAGAAATGGAAAAGTGTCCTTATCCGGCTAGTAGGTTCTACTTTTTAGGGTAAAAAAACAAGCCAAAATTGCATGGGAAGATTGTATGATTGGTGTATTAGCTTTCCTGGACATTTTATTTCCTGTAAATTTGAGTTGACTTAGGTTTCAATTTGTGATACGGGCCAAGACCCTTTTCATCAGTCCAATATATGAATTACCTTTATCAAGTGCAAATTGATTTTTTATCTTTTGCTTATGGTGTTGTTTATAGTGTTCTTCTATTTCCTATACTCCTTGAATTGAATGTTTTGTATAAAATCTTGCTTTGACTCAAAAATTTTTTTATGAATTCTTTATTGGTAATATGGAATACCTATATTGCATCAAATCAGGAGGAACCATGTCAATTACATGATACTATAAATGGTGCTAGATTTTATTACTTGGTAGGTGAATACTATAAGATTTCTTCACTGTCAAGATACATTTTAAAGTTACTTTTCAGTGTCTCCTATTTTCTGAGCTTTCCCTATGGATTACATTATCCTTCTTAAAATACCAAGTGACCTAATGTTCTCTCTTTTTTTTTCTATTGTATGCAATCTGAGTCTTAGAAAGGGCTCTGTTATCACTCATAAAACATTTGGCATGAATCTGTTCAGTTATGTCTTATCTTTTAAAGTGAATTAGAAAACACAGCATCCTATCAAAGTAAATATAAGGGGAGAAGTAAGAAGATATTTTGGAAGTTCCCTAATACATGAACCACAGCTTTTACCATAAAAAATTTAACCATCAAAAAATTAACGTAGGCCCTGGCTGGTTGGCTCAGTGGTAGAGCGTCGGCCTGGCGTGAAGTCCCGGGTTCGATTCCGGCCAGGGCACACAGGAGAAGCGCCCATCTCCTTCTCCACCCCTCTCCCTCTCCTTCTTCTCTGTCTCTCTCTTCCCCTCCCGCAGCTGAGGCTCCATTGGAGCAAAGATGGCCCGGGCGCTGGGGATGGCTCCTTGGCCTCTGCCCCAGGCGCTGGAGTGGCTCTGGTCGCGGCAGAGCTACGCCCCGGAGGGGCAGAACATCACCCCCTGGTGGGCATGCAGGGTGGATCCCGGTCGGGCGCATGCAGGAGTCTGTCTGACTGTCTCTCCCCGTTTCTGGCTTCAGAAAAATACAAAAGAAAAAAAACCATAAAAAATTACCATCAAATAATTTTACCATCAAAATTAAATTGATGCTGTTTGGTAATTTTTGCCACTTATGTGGAAATAAGTAAATGTCCAATATGTAAGTTTTATTTTGTTATGTTGACTAAACATTCACATTCATATATAACAATAAATTCCCCAGGTATTATTTATTAAGGCCACATCATTATGCTCATGCCTATACTTAGAATTTAATTGTATTCTAATCATTATCTTCTGAAACAGAAACCAGCCACAGCATACCCATCACAGGAGTCTCTTGACTTTCTCCAAACTGTATCACTTGTGCTTAAGGTATAATGTTTTACTTCTGTTTCAGTTTTTTATATTCCTGTCCTATATAAGGTCTATTTTTGAAAGTCACTGTAAGGAAGTAGTTTACTATCATCACTACTTCTATCTTCTATGAAAGCATAACCATCTCCGTGATGGGTGTACTCAAAGCCCTAACACTTGGGTCACCACAGGATGCTCCAGTTTTTGCAGTACTGATAAACCATGCTCTGATGCCTGAATAAACAAGGAAAATAAATGCTCCACTCCCAAACTCTGTGTGGCCTGCCTCTAAAGTCACACTACTTATACATAAACGTCTGTTTTCAGGATCTCATCTATATTTTTTCCCTCCCTATTATTAGATCAACTTTCTGGAACTACGCAGAGGAAAAAATAACACTGTCCTCTGTTTTCTGGTCTTATTCCTCTAGTATAGGCCCCCTTTATCCAATATTTTGGGCATAAGATTTCATAATTACTCTTGTGAATAAATTCCTACGATGTCATCAGCTTCATAATCAACTTCAATTCATCACGCTATTTGGAGTTAGGTTTATCTAGGTACCAGTTAAATCACTTATTTACTTTGATCTTGGGTAAGTTACTTAACTTTTCTGTATTTTAACTCCTTATCTCATGTACAAAGAAAATATTATGTGTCCCATAAGTGAGGGGTTTTTTTGTGTGTGAAGCTTAATTAAGATAATGTATACTACTGAACTTAGTATCAGGCACATGAAATATGTCAGTAAATACTATAATTTAAAAAAATTTTTTTTATTGATTTTAGAGAGAGAGGAAGGAAGGAAAAGAGAGACAGGGAGAAGAGTAAGAAGCATCAACCTGTAGTTGTTTCACTTTAGCTGTTTATTGATTTCTTCTTGCATGTGCCTTGACCCGGGGCTTAAGCCAAGCCAGCGACCCCTTGTTAAACCCATCAACCTTGGGCTCAAGCCAAAGACCTTGGTCTTCAAGCCAAAGACCTATGGACTTCAGCTGGCATTCTTAAAATTGTGTGGATGATCCTACATTCAAGACAATAGCCCCAGACTCAAGCTGAAGGGCTTGTACTCAAACCTGTGTGGGCAAAAAGGAGGCCACATGGGGAACCTGTCAAGTTCAGGGAAAGCTGGCATGGTGTCCTTACAGAATCAGGGACTCAAAGTAAACACACAGGATGGTCTGAACTTAAAACTTTTTAACTAAAAGAGGTTTATGGTGGGTAGTCATGTCCTAGGGTTATTCTCTATCTGAACAAAGTTCAATGTTTGCTTTGAAGCCTCTCTGTTGCCTTTTGCATCTACAATAATGTGCCTGATAACATGACTGAAATGTAGGGGTAATCTTTTTTTCTGCCCCCTCAGGGAAGGCATCCCATCAGAGCAGGAACCAATAAGCACATTCATTATTATTATTATCAATATTATAGTAATATAATGTTATAGTAGTTAAATATGTAGAAATATAGAAAATATAGAAGCTATATAGAAATGAGTTAAAATATAATATTAAAAGTCATTAAAGCAAGTAAATAAGTCCATGCCCTCTGGGTGGGATCTAATCTAGTATGTACAGATATGGTAGGCAAGACTATCCCTTTTGCACAGGGCCCAGTAGTGTGTGTGTGTATGTGTGTGAAATTATTTATAGATAAAAAGAGCTCCCTGCGAGGAACTACCAAAAAGTGGCTTGATGTGATAATCCTATAGATTAAGACAGTGGTTCTCAAAGTGTGCGCCAGGGTGAACTGGTGCACCCTAGAAGATTTCCAGGTGTGCTCTATGGTTTTCCAGAGAAATATGTGCCTGTTGGGGAACAAAAAACCAACAGGGTTTTTGGAGTTTAGATTTTTGAAGGAAAGAGGTGTGGGGAATTGGCTGTAAACTGACAGTCTGCCTAACCCCCCACCTCACTTGCCTGATTAGGTTGCAAAAGGCTGTTAAGCTGTGGTGCTGGATTGTTTACACTACCCCCATGTTTCCCAAAAAGACTGGAGGCAAGTTTCTTCTATCCTTTATTTGATGTACAGTTAAGATGATATGTATGGTGGGGGTTTTCTGCACTCAACACAAGAGAAAAAAGAGAAGAATTCTTCAATGTATTAAGGAAATGAGAGTTTGCCTTTAAAATATATGCCCTAACATTGAAGAAATCACTAGGACACATCAGGCTCATGTTTCTCATAAACACAAGAATGAAAAAACACATTCGTGCCGGGACCTGCCAAATTGACTAAATATTACTAAGAATGTATGTATGTATGTATATATATATGTGTATATATATATATATATGAAATAACTTTTTTCATTTTTTTATTTTTAACCCCTCTTTTTTACAAATTCTAAAAAGCATAACTCAAAAAATGTAACATAGAAATGTTTTTTAGCCTGACCTGTGGTGGCACAGTGGATAAAGCGTCGACCTGGAAATGCTGAGGTCGCCGGTTCGAAACCCTGGGCTTGCCTGGTCAGGGCACATATGGGAGTTGATGCTTCCAGCTCCTCCCCCCTGTCTCTCTCTCTCATTCTCTCTGTCTCTCTGTTTCCTCTCTAAAATGAATAAATAAAAAATAAAAAATTTAAAAAAAAAAAGAAATGTTTTTTAATGTCAGAATAAATTTAATTTTGTCATATTTATTTCATTTAATTACCATAAAAGCACACTTGGACTTTATTTTTTTTCTTTAATATTTGACATAATTATAACATATTTCTCAGAAATTTGTATATAGTGCATTCACAATTATTTGTAGAATTTTAAATGCGCCCCGACTTCAAAAAGTTTGAGAACCACTGGATTAAGACTTATCAGAAGGCACATGCCAGAAAAGATACTAAAGCCAAGGAGCCCCAACTGTAGTTAGTTGTCCAGACTCCAATGTTGAACACAGACTGGCTCCATGCCATTCTGACCAAGGAAAGCCAAGAGGAACACGCCGACAGGGCCCCATTAAGCTGTACCCAGACACGCCATAGGATTTGTGAGTAATAAATTGCCTGTGATCCTTGCAACTATCTTGTGGTTGGTCATGTCTTTCCTTCGGTGGCAATTGGTCTTGGTACCAATAAGTAGACTCTTCATAGCCACCTCAAGAGTAGTCTTGAAGAGGCCACCAGTTCTGTTGTTAAGCAGGAGTATCCCACTGCATGGGAAAGTCAAATCAGGGATGCCTGAATAGAGCTCAGGATATACTGGGACAGTCATGTTAATTAACTTACCTATTTAAAACTTACCTGTCTCCTTATGTAAAAGAAGTTTCAGTACATACATTTTTTACTTTTTTTTCAAACCCAGAGATTTTCTCACTTTACTTTCTCCTGCCTCCCTAATCTATCACCAATGAATTTCATGTAACCCTGCTACATCTTCCCCTTTGATTCTGATGTATAAAATAAGTGGTAAAACTGTCATTTTCCAAAGCATTTTCTCAATCCGTTGAGATTTTGTTTCTTGGCAATTGTCGACATTTTCTCAATCCGTTGAGACTTTGTTTCTTGGCAATTGTTGATAATTTGGCTCAAATAAACTCATAAAAATTCTTACTGGTTTGGAAGTTGTTTTACGTTGACACCTGTGTCCTCAGGTTTACGTTGAACCAGTGCCCTGAGCATTCTAGGTCAATGCTCTATCCATTGTGCCACTGCCAGCCAGGCAATATTATTAATTATTTATTCTGATATTGCAACCATAATGCTCCCCCTGTAAAGTTTCATCTACTGATTTCCTAATTTCTCCAAAAACAGTTTCACATGTTCTCAGGTACAATGTTTGTTTTTGTTTTTTGAATTCTATATACCACATAACACCCAATTCTGAGCAAATTAAACTTCAGCTAGAACTGAGAAAAATGCTCAATTCCTTAAAATCCAATTCAGTGGTATGTTATTTCCAGCCCCATTTAGAAAGCAAGACCTATGCAACTGAGCATAATATTATAGATATAATTTTGTGGTTTCCAGCAAGGTCTCAAAGTTGTCAATCATGGTATAGTACATCAACATGACAGACCTCCAGAGACATTACACAAGGCAAATCTTTTAATATTTTATCAGCTGCTGTTGATAGCAGGCACTTCAGCTTAGTGAACTTTTTTATTGCTTCCTTTCATGTATTCTTGAGAAGCTTTTATCTCTGTTTATCGATCTCTAACTTTTAAATTTTTATTTGGTAAGCAGAAAGATATAATTAATAAATATAATTAAATTTTTCAGTAGAAAATTACTTTAAACGTGCTTTCACAAACCTATTCAGTAATTCAGTGATTTTTCTCATAGATATTTTTGCATGTATTGTAATCGTATTTACTCTCTTGTTACATTAGTTCTCTGGAAACTGATACTCAAGTGAGGAAAAGGTAAAATTTTAACTAACTCTTGAGAGGGGAAATTAGGTTGTTTTCAGAAGCGCAATACACAAGAGGTCACATGCCAAGCAAGGATCAATCATGAACCTCAAAAAGAAAAAAATAGCAGCTACAAATAGATATAGACAATATTTATTCTCAAAAATGACGGTAATTTGCTTGCATTTCTTCCTCTGAGTATGGAACCGCAAATAACATCCAATTGCCACGAGAGAAATTTGTTAAGTGGGCATAGAAAATTATTCAAGAGCCTCTTTTAGCTTACTCACAGTCAGAAATGCTGATTTCAACCTTTCCCATTTCAGAAGCTGCAAAAGGAACAAAGCGAGAAACAGCAGCTAACAAAAGTTCTTTAGACTCAATATATACTCTCATACAACTTATTATAAAGATGTCATTGCTGAGAACACCACGGCACATACTTCAAAAGACGGCTGGGTAGCACACTTTCCCACAGTGCTCTCCAGAGCCCCCCTCATCTTTCACTGACCAGATGTGTTTCCTAGACTAGGTGGCATGGCTATGATATGGCTAAATCTCTCTCAAATCAAGAGGCATTTACATCTAGGAAATGGTGGTGTGTGGCTGGAAACGTACATAGAAAGAGACTATCGTAATCTCAACCTGTCAACTTTGGCTGCACATTAGAATCACTTGAAAGGATTTCAAAAAATCCTGGTGCCCTAGGCCAATTAAATTAGAATCTCTGAAGGTAGACTCAAACATAAGCTTTTTTTAAAAAAAAATTCCCAAGTGAATAAAATGAGCAAAGATGAAAACAATTGCTCTAATATATACCCTTCCCTTCAGGCAGTATTGATTCATTTTTATTCCTTGAAGGTTTATGTATCCATGCATACAAATAGAGAGAAAATCTTTAGTGTTGACAACTATTTATGACTGGGCAGTTAAAGATAATTTGCATACAAAACTTAGATACACACACAAATGCACATGTCCACATGGTTTATTTACTCTTAATCCACCAGGAAACATGGGTGGGCTTAGAGTTATTAAATTTTCCAAGTAGATATAAGCTAAATCTCTTTCAGTTTATTGCTTTCAGGTTGCCTCAGTCTCTTTTAAGCAAGTAATAAGTCCTTGAACACTTCTCTCACTATAAATCCCTTCCCCTAAGATGACATCTAGGCTTATATGTAAAGAGGTGTTTACAGATCTTCCTGGGTATTTGGGAAAGGACCTCACATCTAGGAGTTCTCTAGTTGTTTCAGAGTCTCTAAAAGAGTCTAGTGGGTAGCATTAGTTCCTGACCATCTAACCTTAGTGCCTTTTAAGCAGTAGATGATTTTACCTGATTCTGCTGGGGATTTGTGACCATTGCTGAAGTCTAAAGTCCAGACCTTAAGGCCCAGACTCTACATATCTATCAGAAGTTCTCCACCTTCTGGCTCCTGCCTTCCTCTGTTCCATGGGTTTTCTCAACACTCAACCCATCTCATAGTTCATAAATTCTTATGCCACCTATGAGCCACTTCTGTGAGAAAGACTCCAAACCACCTTCTGAGACCTATTTTAGTCATTTATGAATCATCACTGAGTGCCTTGCAGAATTCAGAACTTCATGAAAATGTTTGAGACATTTTCTGAGAAATGGAACAATTAATTTTATCTCTCAAAGAAGAGGATACTTCAGTGAGATCCAAATGACAAGGAGTCAGGTTAAAAAAACTTGAAGAGAAAATCCAAATGCCTGAGCTGGGGAATCCTCAGCATGTTATAGGATTAGAACAAGAGAGATTTTAGTAAGCCAGATGGAAAAAGTCGTAAAAGGTGGCATGACAGAGGAAAGCTGGACCCTGAGCTCCATTGAACATGACAGAGGAGCATTGTTTACCATGGCAAGAAATTTGCCTTCACTATAAATACAACAGAAAAGCAAGAGGATTTCTGTTGAGAGATGTCATTGTCTGACTTAATTTTTAAAAATATAATTTTACCTTCTTTAGAGGAATAGATTATAGATTACAGAAAAATAGATTATAGATTATAATAGCAAGAATAGAAGTAGAAAAAATAGAGGACTATTACAATAGTGTATGTAAGGCCAGCGGTTGTGGTCATGCAGGTTCCCACTGGATTTGGACAGATGATAAAGAAACTGTGGAGCTGAAGAATTGTGAGCCATTCCGTTTATTAGTCTCACAATGGTGGACAAGCAAGCAAGCAAGGAAAAACCACTTCTCCCTCAATCTCAGGACTCACAAGCAAACAGGCTGGGGGGGGGGAACCCCTTCTCCAGCAAACAATAGCAAATAATGGCCCCTCCCAATGGCAGCAGGCCATCTGCAATTTGAAATCTGCTGCCCTGAGGACAAGCACCCACTACCTTACATAGAGTATACACACGTGACGCTGCCTCATGCTCATGCACCAATTAGGCAAAGTGCAAGCAAGCAAACCTAACATACTTGTTACACACTTGTCTGCTCAACATTCTACCTTTTTAAAGTTGCTCACTTCACAATTTACATGACAGGTATCTTCCACAATGGTCCCTGTGCAAAGAGTGAGGTACATTACCTAAACAGCAACAGCATAAGTTATACAATTAAAAAGGTGTCTTTCACAATGTCTTCCTGAGTACTCTGCCCAAGGTGTTAACTGGAGGGCCTTCTCGAGCCCCCTACCCCATGGTAGGTGGGAGGGCCTGTATAGTCCAGGGCTATATCCATGGAAACTGTGTCCTTGGTGCATCTCTGCAACTGGATGAGAGCAGATTCCCAGTGCAGGAGAGCTTCCACCTGAGCTGGGCCTCTCCCATCAGGGTCTCTCATACTGTCTAAAAGTGGCATGTCCATCCAACAAGGCAGCCAGTGCCCCCCTCTGGATGCAGTCCAAGAGTCCATTACACTGCTCAGTGATCAGTCCATGACAGAGAGCCCAGCTGTATGTGCAAATCACCAGGGCAAAGGTCCATTACAAGTAACTAGGCATACAGCTCTTCATTAATGGACCTCAGCGCCTTTCTGTAAGTGCTCTGTCTGTTGCCACAAGCCCCATCCAAACACCTTAGCAAGCTTACATTGCCTGGCAGGGTCAAACACATTCAAGGCCTGTGCAGCCTTGATAGTTCTCTAATCTGTTGCTGCTGAAAAAAAGCACCTATTACCTTCTAATGCCAACACCTACTGCACATTAGAAGGAAACCAGTGGATTGCCTGTTTCATATGGGGCCTCCAGTCCCTGCTCATCCCTGTTAGATGGGTCCCTCAGCATTCCCCCTATTCAAACTGGAACAGTGGGTCTTGGGAGTTCTCCTCTACCTCAGCTGTCTCCATCATACTATCCTGCAACTGTGCAACCTGAATGCCAACCCATTGTTTTCATTTATCCTTTCCTTTGCTAATAGGGGAGTAATGACAATACAGGGGCCAGACCTATCAATGTGTTTTTACGCTAATGAGATATAATTACATTTCATGTGCTCGTTGGAAATGGGCAATACTGGCCACAACTTTATGCTTTTAAATCATACTCTTCAGACTGCTCTTCTGAGAGGTCACATGGTTCCATAATTGTGCACAAATGAGGGGAAATGCTGTCAGCCCAAGCTTTGTCATAACTTCAAGCCTTGTTCCAGGCTTATGAGAATGACATGGATGAATTAAGTTTCAAACTTTGTTAGCTGGGAGATGTATTGGCTTATTTCTTCTTTATGCCAGCTATTCTAATAATAAGAAAAAGAACTTTTATAGCAGTTACTCTGTGCCATGCTGTTTCAGTGTTTTAAAACACTAAAACACTAAATGCCAGCCATTTTCTTGGTAACTTCTAGGACTGCCTGCTTCCCCCACTTTTTCAGTGGCTGGAACCTCTGTTGCAGCTTAAGCTGTCACCAAGTCTCTAATAGGACTTTATTAGACTTGTCATCCAATTTCTCTCTCTTTCTCTGTTCCAGAGAGGATGATGCCATCCACCTTATGTCCCACAACTGCAGCAACCAGGCTGTCAGGGGCTTGATGGGTTTCTGCCTGAATTGTGGCCTCAACTCCATCAGCTCTGCCTAGGTGTAGGGCCAGACCACAGAGTGCTCCGCTATCTGTGGAGGAGGCTGTGGCTGCCCCTGAAGGACTCTTTGCTGTGGGATTTTTACCTTCTGGATGACCACTGGCCAGGCTCTGAATCTGCAGGTGGCAGCATCAGCCTGAGTCTCCTCCTCCTCAGATGAGTAGGAAACCTCTGCTCCCACTGGCACAGAGCCACTCCACCTGCATGGATGCTGCTGCTCCTTTTGCAACTCTTTTGACTCCTGTGGCTGCCAGCTCTTAGCCTGAGGCTGAGACTCAAGCTCTTGAACCCACAGTTGTTTCTTCAACAGATGTCACAGCCAGTGTTCTTCTTCCAGGGAAAACTGCAACTCATAAACCTGTAATTCCTTCTCCAGAGACCATTTCATTTCCAGGCACTGTTGGTGCTCAGCTTACATCTCACACTGTAACTCTCAAGCCTAGTTGGCCTCCTTCTCTAGTGCTCACTCCAGTTCACACTGTCACTGGTTCTCAGCCTGTAGCCTGATCCACAACTCTTTCTCCAGTGACTGTTCCAGCTCATGCCATTGTTGCCACTCAGTCTGCAGCTCACCTTGGAGCTTTCGACTTAGGGCAGCTTCTCACACAGAACTATTGGTTTCTTGTCACAGGGCTATAAAAAAGACCCATCCCATGGTCTCCAAAAGGATAGCCATGGGAAATCATACATTGGAGAACAGCCACCACTCCTCTACTCCACACTTCAAGGATGTTGGTGACTCCACTGGTGGCTGTGGTCATGCAAGTTCCCATTGGATTCAGGCAGATGGTAAAGGAACTATGGAGCTGGAGGATGCTGGGCCATTTTGTTTATTAGAGTCTTGCAATGGATGACAAGCAAGCAGGCAAGGCAAACTGCTTCCCTCTCTCTTTCCAAACTCACAAGCCAAACAGACTAGGGGACAAAAACCCTTTTACAGCAAACAATAGCAAACAATGGCCCCTCCCTATGGTGGCAGGCAGTCCACAATTTGCAATCGGCTGCCCTGAAGGCAAACACTTGCAGCTTTATATAGACTATATACACATGGTGCAGCCCCATGCTCATGCACCAATTAAGCAAAGTGCAAGCAAGCAAACTTAACACACTTGTTTGCCCAACAGTTTACATGAGCTATGGCTATGGCTTGGACTAAGGTGGCAGCAATGGAGATTAATAGAAATCAACAAATAAGAGAAACATTTTAAAGAAAACACCAGCTGTACTAGTCTGTCATAAGGAAAACAAATAAATCAAGGACTACTTCTATATTCTGGCTTGCACAATGAAAGTGCTATCATTTATTGTAGAAAGAAAAGTGGAACAATAAGAATCCAGAATCCTCATTAGTTCATCTTATATTTGAATGCATAATCCAAGCATATATGTCAAATAAGTTTATATATATGATATATATGTTTTGTTTTGTTTTAATTTTTTTATTTATTTATTCATTTTAGAGAGGAGAGGGAGAGACAGAGAGAGAGAGAGAGGAGAGACAGAGAGAGAGAAGGGGGGAGGAGCTGGAAGCATCAACTCCCATATGTGCCTTGACCAGGCAAGCCCAGGGTTTTGAACCGGCAACCTCAGCATTTCCAGGTTGACGCTTTATCCACTGCGCCACCACAGGTCAAGCTGATATATATGTTTGATCACTTATAGTTTGCACTGGGTGTGGGAGAAAAGCTGTGTGCTGGCAAGGTCCTTATAGCCTAAGGCTCAGTTTTAAGACTAAGCTTTCCCCACCCTTTTAATACTAAGATATTCTCAAAACTGAGCTTTTCTCCACACCTTTGACTGTTGCATGATATGGGGTGGTGCACTCTTATGAGGAATCCCATTATGCCTCAGATAAGTGGCTTTGTATCAGAGACTTCCTTATTTGTATATTGGCTTAAAGGTTTTGATTTCTACACTATAAAATGAGGAAGACTGGGGGCACTCTCTCTCAGATCCTGTCACCAGCATTGCAGAGGAGAGGCAGTCAAGATGGCGGAGTGCTGAAGGAGAAGCCAGTTTGTGCAGAGTGTGTGCAGAGAGAAGGATATGGGGAACAGAGGTGAATAAGGCTGGTGGGGCCTTTGAATCTAGGAATATTCTGATGAGTCAGTGGCTTTGGGAGCCCTGAATGGAAAGGGAAGTGTTTTCCCACTGTGTGTATTTCCTCGCCCACTAGGTGCAAGCTAGGATTAAAGGTAATGGTCCACCAGTTCTTGGCTCTGTTGTTTCATTACTATCTGTCCAAATCAAATGCGAACCTGCATGTGAATGGTCATGATGGCAGCTCCTGGCCATACAAATAGTTATAAGTATCAGCTTTGAACTCAGCAAATACTAATTTGAGAATTATTGACATGGAGAAGATACTTAAAACCATGAGAATAACTGATATCATATAGGCAACAAGACATAGGCTAGAGCCATGGTCAGCAAACCACAGCTCGTGAGCCATGTGTGGCTCTTTGGCCCCTTGAGTGTGGCTCTCCCACAAAATACCATATGCGGGTGCTACCTCAATAAGAAATGTACCTACCTATATAGTTTAAGTTTAAAATTTTGGGCTCTCAAAAGAAATTTCAATCGTTATACTGTTGATATTTGGCTCTGTTGACTAATGAGTTTGCCAACCACTGGGCTAGAGTGAATTTCAACATTTAGAAAGCAGGAAGGAAAAAGAAATAACTGTAAATGAAACAAAGACAGAGAAAATTGAGGAAAGTAAGTGTGGTATATCAGAGGAAATAGATTGTCATGAGTTGAGTAGATAAAATATATTATGCTCACTCTGTTAAAGATGGTGCTGCCCACAGGGAAGCCTGTCACCCAGGTGATTGCTTTGGGATGGGCATGATTATATTAATGTGTGTTGGGGAAGGGCTTTCACTTCAAAAGGTTTTAAAAGGAAAAGAGATTATGTTGTTCTGGAGAAGAGTGATTACGTTCTAGAAGAAGCCTATGCTGTAGAAGAGCAGAGTAAGGCCATGTGGAGGAGGCCAGGAGAAGCAGTCAAGATGGCGAGTGCTGAAAGAGAAGCTGGTTAGTTCAGAGGTTGTGCAGAGAGAAGGAGATGGGGAACAAAGGAGAATGAGGATGGTGAGTTAGACACTTTTGATTCTAGAAAACTTGGATAAGTCAGTAGCTTTGTGAGCACTGAATGAGTGGGTTTTGGAGCCCAGTGTGTGTTTTTACTTGCCCGCTGAGTGCAAGCTAGGATTAAAGGTAATGGCTCACCAGTTCTTGGCTCCATTGTTTCTTTACTGACTGTCCGAATCCAATGTGAGCCTGCATGGGCCAGGCGGCTGTGATGGTGGCCGTGGCTACTGGCTTTACATCATGAAAGCAAGGGGAAGTTACTGGTGCACAATGCAGAATGCCAGAGACCAACTTGTGTGAATGTCCTTAGAGAGGAAAGGAGGTGACCCCACCTGGGCTGTTGGAACATGAGCAATTAATAGAGTATCCTTACAGAAAGGTGACTTAGCACCACCTATTAGAGCCTGAGAGAAACATCTATGCAAGAATGGGGCGATGATGGCAACAAGAGGTTGATTACATACAGAGGAACAGATCAAATAAGTACATATATTAAAGTTAGTGGAGTCAGGTTTCTTACACTCAGAGAAGGGCATACAGAAAGTGTAGAGGCCATGGCAAGGAATATAACACAGGAGAGAGTTCAGTGCCCTGAGGCAAAAGCCACAGTGGCTCCACTGACAAAAGTACTGAATGCAGTTCTGTGCTAAATGCAACACAATAGGGATAGAATTAGCAATTCTGATTAATCAGTAGGTTGGACATTTGCCCTTTTATATGCTCTAAAGAAGTTCCCCTTCCTGACTTCCTCATTCTCTTCTCTGCTTCCTGACTTCATTCTTCTCCCCTCTTTTATTTGTGTGTACCAATAAATACCCAAAAGGACTGGGGGTCTGGGCTGTCTTATGAAACCTGTATAGGGGATTGTAAGGCAGGCTCCCCTAGTTCCCTTGGTGCACTCCATGTGGTCTTCGAGCAGTCACTGTCTCTATGACAAGTGGTGCCTCATGTGAGGAATGGGAATGAAACAACCTCCCAAAGCCAGGAAAAGGGAAAAAACAGCCAACACATCCTGGTAAGGGGTCACAGGTGACAAAGGAATAGCCTTCGAAGATCTGCAGTGAAGTCAAATTGTGAGACCAGAGGACTCACCATTTTTCTCCTCCCTTTCCCCATTTTTTCCCCTGACCATCATGGGGAGCAGGACAACCATAAGCTCCAACTTCATGGCCTCCTCTGCAGTGTGGGATGTAAGGTCACCAATAGCTCACAAAGCTGTTTAATGCAGTGTGTCAATGGTGTCCTTGCTATCCAAAAAAAGGGAGCCTAGATGTAAAGCCAGTAGCCACAGCCACCATCACAGCCTCCTGGCCTGTGCAAGTTTGCATTTGATTCGGGCAGATAGTAATGAAACAATGGAGCCAAGAACTGGTGAGCCATTACCTTTAATCCTAGCTCGCACCCAGCATGCAAGAAATACATTCAGTGAGAAAACACTTCCCTTTCCATTCAGGGCTCCCAAAGCCACTGACTCATCCGAGTATTCTTAGAATCAAAGGTTTGTACCTCACCAGCCTTATTCACCTCTGTTCCCCATCTCCTTCTCTCTGCACAAACTCTGTACAAACTGGCTTCTCCTTCAGCACTCTGCCATCTTGGCTGCCTCTGCAATGCTAATTTCAGGAATCGAGCAAGATAGCCCCTGGTCTCCCTTATTTTATAGTGTAGAAATTAAAGCCTTTAAGGCAGTATACAAATAAGGAAGTCTGACACAAAACCACTTATCTGAGGCATAAATAGAATTCCTCATAAGAGTGCACCACCCCCCATCATGCAACAGTCAAGGATGTGGGGAAAAGCTTAGTGTTGAGAAGATCTTAGTATCAAAAGGATAGGAAAGGCTTAGTCTTAAAACTAAGTGTTGGGCAGATAAAATATATTATGCTCACTTTGTTAAAGATGGCGCTGCCCACGTGGAAGCCTGTCACCCAGGTGATTGCTTGGGATGGGCATGATTATATTATTTTGTGTTGGGGCTGGGCTGTGGGCAGGCAGGATCCTTGTAGCCAAGGGCTTGGTTTTGGGACGAAGCCTTTCCCACCCTTTTTGATGTGGGGTGGTGCACTCTCATGAGGAACCCCATTATGCCTCAGATAAGTAACTTTGTATCAGAGACTTCCTTGTTTGTATACTGAATTAAAGGTTTTGGTTTCTACACAATAAAGTGGGGCATACCGGGAGCTTGCTCTCTCTAGGTTCCTGAGGTTAGCATTAGAGGAAAGAGCAGAGAGGGGAGAGATAAAGGCCATGTGGAGGAGAGGAGAAGCAGCCAATATGGCAGAATACTGAGGGAAAAGTGAGTTTGTGCAGAGTTTGTATAGATAGAAGGAGATGGGGAACAGAAATGAATAAGTCTAGTGAGCTTGAAACCTTTGATTCTGGGAAACTCGAATAAGTCAGTAGCTTTGTGAGCACTGAATGAGTGGGTTTTGGAGCTCAGTGTGTGTTTTTACTTGTCTGCCAGGTGCAAACTAGGATTAAAAATGATGGCCCACCAGGTTTGGGCTCCACTGTTTCATTTCCAACTGTCTGAATCAAATGCAAACCTGTATGGGCCAGGTGGCTGTGAAGATGGCCATGGCCATGGCCATACACTAAGCCTTAGGCCAGTGGTTCTCAAAGTGTGCACCAGGGTACACTGGTATGCCCTAGAAGATTTCCAGGTGCACCCTATGGTACTTTAGAGAAATATGTGCCTGTTGGGGAACAAAAAACCAACAGGGTTTTTGGAGTTTAAATTTTGGGGGGACAGAGGTGTGGAGAATTGGCTGTAAACTGACAGTGTGCCCAATCCCTCACCTCACTTGCCTGATTAGGTTGCAAAAGGCTGTTAAGCTGTGGTGCTGGACTGCGTATCCTACCCCCCATGTTCTGTAGAAAGACTGGAGGTAAATTTCTTCTATTCTTTGTTTGGTGTAAAGTGAAGATAATATGTATGGTGGGAGTTTTCTGCACTTGGTAAAATTCTTGGGTTGCCTTGGAAATGTGATCAGAGACCATTGATTTACTAATGGTCTCTCACTTTACCCTATAAATAAAGCAATATGTGGTTGTTGGGTGTGCTTTTTCTCTTGTCAGCAACAATTACAGGGCCCTCTTGACCCTGTATTTTCTTTTTTTTTTTTTTGAATCTGGAAACGGGGAGAGACAGTCAGACAGACTCCCGCATGTGCCCAACCGGGATCCACCCGGCTTGCCCACCAGGGGCAACGCTCTGCCCACCAGGGGGCGATGCTCTGCCCCTCCGGGGAGTCGCTCTGCCGTGACCAGAGCCACTCTAGCACCTGGGGCAGAGGCCAAGGAGCCATCCCCAGCGCCCGGGCCATCTTTGCTCCAATGGAGCCTTGGCTGCGGGAGGGGAAGAGAGAGACAGAGAGGAAGGGGGGGGGGTGGAGAAGCAAATGGGCGCTTCTCCTATGTGCCCTGGCCGGGAATCGAACCTGGGTCCCCCGCACACCAGGTCGACGCTCTACTGCTGAGCCAACCAGCCAGTTGACCCTGTATTTTTTTAATTTCATGTATTATCTTAATTCTGCACCATTCCCACTCAGGACCTGGAATTATTAGCTGTGCTAGTTCACTACATGTGCCCAGATATAAAAATAAATATAGTTACTCTATTATACCATTTCATTATGAGAATACTGCTCTTTTTATTAACATATCACTATTATACTTATTATTAACACATCATTATATTATTTTTAGATAAATACACCCAAATAAAATGGATATATTTCTCAAAAAGAAGCATGATATTGAAGAATCCAATTCTGGAAGTGAGCAAAAGTTAAGTGTAAATAAAATAGGACTTGAAGGCTGACGGGCAGAATTTAATTTATAGCATTTTCTGTCATTTAACACTGAACAATACGATTGGATTACAAACCCATTCATGGAAGCTTCAAGTGATTTTGGTTTAACATTAACAGAAAAAGAAGAATTGGCAGCTAGATCCACTGATTGTGGATTGATAATTAAACATAAGTCTTGAAGCCTTTTGGATTTCTATAAAAGAATATATGGCAATTTCTAAAAAGACTTTGAACATTTTACTACAATTTTCAACATCCTATTTATGTGAATTAGGATTTTCTACCCTCAACACAATTAAGAGTAAAATGAGAGAAATTCTTCAATGTATTGACAAGGATATGAGAGTTTGCCTTTCAAATATAAATATATGCCCAAACATTGAAAAAATCACTAGGATACATCAGGCTCTTGTTTCCCATAAACACAAGAATGAAACAACTTAACATATTTGTATCGGGACCTGCTGAATTTACTAAATCTTACTAAGAATGTATCTATATATATAAAACAATAACTTTTTTGTTTTGGGGGGGTTTTTAACCCCTCTTTTTTTGAATTCTAAAAAGCATAACAAAAAATGTAACACAAAAATATTTTTAATGTCAGAATAAATTTAATTTTGTCATATTTATTTCATTTAATTACCATAAAAGCATGCTTGGACTTTATATTTTTTTCTTAATATTTGACATAATTATTATAACATATTTCTCAGAAATTTGTATATAGTGCACCTACAATTATCTGTAGAATTTTAAATGTGCCTCGACTTCAAAAAGTTTGAGAACCACTGCCTTAGACTATAAGGACCTTGCCTGCTTACAGCCTGTCCCCCACACCCAATGCAAACCATAAGCGAGCAAACATGCAAACATATACATCATATTTGCAAACTTATTTGACCACACTAGACATTGTAGATTGGGAGTGGATGGGGTGCTGGGTCCACAACTCATTAGGGCCAGTGACTGTACAACATCTAATAACATGGAATCATTGTCAATTGGCATTACACCCAATTCAGAGCAAAAATCACCAAGTTCCCTCTTCAGATGAGTTGCAATTTCACCGGCCACCTCCCCAAACACCCACTCTAGATACAATTCTCCTACCCCCACCTCCACATGAAAGTAAGGTAGGAAAGTGTCTAAGGGAAGGCTTAGAAAAAGACAAAGAATTTCTTCAGGCTTTTCCCATATTAAGAATACCAGGGCAACCTCTTTGACATGAGTCTCCTTTTCCTCGTCTTTAAGGAATTCAGGAAAAGTATTACCAAAAATAGGGTACAAAATACACTTACCAAGGGAATGATTGAGGTAATTGGCACAGGATATAAAATGACTCCATGGGGCTGAAAGGGGTTAGTGAAAGCAGTAACCACCATTGCTCAATACATTGTCTGGCTACAAGAATATCAGGCTGCGCTCAGCAATTGGCCATGCAAAATTTAGGAGCTGTTATTCCAATTGGAATTAACATGTTACTTGGGGCTGGCATCTACAATACTTCCCAGGCTCAATGCCAAATGAACAGAGCTGCATTTCCTATGGATTACCAAGCTGCTTGCAAGGCACTGAGCCTTGTAAAGGCAAAATTTCAGACACCAGAGTCCCCATGGCTTCCTTTGCTACCATCAGACAAGGGACAAATAAAACTTATATAGATTTTGTTAATCATCTACAAAATGCCAGCTTCAGACAAATGACAATACTCAAGCAGTTGATGTCCTCACACTCCAACTAGTATACAAAAATGCCAATGCAGATTAGCAGGAAGTCTTAGCCCCTTTGTGAGGACAAAATCCTAATATAGCCCAGATGACTGCCTCTTGTCAAAATGTAGGCATTGAATTATATCAAGCCCAGGTATTTGCTGCTGCATTATGGTCACAAACTAGTTGTAACTGTGGCAAAAAGCCATTTTCAGAAAGATTGTAAGCAGAGCCTAATGGCAACTATGTAGCTTGGCTTCTGTGTGTGCCCTGAGGAGCTAATTAAAACTTAACCTGAAAATTCCTTATAAAGTTCTAACAAAGCAGATTGTAAAAAGCCAATATGATCAACTGTTATTCTTGTTATGTTTATGCAAATTAATAGGCCAAGTTAAAAGTGGACTTAATATTGTGACTGAATTACTCTTAATTTGGTTCTTTAAAAAAAAAACTAAGGGTAATTTTAGGGAGAAAAATAATATTTCCATAAAATCCAATAACACACAGGCTGAATAACAGCATGTAGACTGGATCTTGAATTTTTCTGATTTTCTTGAATGTTTTGGACAAAAGGTTCCTATTATCTCTGTTATATATTTTGAAAATATAAATTTGTTTGCCAATGAAAAAACCTGTTTGTAAAGGTCCTAAAATATGTTCATAAAAGTATCAATCTAAAATTGCTAGTTACTAACATAGTACTCACTGAAAGTTAGGGTTTCTGGAAATTGAGAATTGTGATTAATTGGAAACAAGTTGTATGGTTTTAGTGATAAAAGGTATAAGGTATGGAAGTACTTTTAAAAGGGAAAGGAAGAAAATAAGTTGTTCTAAAAGTCAGGTATTTCAGAATGAAGCCAAAGGTTTGTGTAAGTTGTGAAAGATTGGTGCAAGTTGTAGTGTGGAAGGAGGGGCAGTCCACCTCTTCTCTGAGAAGGAAGAAACAAAAAGAATACCAGGGAAAGGAGCCAGCTGGGGTAACCTAGTCAGCCAGTGATAAATAATCTATATCCCATAGTTACAATACAAGAACAGCAAGATCTCTGTGTAACTATGGTCAGTGATCTGGAAACCCCTTACCCTTGTTTACCCCACTGAAACTTTCCCTCCTCTCTCCTTGAGTCCTGGGAAACCTTCAACAAAGAAATTACATGCCTATTGCTTATATACTGAAAAGGTATATAACCTGTAAGAAAATCAACTTCGAGGAGCCTGTGTTTTGGAGCTACAATTTCTACGTGCTCCACCGGCTTAATAAATTTTCCTTCCTTTAATGATTGAGTTATCTGAGTGTCTATGCTCTGTCAGGTCACTTCCTGCAACAGATATTGGTGCATTGGTGAGAAGCAAGGAGGAGAGACATCCGTGCTTGGCAGACTTTTGGTACCCCACTGGGGAGCCCCCAAACCATCCTGTAGACATGCTTGCTGAGTGCACACAGGGAATTTTCCTGTGTGGACACCTCACAAGGTGGAAAGGGGAATTCCCATCTGCCAGTCCCAGTAAGATTCAGATAACAAAGGAACGGGAGCAGAGGCACGTCTGAAGCACAGTAAGGCATACTGGGGAAAGGGTAGCTAGCTGAGGTCCTGCCCTACTGGGTAGAAGGGAGGCCTGATCACCCTCCAGAGAGTGACTAATCACACTCCATAGGTTAGGAGCAGTGACTGTGTACTCTCCACTGGTTGCAGAGAACGGGCCCCACAGGGTTAGGAGTGGTGACTTGTCACCCTCCACTGGTGTGTGGGAGGTTGTGTGAAACACAGTAAGTGAGGAGTGAATGAGACAGACACCAGGAAAGGGTTCCAACTCTCTCCCACAGGGCCTAAGTGAGTGTTGGGTCCTGAATTGCAGTTTTGTAGAGCACTTTATATAGCTGAGAGGCAGAATTGCATGCCGACAGTTTATATCAGCCTGCCATAAGCCAAGAGGGCCCACCGTTCCCATGAGGGGAATAGCCGGTGACGGACTGAAGCGAGTAGCATCCCCTCCAAGTTTCCCCTCCAAATTTCCCCTCCCTTTCTTCTATTCCTTCCTGTGGCATGATTGTTGCCTGTCATGGGGGTATGGGAAGTTCAGTGGGAAAACCCATTCCTTTAGCCACAATGATCAAGAATTTTAAGAAAGGGTTCTCAGGGGATTATGGGGTTGCTATGTCCCCAGGGAAATTGAGGCCCATGTGTGAGTTAGAATTGCCCATTTTGGGGGTAGGGTGGCCATCAGAAGGAAGTCTGGATAAGTCTGTTGTACAGAAGGTATGGCAGGTAGTCACTAGAGATCCAGGCCTCCCTGACCAGTTTCTCTACATAGACACTTGGCTACACTAGTTATAAACCCACCCACTTGGCTTAGAGGTCAGGCTTCTACAGTATTGGTAGCTAAGGCAGGAAGTGTTCCACCAGACACAGAGAGCTGCTGCAGCAGACAAAGCCAGAAAATTTAACCTCTAGTGAACAAAAAGAAGCAGAAACTCTGGCTCCTCCACCTTATGTACCGGCGAGGCTCTACCTGTCCATACCTGATTCTGTCCAGCCCAGAGACTGCCACTGACTCAGGCCCATCATCACCAGATATATTAGGCCCCAGCATAAGCTTGCCTATGCCCAAACCAGAGGTGACTGCCACTGCACCAGCGGAATCAGGCCCAGGCTCTCATCCCCCACAGCTGGGAGGTTACACTTAAAAACAATGCCTGATAGGCCAAGGCTTGCAGCCATCCTGCGAGCAGGCTTCTTCTGCAGGGGTGGGGCGAAAGCCTGGAATCAGGCAGAGACCCACAGCTGAGCAAAGGTTCTCACCCCTGCCCTCAGGGCTGAGCATAACCCCACCCATGGGGGTGGGGCAAAGGCTGAGGCCACTGAGGCTTGTACCCCAGAGCACATGATCACAGCCCCTCCCATGAAGAAGAGGCAGAAACCACAGCAACAGCACCAGGGGGCTGGCATTGGCAATGCCCATACCAAATGCCCTAGTCAGGAGCAGCAGGGGGGTGGCAGGCCTGCAGACAGACCACACCTAGGGAACAGAGGCCACACCCAGTGAACTCCAGGGGCCAAAACCTTCTTTTACACAGACAAAATGAGAAGGCAGATACATGCAACACAAATGAATCAAGAGAAATCCCCAGAAAAGGATCTAAATGTGTCAGGTATAACCAAATTACTAGATGCAGAGTTTAAAATAACAATTGTGAGAATGCTCAAAGATATTAGAACAACAATAGATGGTCATTACAAACACCTAAATAAAGAGATAGCAAATATAAGAAAGGACATTCAAATAATAAAAAAGAATCAGTCAGAAATGACAAATACAATATCAGAAATGAAGAACACAGTGGAAGGAATTAAAAGCAGGATGGATGAAGCTAAGAATCAAATCAGTGAGTTAGAGGGCAAGATAAATGAAGGCACAGAAGCGGAGCAGAAAAAAGAAAAGAGACTCAAAAAGTCTGAGGAAACTCTAAGAGAGCTCTGTGACAACATGAAGAGAAATAACATCTGAATCATAGGGGTTCCTGAAGAAAATGAGAAAGAATAAGGGATAGAGACTTTGATCAAACATATCATAGCTGAAAACTTTCATAAATTAATGCAGGAAAAACTCTCACAAGTTCAAGAAGCAAAGAGAACTCCATTAAAGAGAAACCCAAAGAAATCTACACCAAGACACATCATAACTAAAATACCAAAGCTAAGTGATAAAGAGAAAGTACTAAAAGCTGCTAGAGAAAAAAAAAAGCTATCACCTACAAAGGAGCCCCCATAAGAATGACTTCAGACTTCTCAAAAGAAACACTTGAGGCCAGAAGGGAATGGCAAGAAATATTCAAAGTAATGCAGAACAAGAGCCTACAACCAAAACTAATTTATCCAGCAAGGCTATCCTTTCAAATTGAAGGAGAAATAAAAAGCTTTCCAGGCGAAAAAAGAAAAAAAAAACTCAAGGAATTTACTACAACCAAACCAATGCTGCAAGAAATGCTAAGGGGCCTGTTGTAAACAGATCAAAGGGGAAAAAGAATATAGCAAAAGAGGAATACAGTTTTAAAGAATAAAAATGGCAATAAACAACTATATATCAATAATAACCTTAAATGTAAATGAATTAAATGATCCAATCAAAAGACATAGGGTAGTTGCATGGATAAAAAAAGAGCACCCATACATATGCTGTCTACAGGAGACACACCTTAAAACAAAAGACGCACATAGACTGAAAATAAAAGGATGGAAAAAAAAATATTTCACACAAATGGAAATTAAAAAAGCTGGGGTAGCAATACTTATATCAGACAAAATGGACATTAAAACAAAGACTATAGTTAGAGATAAAGAAGGTCACTACATAATGATAAAGGGAACAATCCAACAGGAAGATATAACCGTTATAAATATCAATGCACCTAATATAGAAGCATCTAAATATATAAAGCAGACCTTGATGGATTTAAAGGGCGAGATCAACAGCAATACTATAATAGTAGAAAATTTCAATACCACACTAACATCACTGGATAGATTCTAAAGAAAGAAAAATAACAAAGAAACAGCAGACTTAAAAGACACACTAGATCAACTCGATTTAATAAATATCTTCAGAAACTTTCACCCTAAAGCAACAAAATATACATTCTTTTTTTTTTTTTTCATTTTTCTGAAGCTGGAAACAGGGAGAGACAGTCAGACAGACTCCCGCATGCGCCCCACCGGGATCCACCCAGCACGCCCACCAGGGGCAACGCTCTGCCCACCAGGGGGCGATGCTCTGCCCATCCTGGGCATCACCATGTTGCAACCAGAGCCACTCTAGCGCCTGAGGCAAAGGCCACAGAGCCATCCCCAGCGCCCGGGCCATTTTTGCTCCAATGGAGCCTTGGCTGCGGGAGGGGAAGAGAGAGACAGAGAGGAAAGTGCGGCAGAGGGGTGGAGAAGCAAATGGGTGCTTCTCCTGTGTGCCCTGGCTGGGAATCGAACCCGGGTCCTCCGCAAGCTAGGCCGACGCTCTACTGCTGAGCCAACCAGCCAGGGCCAGAATATACATTCTTTTCAAGTGCTCATGGTACATTCTCTAGGATAGACCACAAGTTAGGGCACAAAAGCTGCCTCAACAAATTTAAGAAGATTGAAATTATATCAAGCACATTCTCTGATCACAATGGCATGAAACTAGAAATCAACCACAACAGAAAAAATGAAAAATAATCAAACACTTGGAAACTAAATAGCATCTTATTAAATAACGAATGGGTTAACAATGAGATCAAAGAAGAAATAAAATAATTCCTAGAAACGAACGATAATGAGCATACATCAACTCAAAATTTATGAGACACAGCAAAAGCAGTCCTGAGAGGGAAGTTCATAGCATTACTGGCATACCTTAAAAAGCTAAAAAGCTCAAATAAACAACTTGATCCTGCATCTAATAGAGCTAAAAAAAAAAGAACAGCAAGTAGTAGAAAGAAGGAAATAATAAAGATCAGAGCAGAAATAAATGACATAGAGGCTAAAGAAACAATACAGAGGATCAAGAAAATCAGTAGCTGATTTTTTGAAAAGGTAAACAAGATTGATGAACCTTTAACCAGACTCACCAGGAAAAAAAGAGAGAGGACTCAAATAAATAAAATTAGAAATGAGAGTGGAGAAATAACAACTGACAGAACAGAAATACAAAATATTGTAAGAAAATACTATGAAGAATTGTATGCCAAAAAACTAGACAACCTAGATGAAATGGACAAATTCCTAGAAACAAGAAATCTTCCAAAAATTAATCTGGAAGAACAGAAAATCTAAACAAACTGATTACAACAAATGAAATCAAAACAGTTATCAAAAAACACCCCCCCCCCCAAAAAAAAAAGTCCTGGGCCTGATGGCTTCACAAGTGAATTCTACCAAATATTCAAAGAAGAACTAACTCCTATCCTTCTCAAGCTATTTCAAAATTTTAAGAGGAAGGAAGACTTCCAAGTTCCTTTTATGAGGATAGCATAATTCTGATTTCAAAACCAGGCAAAGACAACACAAAAAAAGAAAATAATAGGCCAATATCCCTGATGAATTTAGAAGCTAAAATCCTCAACAAAATATTAGCAAATCAGATCCAGCAATATATGAAAAAAATCATACACCATGATCCAATGGGATTTATTCTCGGGAGGCAAGGCTGGTACAATATTCGCAAATCAATCAATGTGATTCATCACATAAACAAAAGGAGAAAAACCACATGATAACTTCAATAGATGCAGAAAAAGTATTTGATAAAATCCAGCACCCATTCATGATCAAAACTCTCAGCAAAGTGGGAATACAGGGAACGTACCTCAACATGATAAAGGCCATCTATGACAAACCGACAGCCAAATCATACTCAATGGCAAAAATTAAAAGCAATCCCCTTAAGAACAGGAACAAGGCAGGGGTGCCCCCTTTCAACACTCTTATTCAACATAGTCTTGGAAGACCTAGCCACAGCAATCAGACAAGAAGAAGAAATAAAAGGCATCCAAATTGGAAAAGAAGAAGTAAAACTATCATTATTGGCAGATGATATGATATTGTATATAGAAAACCCTAAAGTCTCAGTCAAAAAACTACTGAACCTGGTAAATGAATTCAGCAAGGTGGCAGAATATAAAATTAATACTCAGAAATCAAAGGCATTTTTATACACTAACAATGAACTGCCAGAAAGAGAAATTAAGGAAGCAATCCCCTTCACCATTTAAACCAAAAATATAAAGTACATAGGAACAAATTTAACCAGGGAGATTAAAGACTAGTACTCAGAAAATTATAAAACATTGATAAAAGAAATCAGGGAAGATACAAACACATATTCCAAAAATTTATATGGAACCAAAAGAGAACACAAATAACATCAGCAATCTTGAAAAGGAAGAATAAAGTGGGAGGTATCACACTTCCAGATATCAAGTTATTCTACAAGGCCATTGTACTCAAAACAGCCTGGTACTGGCATAAGAACAGGCATATAGATCAATGGAACCGAACAGAGAACCCAGAAATAAACTCACACTTTTATGAACAACTGATATTTGACAAAGGAGGTAAGAGCATACAATGGAGTAAAGACAGCCTCTTCAACAAATGGTGTTGAGAAAATTGGACAGCTACCTGCAAAAACTGAAATTAGACCACCAACTTACACCATTCACAAAAATAAGCTCAAAATGGATAAAAGACTTAAATGTAAGCTGTAAAACCATAAGGATCTTAGAAGAAAACATACGCAGTAAGCTCTCTGACATCTCTCGCAGCAATATATTTACCAATTTATCTCCACGGGCAAGTGAAATAAAAGAAAGGATAAACAAATGGGACTATATCAAACTAAAAAGCTTCTGCACAGCTAAAGAAAATAAGAATAGAATAAAAAGACAAACTACACAATGGGAGAACATATTTGACAATATGTCTGATAAGGGGTTAATACCCAAAATTTATAACTTGTAAAAATCAATACCAGGAAGACAAACAATCTAATCAAAAAATGGGAAAAAGAAATGAATAGACACTTCTTCAAAGTCTACATACAGATGACCAATAGACATATGAAATAATGCTCAACATCACTAATCATTAGAAAAATGCAAATTAAAACCACAATGAGATATCACCTCACACCAGTCAGAATGGTGCTTATCAGCAAAACAACACAGAATAAGTGCTGGCGAGGATGTGGAGAAAAGGGAACCTTCCTGCACTGCTGGTGGGAATGCAGACTGGTGTAGCCACTGTGGAAAACAGTATGGAGATTCCTCAAAAATTTGAAAATCGAACTGCCTTTTGACCCAGCTATCCTACTTTTAGGAATATACCCCAAGAATACCATAGCACTGTTTCAAAAGAAGAAATGCTCCCCCATGTTTATGGCAGCATTGTTCACAATAGTGAAGATCTGGAAATAGCCCAAGTGTCCATCAGTGGACGAGTCAGTAAAATGCTTTGGTACATATACACTATGGAATACTACTCAGCCATAAGAAATAATGACATCGGATCATTTACAACAACATGGATGGACCTTGATAACAGTATACTGATTGAAATAAGTAAATCAGAAAAAACTAAAAACGATATGATTCCATACATAGGTGGGACATAAAAATGAGACTCAGAGTCATGGACAAGAGTGTGGTGGTTATGGGGTGAAGAGGGACGAAAGGGAAGGGGTTAGGGGAGGGGAGGGGCAAAAAGAAAACCAGTTAGAAGGTGACGGAAGACAATTTGACTTTGGGTGATGGAAATGCAGCATAATCAAATGTCAAGATAACCTGGAGATGTTCTCTCTGATCATATGTACCCTGATTTATCAATGTCACCCCATTAAAATTAATTAAAAAAATTAAAAAAAACAATTCCTGATATGCAGATGCCTCTGTGGGAAGTAAGAAACAGTAATAAATGAGCAAGGGAATTTAGTGAAAAAGTGAGTGTTGGTGCATTAATCATTCACCACCACCAACCTCCTCAATTGGAAGCACCACACTCCTTCATAGATCTCATGAAATGCATATTCCAGACCCACAATCCTATGAGGGCAGACTGCCATCAATTGCTCCTCACTCTGTTCAATGCAGAGGAAAGACACTGAATAATGCAGGCAGCAACAAGTGGCTAGAGGAGAATGCCCCTGAGGAACATCAGAATCCCCAGGAATAACAAGAGGCCAGATGCCAGGAGAGGATCCTAAGTAAGACCCGAATGAAGAGGAGGACTTGAGACAGCTCAGTAGATATAGAGAGGCACTCCTCCAAGCCCTATGGAAGGGAGACCAGAGGCCACTAATATCAACAAGGTGGCAGAGGCTTTGCAGAGGAAGGATGAAAGTCCAGGTGACTTTTATGAAAGATTGTGTAAGACCTACAGAATGTATACCCCCTTTGACCCAGAGAGTCCAGAGAACCAAAGAATGGTTAATATGGCCTTTGTCAGCCAGAGTGCAGGAGATATAAAAAAGAAACTCCAGAAATTAGAAGGCTTTGTGGGAATGAATATATTCCAGCTCCTAGAAGTAGCCAATAAAGTCTATGTGAACAGGGAGATTACAAGCAGAAAGGAAGATGAGCGCAGAATGCAGAAAAAAGCAGAATTTATAGCTGCAGTTCTTCAGCAGAAGGGAAACGGAAAATCTCTCCTGTTCGAAAATGGACAGAAGACAGGCTAGGGCAAGAAAGAATAGTCAGGCAGAGTTCCACTGTGATGTGATCACATCTGCCGGAAAACTGGCCACTGGAAAAATAAATGTCCCAACCGGGTCAAGGGGGAGGCGTGCTTGCCAGCCACCTCCCAAGGGGAAGGCACCCTGTTCAGCATAGCTGGGGAGTTCCTCTTGGATGAGGGCGACTAGACTCAGGGGCCCCCACTGAGTCTATGGTCTTCAGGGAGGTAGGGGGCCAGAAGATGGACTTCCTGATTGATACAGGAGCTGAACACTAAGTGGTGACATGGCCAATAATGCCACTCTCCACCCATAGAGTGGACATTATAGGAGCTACAGGAACACAGGCCAAACAGGCACTCTGTCTGCCCCGTCAATGTACAATAGGAGGTCATGAAGTTATACATAAGTTTTTATACAGGCCTGACTGTCCAGTGCCCCTATTAGGGTGTAATCTGCTGAGCAAATCAAGGGCTACTATATTTTTTGCTGACAGTGGCCAGCTGAACTTGTAGGTGCCTAAGCTCAGGCTTGTTCTAACTCTAACCATCCCCAGAGAAGAGTGGACAATTTTTGCTGCTGCATCTGGGAAGCTTCCAAACCAAAAATTAAATAAAAAATACCCTGGAGTCTGGGTTGATAACCACCCCACCCCCCTGGCTGGCAATAAATCAATAAATCCGGCTGGCAGATAAGAGTTAAAACCTGGGGCACTGCCTGCCAGCCAGAAACAATACCTGATTCCTAGGGAGACCTTGGAAGGGATACAAGATTCAAAGAATACAAAATTGTTATCCCATGCCAGTCACCCTGGAATATTCCTTTGCTTCCTGTCAGAAAACTGGGGACCAATGATTATTGGCCAGTACAAAATCTGAGGGTTGTAAACGAGGCAGCAGTGACTCGGTACTCAACAGTACCAAATCCTGATGCATCCTAAGTCTCCTCCCTGCTCAAGTCTCATGGTTCACTTGCTTAGACTTAAAATATGCCTTCTTTAGTATAAAACTGGCTCCTGAATGCCAGAAGCTGTTTGCCTTCCAATGGGAGGACCCAGCTACAGGGGCTAAGGTGCAGTATGCCTGGATGAGGCTCCTGCAAGGGTTCAAGAACTCCCCTACCATCTTTGGGGAAGCCCTCGCTTGGAACCTCCAGAGGTTTCCTGCACAGGACATCGGGTATGTTCTCCTTCAGTATGTAGATAACCTGTTGCTAGGTCATGAGACTCTCCAAGAATGTGCTCAAGGAAAAGACGAGCTTCTATGTCATTCTAGAGAAGAATGGATACAAGGTCTCAAAGAAGAAGGCCCAGATCTTCCAAAGGCAAGTAAAATACTTGGGATTCATTCTCCAACAGGGAGAGAGGAGGCTATGACTATAATGGAAACAGGTAATTCAGAACATCCCAGTCCTCACCACAAGAAGACAAGTTAGAGAGTTCCTGGGTGCAGTAGGATTCTGCCGTTTGTGGATCCCCAACTTTGCAATACTGGCCAAACCCTTCTATGAAGTCACAAAGCAGGGAGAAAAGAAGCCCATGGACTGGGGGCCAGAACAGGACTGTGCTTTTCAGACTCTTAAAAAGGAATTAAAAGTTGCCCCAGTTCTAGGTCTTCCTAACCTAGCAAAACCTTTTGTGCTGTATGTCTCAGAAGAGGACATACAGCAGTGGGTGCAAGCAGTGGGAGCAAGACAGCAGTGGGTGTATTAACCCAGGATTTGGGATCATGGCCTAAACCAGTTGCTTACCTCTCCAAGCAACTAGATGGGGTTGCAAAGGGCTGGCCACCATGCTTGAGAGCCCTAGCAGCCACGGCTATACTGGTGCAAGAGGCAGACAAACTAACTTTAGGAGAAGACCTGAAAGTGTGAATGCCACATGCAGTAGTGAACCCGATGAATGCAAAAGGACATCACTGGCTCACTAATGTTTGCCTCACTAAGTACCAGAGCTTATTATGTGAAAACCCAAGACCAGTAATAAAGGTATGTACCACTTTAAATTCAGCAACACTGCTCCCAGTGAATGAGGGAAAGCCGCAACACAATTGCTTGGAAGCACTTAATGCAGTATACTCCAGCCCGCCAGACTTGCAAGATCAACCCCTAAGTGAGCCCGCTGTATGTGGACAGAAGCAGCTCCATCAACTCAAGGGGAGAAAGGCAGGCGGGATATGCTGTAGTGACCCTAACAGGGACTGCAGAGGCACGGCCTCTACCCCAAGGCACTTCTGCTCAGCAGGCAGAAGTGATTGCCCTGACTCAAGCCTTAGAGCTCAGTGAAAGGAAAAGAATGAATATCTTTACAGATTCCCAGTTTGCCTTTCTTACTCTCCAAGTATGTGGAGCAATTTACAAGGAGAGATGACTCTTAACTGCTGGCGGCAAAGAATTTAAATATCCAGGAGAAATTCTCCAGCTGCTGGAAGCAGTCTGGAAGCCAAAACAAGTAGCAGTGATCCACTGCCGAGGACACCAGAAGGGAGGAACGGTAGAAGCCCAGGGAAATGCCGGAGCAGATGCAGAGGCAAAGAGGGCTTCTACCCTGCCCTACCACAAGGGTGCTATAGCCCCTCTCATCCCGTGGGCCCCAAAACTCACACCCAGATATTCAGAGGGAGAGAGGGTGGACAGAGAAGAAAGGCACCAAAGAATTAACGGGTGGCTGGATGCAACTGCCAGATGGCAGAGTTGTCGTTCCTCACCTGTTGAGGCCAGCAGTAGTCCAGGCTTTGCCTGCTGCCACCCATCTAGGTCAAGAAAAGACAGAAAAACTGCTAGGGAGATATTTCTATATCCCTCTCTTAGCAACCCTAGCCAAGAAAGTCAGCCTACACTGCTCAACCTGTCATCAGAATAATGCAAAATAAGGACCGTCAGTACCCCCCAGTATTCAGTTCTACAGGGCAGCCCCCTTTGAGGATATACAGGTGGACTTCACCGAGATTCCCAAGAGTCAAGGTTACCCGTACGTGTTGGTGTTAGTGTGCACCTCCTCAGGATGGGTAGAGGCCTACCCCACTCAGACTGAAAGGCTAGAGAAGTAACAAGGGTATTGCTTAGAGAAGTAATTCCAAGGTTTGAACTACCACTTCAGATAGGCTCCAACAATAGCTCAAGCTTTGTGTCTAAGGTAGTACAAGGAACAGCTCAAGCATTGGACATCACCTGGAAGCTTCACTCAGCATACAGACCTCAGAGCTCAGGAGAGGTGGAATGCATGAATAAGACTCTGAAGTTAGGGCTTAGCAAAGTATGTCAGGAAACCGGTCTTAAATGGGTACAAGCTTTGCCTCTAATATTGTTTAAGTTTCGGTGCACCACCTCTAAGAACACTGGGTATTCACCTTATGAGGTATTATACAATAGGCTTCCTTCAATATTACAAAGCTTGCCAGGGACTCCTCAAGAATTAGGAGGAACAGCCTGACCTGTGATGGCGCAGTGGATAAAGCGTCAACCTGGAAACGCTGAGGTTGCCGGTTCAAAACCCTGGGCTTGCCTGGTTAAGGCACAAATGGGAGTTGATGCTTCCTCTTCTCCCCCCTTCTCTCTCTCTCTCTCTCTCTCTCTCTCTCTCTCTCTCTCCTCTCTATAATGAATAAATAAAATCTTTAAAAAAACTCCACAATCTTAAAAAAAAATTAGGAGGAACAGAACTACATAGGCAATTAGAAGCTTTCCAAGTGGGTGCTAAATAGGGCTCCGATCAGTTTGTTTGCTCCTGCCCATTCTTTTTCCCCAGGAGACCAGGATTGGAATCCAGCTCCCCTCCAACCCAGGTGGAAGGGACCCTACACTGTGATCCTGACCATTCCCACTGCTGCCAAGGTAAAAGGCATACCTGCCTGGATTCACCATAGCCGCCTGAAGCCTGCAGCCACAGCAGAGACACCATCATGGACAGCAGAGACTGACCCTGCCAACCCTCGTAAATTGACCCTGAGAAGGACAACATGCCCTGCTCCAACAACAAACGGAGCTGGCTGGTCCACGTACGACCAAAGCCTGAGGAGCCTCATCGTGGGACTCCTTATAATTGGACTCTAGGGAGGGAGGGAAACTAGGGCAGAGGACTGTGAACTATGTATCCATATCACCAAGGAAGGCCAAAAGGTCTCCACCACCTTGCTTTTCGATAGCCTCTGTCACTGTAAGGGACCTCAGAAAGGAACCTGTACCTATAATCAGACTCAATATTCAGTGTGTGACCTAGGGGATAACCAGCCCTATGTCTGTTATAATCCTAAAGATCCTCCTACTACAACATTTGAAATAAAAATAGCAGCAGGAGGATGGGGGAAATGGGTAGAAGGACCAACTATAGGCCAGACCAAAGTTAAAGGAAACCCCAGACAAATTACACTGAGTTTTAATGCATGTACAGCCATAAGCCAGGCAACATGAGATAAAAGGAGGACCTGCAGGCCTCTCAGCTGGGAGAGAAGCTACAGGGTAGAAGAAAAGTATATATGCTCACAAAGTTTCACCTGTGAAACCAGCTGTGTATATTGGCCATGTGTCTCATGGGCAACCTGGGAAAATAATAGTTCTAAGAAGAGGGAAGTATACCTGAGGAAAGGAACAGCCCTGTCAAATAGTACTAGCCATGGGTGCAATCCCTTAGAGCTAGTTATAACCAATCCTCTGGACCCACACTGGAATAAAAATGAGGTATTAACCCTTGGCATTAATGGAGCTGGCTTAAACCCCTATGCTCAACTCATCATTGAGGGCCAGGTACAGAACCACCCAGTTCAAGCCTTCCAATTATATAAATCTTTTTATGAAGAAGCGATTAGACCCCCTACCACCACTCCTGCTAAAAACTAAGATTTTGTTCCTCAGGATGGCTGAGGGAATAGCCCATTCCCTAAATATCACCTCTTGTTATGTATGTGGGGGACAGACAGTCATGGGAAGCTAAGAAACTAGTTCCCACAGAGGCTAGGCCAAATGTAACAACACCCTGCACCTCTGACAGCCAATGGATTTTAAAACACATTATCATAGGGCTTAGCCAGAAGAGGAGATCTGACTGAATGAGTAGGAGAACTGACTTGCCTTGGGCAATGGTATTATAATACCACCTCCAAGCAGAGTGTGTGGTGGGGAAATCAGATGGAGAGAAGAAATACATTGGCCAAATTTCCCGAGCTAACTAGAGCCTGGCAGGACCCAGGCAGGGCTAGAGACTGGATAGTGCCACATGGACTTTATTGAATCTGTGAAAATAGGGCTTATACCTATCTTCCCAAGAATTGGGAAGGAAGTTGTATAATAGGTATGATAAAGCCCTCCTTTTCCCTCTCACCTCTAAAAACAAGGGAACTGCTTAGCTACCCAGCTCCACAGCCATTATAATGGGTAAAAAGAGAACTCCAGTTTGGAGACTAGAAAGATGATGAGTAGCCCCCAGAGCAGATAATCTAATACTATAGACCTGCCACCTGGGCAGAGGATAAATCTTAGGGGTTCTGCACCCCTATTTATATGTTAAACCGGATTATTTGATTGCAGGTAGTTTTAGAAATCATTACCCATGAGACTGGGAGAACCCTAACCCTCTTTGCACATCAGCAAATTCAGATGAAAAATGCCCTCTACTAAAATAGATTGGCACTAGATTATCTGCTAGCAGCAGAAGGACTGTGTGGAAAATTCAATCTCACTAATTGTTGCCTGCAAATAGATGACCAGGGCCAGGCAGTTGAGGACCTTGTCAAGAAGATGACAAAACTGGGACACATGCCTGGGCAAGTTTGGAACAGATGGAACCCTAAAAGCCTTTTTTTGGGAATGGTTCTCAGTCTTTGGTGGGTTTAAAACCCTTAAAGGAGCAGTCTTACTACTCCTAGAATTTGCTTAATAGGTCCGTGTTTGTTGCCATTATTAATGAAAAGCATAAGGAACATGTTAGAGGCAACAGTATAGCAACAAACCGCAGCCCATGTCTGCTTTATCCACCATGATCAGGCCTTCGCCTCAGGATCAGATGAAGAACGTGAGACTCCAGTATAAAGAAATTCTGAACTCTCAAAGGGGGGAGTGTGGAAGGAGGGTCAGGCCCCCTCTTCCATGAGAAGGAAGAAACAAAAAGAATACCAGGGAAAGGAGCCAGCTGGGGTAACCGAGTCAGCCAGTGATAAATTATCTATATCCCATAGTTACAATTTAAGACAAGAACAGCAAGATATCTATGTAACTATGGCCAGTGATCTGGAAACCTCTTCCCCTTTGTTTACCCCACTGAAGCTTTCCCTCCCCTCTCCTTGAGTCCTGGGAAACCTTAAACAAAAAAAAATCCACATGCACATTGCTTAGATACTGTAAAGGTATATAACCTGTAAGAAAGTCAACTTCGGGGAGCCTGTGTTTGGGGGCTACAAGTCCCACGTGCTCCACCAGCTTAATAAACTCCTTCCTTTAATGATTGAGTTATCTGAGTGTCCATCCTCTGTCAGGTCACCTTCTGCAGCAGTAGAAGGTTTGTGCAGAGTGAAGAAGCAAAGAGAGAAGGAACTGAGTAAGTGAACAAAGGTGAGATAAGGAGAGGAAGGAAGGACTTTAGAAGAAGGATTGTCCTAAAAGGAAAATAAAAGGAAACCTTAAGACATTCTTGGGGGCCTCAGGAGCTTGAGGAATTCACCCAAACTTACAGGCATTGCAGAAAGAGCCAATGGTCTACTTAAGCACCAACTACACAAACAAAAAAATGGGGAGTCAGGAGGAGAGACTCACCCACAAGAACAATTCTATAAGGGTCTTTTTACTCTTAATTATTTGAACATTTTCTCACTTGGATTTACTGTAGCCGAGAGGCATTTTATACCAGAACCCAACGGCCTAAACCTCTTGTGTTGTAGCAGGATGTATTAGCTGGCTTTAAGTGGCAGAGTCTGGTCAAATTGCTAACCTGGGAGCAAAGATACCTTGCAATTTTGTCATCAACCAGTCCTCTCTGGATACCAGTGAGAAAAAGGAAGACTTATCATGAATTGGCATCAGCCCCGAGGAAGCAACCCGGTTCCAGAGATCCAGAAGCTGATAGTCCACCTCCGGGAATAAACCTGAAAAGGAGAGGACACCTGACTCACTCTCAAGCACTCAGGAAGCACCTGACATCTCCTGGGACTCTGAATTGTCTAACTAGGCATGCTGAAAAAGTTTTGCAAAATACAGCCATGCCTGTGACCCCTGAAAACCTCTTTCTCTATATTCTTGCCCTTCACCTTCCACTGCAACTACCACCACCTGTAGAAAAATGTCCTCCTGAACCTATTGAAGATTTGTACCATTATCAGACAGCTCAAACAAAAAAAAATGGGAGATGAAGAGGACCTGAGTAGGAACATAAAATAAGGAGAGATAAGTGCGCTGAGGCAAAAGCCACAGGGGCTTTCTGGCTAAAGTGCTGAACACAGCACAGTAGGGATAGAATTAGTCATTTTGATTAATCAATAGATGGGGACATTTGAGCTACTCCCTTGCCCTTTTATCTGCTCTAAAGAAGTTCCCCTTCCTGACTTCTTCAATCTCCTCCCTGTGTCTATATGTGTGTATCAATAAATACCTGTAAAGACTAGGGGTCGGGGCCATCTCATGAAACCTGTATAGGGGATTGTGAGGTGGTCTCTCCTAGTCCCTCAGTGCACTCCTTCTGGTTTCTGAGTAACCACTGTCTCCACAACAGGAAAGGGAGGAAACAAGGATGAATCCTGAGTGTTGCAGTAGAATTAAAGGTTTTGACATTAACTCATGCATTTTAATAACTATAGAGAAAGAGATGGACAGAGACAAAGACAGAGAGAGACAGAGAAAGAAATTTAGATACAAATGTGTTTGTAGAAATATAGTGTGTGTGTGTATGTGTGTGTGTGTGTGTATGTACAATGTACATACACATATTCCTTAGCAGGCCTGGGAACAGTAGCACCCAAATTGAAATAAGTGTACCTTACTAATAAGAGCTATCAGATCTTGGTTTCTAGACATCATTCTTCACTGGCACACAAATTGAGGACCCCTGGGGAATGTAGAAAATGGGACTGGAAAAGTCTAGACTAGAGAGAAGTGAAGAGTTTAAACAATGATTTGGACATGTTAAAAAAACACAAAAGTTAGACTGAAGCATCTCCCTCTAGCTAAATGTGAGACAATTTGGACATCAAAATAAGTAAATTTACTAATCTAAATAAATAAATAAATGAATCAAAAGTTTAGTAAAGAATGAAATGCTTACACAGTTTTAAAGTGCCTGTCCACAAAATTCTTATTCATTATAAAAGTAAAGTAATTTTATAGTAGAGAAATCTGGCAGCCATGGCCTTAAGCACAGAATCAACGTTACCATTACAAATAAAAAGACAAATCAAAATATGTGCCTCCTGATAGCTTCCTTTCTGTAGTATTCTGTCTAAATGCGCATAACGAGAATCTAACCAATAAGAAACGTAACACAAACCTAAATTCAGGGGTAGTCAACAAAATGACAGGTCTTTTATTTTCAAATATGTCCAAGTTGTGTAAGTCAAGAAAATGGGCACTACTTAGAACTTTCCAGACTACTGATACAGTATGAAATAATGAAATTTCTACTCCAAACAAAATGTGGCAGATCAAAAAATGATCCATAACAATCAAAGCATTTAAGCATCTTTTAGTTATTTTAGCATAATGTCCATCAGTCCACATTTGTGAGTTAGAATTTTTAGTTCACAATCAAGTATTTTGTACTAATAAATTACATGACTACAACATATCAATAATCAAAGTGAAAGTGAATAGCTTTGTTTTAGAAGCACGGGAAATGTTTATTTATTTTTCTCTTATTAAATACTGTGAAGGTAGAATATTGCAACTATTTTTGATACAACTAATAATACTTCAGATATTGCTTTTCCTAGCTAAAATAATCTTTTTAAAAAACAATAATTTTGCATGCCGGAGTGTGTCTGACTGCCTCCCTGTCTCCAACTTCAGAAAAATACAAAACAACAATAAAAACCCCCAGTAATTTCTTTTATTCCATTAACAACTGGAACTTCTGTGAACTAAAAGGGCAGATCATAGCTGCAAACTATAGCAGAGCTTGGAATTTGTACCTTGCCAGTCATTTCAATTATTTCCATATGGTTCAATTGCTTTTGTAGCCAAAAATAAAATCTATAGCCTTTGTCAGTTCTGTTGCATTGTTTTTATATTACATGATTAAAAAGTGAGAACTGTTTTTGAACATGATAATTGACATAAGAGCATTACCAATTACATACATATTTGTTATTACACAGGATAAGTGGCTAGTTATATGTCTTTTCACTTGGGCTCTACTGGACCATATATAACCTCTCTGGGTTGTCTTATAAAGCACCTAAAAGCATTTTAGCCCGCTGATTCAGGCAACCTATATGTCAAGCAGAAAAAATAAAACCACCATTCTCAGGTTTGTGTTTCCCTGGAGGAAGAAAACTGTTTGATGCAATTTGTCAAAAGCCAGAATCGTACTTTAATGGACAATTTACTTTAAATGGCTGCAGTTATTGCAGAACAAAGGTCATAGCCCAAGATAAAAAATCCTTTCCAATTGGTTTTACTTGGATAGATTTAATTCCCTAAGATTAACTAAGGATATCCAACCTTCATACTCCTTGTCTATCTAAACTCAATAAAAATAATAGAAAAAACTTCTTGAGTTATTGGGGTTTCTTCATCTGTAATATGCGAAATACAATCAATTCCCTAAATCTGGCATTCTGGCACCTGAGCTAAGAAGCAAATCAACAAAAATAATTACAAAACAAAAACTTCCTAAAATCAAAAGGGTTTTTTAGTTCTCAGGCACAGGTTTCAAATAACCTTAAAATTTTACTAATATGTGTAAATGTATAGATATATTTGTATATACTTTCTCCTTCATAATGTAATTTTCAAATAAACAGAAGACAAATGGAAGGTTTTGACATATAAAAGTTTAGATATATTTCTATTTTATCCCACATGCAAATATATAAATTATTAGCATGTATTTCATAATGATTATGACAGAGATTTTAGAAACTATGTACTCAAATTTCATATTTTATTCCTTTATACCTTCCTATCAATATTAATCAAAGTGAATGTTTGCAATATTTGAGATGATACTGAGAATAGTACCATTATGATCCTGTATAGGTTTATCTCCCTGCTTCAGATTCCTTGGTTCAAAGATTAATCCCAAGTTGCAGAAGGCAAGAAGCACTGAACGTGGACCTGTTTGCCAGGAGCTGACCAGTCATACCTATTCAGTTTCTGTGGTGTAAACCAATGGTGGAAAGTGGCCAACTGCCCCAAAGTCAGTGAGAACAAGGAAGACTAAGCCAGTTCAGAACAGGAGGCAGAGAACAATTTAAAATATCTGTCTGTCTTTCTATGCATGTCTCTCCAAGCAAAATGTACAAATTAATCTCTTATGAAGAACTGTACAAGAAGCCCTGGCCGGGTAGCTTGCTTGGATAGAGCATCATTCCAAAACATTGGATTGGATAGAACATAGAGGTGGCTGGTTGGATTCCCAGTCAGGGCACATACAGGAATAGATTTTTTTCTTCTCTCTCTCTCTCTCTTTCTTTCTCTCTCTCCCTTCTTTCTTCTCTCACTAAAATTAATAAATAAAACAAAAAAAATTGCACAAGGAGAAAACTCCAGAAAACACAAACCAACACTGATGTTCTCAATTTCAATCCCCATTAATACATTGTTTCCTGTAAGGACCTGCTAAAAACATGAGAGTTAACTAGACCCAGTAGGGTAATCTCAGCTGATATGAATATTGTATATCTTATTTTCAAGTAAAAATGAATGCTTAAGTCAATACTTTTCTTTTTTTTTTTTTTAAGTTAAAGATTTTAATTTTTTTATTTATTCATTTTTAGAGAGGAGAGAGAGAGACCGAGAGAGAGGAGAGAAAGACAGAGAGAGTGAAGGGGGGGAGGAGCCAGAAGCATCAACTCCCATATGTGCCATGACCAGGCAAGCCCAGGGTTTCGAACCAGCGACCTCAGCATTTCCAGGTCGATGCTTTATCCACTGCACCACCACAGGTCAGGCAAGTCAATACTTTTATATAAAATAATAATTAAAAATTAGTTTGTGAAGTTCTAGAAAAGCAAAATATATATCCATCATAAACTTCTATACCATACATAACAACATATAATAATTTATAGTTTATAATTTTATTTTTCTATACATATTATAAATAAATGAAAGCCTATATAGTATCAATTTCAAAAGGTAGGTAAGTTGAGATACTTAGACTCTCAGTGTAAATCAGTCTCATGAAATAATGAACAGCTTTTTCTTTTATGACATAATAATGTATCAGGAACTTTTCATATTCCACCATACTCTCATTTAATCCTCAATTCGGATAAGGAAAGTGATGTTTCTCCATAGGTGGTAAATTCATATAAAATTTTGTTTTGGCCCTGGCCAGTTGGCTCAGCGGTAGAGCCTCGACTCAGTGTGTGGAAGTCCTGAATTTGATTCTCAGTCAGGGCACACAGGAGAGGTGACCATCCTTTTCTCTGCCCATCCCCTTAGTCCTCCCCCTTCCCCTCCCACAGCTGTGGTTTGATTGATTTGAGCATGTTAGCCTAGGCGCTGAGAATGGCTCCATGGAGCCTCTGCCTCAGGCACTAAAATTAACTTGGTTGTAAGCATGGCCTCAGATGGAAAGAACATCGGCCCCAGGGTTGTGGGGTGGATCCTGGTCAGGGCACATGGGCAAATCTTACTCTACCTCCCCTCCTCTCACTAAAAACATTTTAAAAATTAAAAAAAAAATTGTTTGAAAATCTGGTGTGCCTGGCTTCACAGTTGCTTTTTAATCTCTCTCTCTCTCTCTAGAAGTTGAACATTTTTTGTCCATTTCACTCACATGTAGGCTAAAATATCATTTCTTAATAGAAAACAATGCTTAGAAAAATTCTAATACTCAGATTTACCAAAGTCATGTTTCAAACTGTATTTAATAATTTATATTGGCCCTGGACAGTTGGCTCAGTGATAATACATCGGCCCAGTATATGGACATCCCAGGTTCAATTCCTGGTCAGGGCACACAGGAGAATCAACCATCTGCTTCTCAGCACCTCTTCTTCCTCTCTATCTCTATCTCCCTCATCCCCTCCTGCAAACATGGCTTGGTTGGAGAAAGTTGGCCCTGGGCACTGAGGATGGCTCCATGGCCTTGCCTCAGGCACTAAAATAGCTCAGTGGTTGAGCAGTTGAGGAATAGCCTTAGATGGGCACAGCACCACCCAATAGGAGGCTTGCCAGATAAATCCTGGTTGGGGTGCATGCAGAAGTCTGTCACTCTGCCTCCCTGCTTCTCACTTAAGAAAAAATAAAATAAAATATAAAATAAAATAAAGTAAATAAAATAAAAATATATACTTAACTTTCTTATGTTCTATACCTCATAATGGTTAAATTTCAAAATATTTATACATTATTTTAGATTTTCTGAGATTAAAATAAAAATCAGAAAATTATCTTGCAAATTTAGCCATATTTTGTCATTCTTTGGACAATCTTTGTCACAAAAGATACAATCATATTAATAGTATATGTAACAGAAGCTAGGATAGAGCACAAATGTTTATTTCTTTTTACTGTATATTTTTAAAAATCCCTTTAATTATGACCACTTGTACACAACTCATTTTCCAAATAAGATGTTTCTAAATTATTTTTATTGGCATCGATTAAATCAAGAACAGCAGTCATAAAATCTTTATGCATTATCTGAAACACAGTTTTATTTCTGCTTTCCAGCCAAAATAATGACCAAGTGGGATTCCTAATCAAGAGTACCACAGTATTGTAAGAAACAAAATTGCTTTTACAACTGAAGCTAAATGCCTGTAACAGAAAAATTGGTGTCAGGCCCTTTAGCATGTACCAGATTCAGAATCAGTTCAATATGTTCTGTGGTCTAAGAGTAAAAAACAACTGATATCTGATCAATGATAGTGTTGAAAGCACGAAAGTTTTCATGCATTCACAGCAGTAAATCAATATATAATAAAGTTTAAACTTATTAGGCGTAGCAAATGGCAACAAACATAATGAACCATATGGTACTGGTTAAGGAATTTAAGCAGAATATGAAATTTATAATAAAGAAATCAAACAGTACATTTAATGTCAGTGCTAACTCTATTTTGCCACAGATAATGGCTATAAATTTGTGCAGCACAGTTGAGTGACTTGTTTAATTCTATCAAGTGATTTTCTATGTAGTAACAGAGCACCACTGTCAGATGTTACCACTTTTTTAAACATGAAATTTATTTTACAGATTTATAGCTCATAAAATTAATGTTCATTAAAATTTTGAGAAAAAAATACCTAAAGTTAAAAGGGGGCCATCCCTGAAATGTTTACCCTGTAGTATTTTGCTATTTCCCCCTTTTTTTCTACTGTAATATCTTTACTAGCAGGAAAAAGGTCAAACCATAAAAGACAGCTTAAAGTAAATAAATATAATAACTTTTCAGTTTCTCTTTTGCATTTCCTCTACTACACTTCTCCTTTAAAGAGGATAATTTATGTTTCCTCATAAACCTCTTTTTCCCACCTAGCTCAAAATAATTGTCAGTTATAATTTGTAGTTCTCATCATAGTTACATCTATAATATTAAATAATCTATTTAAACCTCTGACTCTTGCACCATCACCTTTATCTGAACAATTCGCTGATCTAGAACACCAGAGTACCTACCTTTTACTTCTCTTTCATCCTTCATATTTTTAGTTATATTATTAATTTTGTTTATGTAACTAAGATTTCTGTACATTGACTGCAGAAAAAAATTTTAAGGCTGATAAAGTAGCCATTATAATGCTGTGATTAGCATACAGTGTAGAATCAAATAGAGTGACTGGGAAATGTGGTTGACTTTTACTTAATCCTAAACTCTTCCTGTTTAAGCAAGTGCTTCAAGCATTGAGTTTCAGTGGATTCATTTTGAACTACTGTTGATTTTATTTTTCAGATCATACTGAGCTGCTCTTCTTTATTAAATCTTATGTTCTGCTCTTTGTAGATGTGAACAAAATTCTAGATCCAAACTCAATTTTCCTTAGAATTTTGCATTTTCCAGTCCATTGTTGTTGATAAGTAATCTCAATTTCATTCATTTGGTTGTATTCTTTTTTTTTTCTGTAAAAGCTTAAGCCATTTATTTTAGACCGAGAGTTCTGAAACTTATCAAATATGTCTAAATATAAAGACTTTATAATCATCTTTTGATGCTCAATAGGTCTTTTCAACCCAAACAACTTGCATATTTATTCATTTCCATTTATGAATTATCTTTTATTCCTTTTTAAAGTTCAAAGGACTCATTTAGAGAAAAATCTTTATTATTTTTTTTGTCTTAGCACATTGATCGAAGCACCCTATATATAACTTCTACTACTGAATTTATTGTATCATTTCAAAATTATCCTCTTGGGTCTTCTAAGCTTGACTATAAACTCTGATGAAAAAGCAATGAATGCTTTTTCATTTTTGTATACTTAAAAACTATTTCTAAACTGAAATTAATATATGGTAAGACCATTTAAATTTCAAATGTGGAAAATTAAACTATCATTTAAAAATAATGTCTAATACTTATATTAAGGAACATATTTTTTTTTAGATAGTACAAAGATACCTTTTAACTAACTCTATAATCTCTCTAATCCCTAAATTCCCAAGGGCAACTGGAAACCATGGTACCCTGCACATATCTAGTGATAGATAAAATAGCTACTCAGCTACCATCCCAAGAACACTGAAGACCCAAAGGAGGGGGAAGGGCTCAAAACAGAACATTCTCATTCTCCACTATGAGGTTGTAGTTAACTTGTTTGCTATTCTCTCTCTTAATGGCTTCCTGGCCTCTTCTTTGAAATGTAGCAAGAAGTTTACCTTTGCAGAAATGCCAGAAAAAGATTACATTGGGGAGGGACCTGACAATTAGGGAAGTTTAAGTCACAACAATTGTTTGTAAAAAGCCTCCCCACAGATTTACTGTGAAAAGTCAAGACCTATAAATTAATTAAAAACTTAACCCACCAATTTTTAATATTTACTTTGTATCCTAAGAAACAGGGAGGGCTTTTTTCACAAATAATTCTTAGAGGCAGATGGTCCCAGAGCCTCCAGGTCCCAGCTTTTCCTGGGACACACCTAACCTCAGCTGTCAAAGATTTAGCAAGGACGCCAGATAGGACCATGTTGATTAGGTCTGTGCTACAGCCAATGAACCTGCAGAGGAGGTGTTTCTGCAGCTGAATCCCCCTCTTCCTGCTCATCATCAAGTCAGTGATCAAGGCAACAAACCAAGATATGCTAATCTGAGCATGTCCATGTGCACCCAACCCCATGCTAGCAAATGCCTGCAGCAACCCCTATGTCTAAAGCTCCCTCCCACAACTTGGGGCTGACACCCTTTGTTGTTCTCAGCCCACTTGCACCCAGGTGCTTTTAAAATAAATTTTCCTTTTGGAATGCACTAGCCTTGTGTTTTTGGTTCAGCCTCCACTTTCTGCCTTTCAGCTGGTAGGGCTATTTTCTAGGACTCAAAGGCATATTTGCTGCCTCCAGTTGAAAACACTTTCAGAAAATTGCTGATATGGGTTTCACACACTCCCTTGACAAGATCTACTATTATCTGATCACTGTTTGTTTAGTTTGATTAAGGCCACAAATTGACACACATTGTGATTAATTGAAGCTTTGTAAAATAGGTGAATAGTGAAATGTTGAAACTTTCTGTATTCTACTATCAGTGTCATACAATGAATTGAGAAAAGCAGAAAAGAATCTTTGCATACTATGCATCCAGATGGTTAATGGAAACTACCACAGGCTCTTCGATTGAAAAATGAAATGATCATATACACTGCTCACAAAAAATGAGGCAATATTTCATCCCTTCATATTCATTTTTGAACATCCTCTAATTTTTGTGAGTAGGATATATGTTTTGGAAGCCTCTTTCTAGTAGAAGATGAGATGCTAACTGTTAGAAAATGAATCTGGAGACTCAGCAACAAAGAGCTATTTTTTGAAATTCATCAAAAAATGATGATGGCAATGGACAGAAGAGTCAGTTAAATAAGAGAAATGAACTTTAGAGAAATGAACATTATTCCTATGGTCAACAATAACACATTATACACTTAGGTATTTGCTAAGAGAGTAGATATTATGTTAACTGATATTATTACAAAAAAAACATGTTAAAAGATGACAGGCGTGGGCCCTGGCCAGTTGGCTCAGTGGTAGAGTGTTGGCCTGGCGTGCAGGAATCCCAGGTTTGATTCCTGGCCAGGTCACACAGGAGAAGCGCCCATCTGCTTCTTCAACCCTCCCCCTCTCCTTCCTCTCTGTCTCTCTCTTCCCCTCCTGCAGCCAAGGCTCCATTGGAGCAAAGTTGGCCCGGGTGCTAAGGATTGGCACTATAGCCTCTGCCTCAGGCGCTAGAATGGCTCTGGTTGCAATAGAGTGACACCCCGGATGGGCAGAGCATCGCCCTCTGGTGGGCATGCTGGGTGAATCCCGGTCAGGCTCATGCAGGAGTCTGTCTGACTGCCTTCCTGTTTCCAACTTCAGAAAAATACAAAAAAAAAAAAAAAGAAAGAAAGAAAAAGGTGACAGGTGTGTAGATGGAATTAAGGTGTTTAAAGATTAAGGGTAGCAATACATCTATTTTATTTAACTGATTTTCACACAACTGCTTTCAAACAGTTTCCCTTTGGGAAAAGTTGCTGATAGTAGTATTATTCACTGAGAAAGAGAAATACTTTAGGGAAAAATAGAGGTTCGTATTACTCTATTATGTGATGTCCTGAAACTAAAATTAAAAGAGATCAGAGGCACTAAAAATCTTTTGATTCTGGGGAAATTGTGACATGGACATTATATCTTAACATGCTTTACAGGAAAAGAAATAATTCTTGAGAGATTGAGAAAACCACAGATGGAACTGATTCTTTCCATTTAATTTTGGCCCAGAGCAAGAAATGTTTAATCAAGTAGAATTGATGGAAAGCTACACTTAGAAAATATGATCAAATGATCTGAAAAGTCATAATAACTAACTTTAACACCACCAACCTGATCAGAGCAAGACATCAAACAAGCAATATATATATATATATATATATATATGGCACATTAAAAAAATTTATATATATATTTATATATTTTATATATTTATTTCTTTATATACATACATACATACCTACATACATACAGTGGTACCTTGAGATATGAATTTAATTTATTCTGTAACTGAGCTCGTAAATCAGTCAACTCATATATCAAACTGCCGATACTGGATCCGTGCTCCAACACACCAACTAGCGGCGCCTTACCGAATCATGACTCGTATATCAGAATTTTGCTAGAATCTCGAACAAAAATACGAACCAAGTAGCAGCTTGTATCTTAAAAAATTCATATGTTGGTCTGTTCATATCTCAGATATATATATATATATATATATATAAAACTGAGCACATTTAAAAAAATAGTAAAAGCCCTGGCCAGTTGGATCAGCGGTAGAGCATCGGCCTGTCATGTGGAGGTCCAAGTTTTGATTCCTGGTCCTGGCATACAGGAGAAGCACCCATCTACTTCCACCCCTCCCCCTTTCCTTTCTCTCTGTGTCTCTCTTCCCCTCCTGCAGCCAAGGCTCCATTGGAGCAAGGTTGGCCCCTGGCACTGGGGATGGCACCATGGCCTCTGCCTCAGGGCTAGAGCAGCTCTGGCCATGGCAGAGCAATGCCCCAGATGGGCTGAGCATCGCTCCCTGGTGGGCATGCCAGATGGATCCTGGCCAGGTACATGGGGTGTCTGTCTGACTGCCTCCCCAGTTCTAACTTCAGAAAAATACCAAAAAAAAAAAAAAAGAAAAAAAGTACATAGCTCCTTCTTTTGCTATCTTCCCCAAGCTAATTCCTACCATGATTTCCATTCCTTAACCCCTAAAACTGTTTTTTGCCCCCTCTAAGCACATCTACAATATCTTGCACTTACAGTTCCTTATATTGATAGTACTTACCAGCTCAGTGCATATCACATAACTCTTTCTTGATGCAGTGAGTGTCTTATTCATAACTGTGTAGTAAGTATATATGGCATGTACCTAATAAGCATCTAATAAATATTTGTTGATTTAATCAACAAAGATGAAAGTTTCTATGGTCTATGTCTCTAAAAAGAAAAATAACTAATAAGAGATTATATATATTTTAGAAAATAAAATTCTGCCACTAAATATTGACTCTGAAAAGTAGTTATCTGATTAGTAGATTATTAAATAACTGCTAAAGAATAAATATTAGTAAAGAAAAAGGATACCCTGGCTAGTGGCTCAGTGGATAGAGCATCAGCCTGGCATATGGACATCATGGATTTGACTCCCAGTTAGGGCACACAGGAGAAGCAACCATCTGCTTCTCCCCCTCCCACTCAGTTGGTTCAAACATGGCCACAGGTACTGAGGATAGCTCAGTTGGTCTGAGCATATCAGCCTCAAGTGCTAAAAATAGCTCAAATGATATGAGCATCAGCCCTAGATGAGGATTGCTGGGTGGATTTTGGTTGGGAGTGCATGCCTCACTATCTCCCCTCTTCTCACCTAATAAAATAAAATAAAATTAAAGAAAGAAAGAAAGAAAGAAAGAAAGAAAGAAAGAAAGAGGAGAAATTAGATACAATCAAGAATTATTATAGGTATTGGCAAGAAATGCCTAAGAATAGAATAAGAAAATCTAAAATTCCTAGTGAATTTAATTTACTAAAATTGCTAAGAACAATGAAAAATGATTTTTTCTTAGGTATAGCAGGAAAATAAATATAGTGCAAGAAATAGTTGAGTGTCCACTACACCATGGCACTGTGGTAGGCTCCATGAAAATATCAATAATGAGTGCAGCGTATTCTCTCCCATCCAAGTACTAACCAGGCCCGACCCTGCTTAGCTTCCGAGATCAGACGAGATCGGGCGCGTTCAGGGTGGTATGGCCGTAGACAACAGTGTATTCTCTAATGTTCAGATTATAATCCAATTGAAAAGAGCTTTTTTGGGAGGGAAAGGATGATATAATATAAAAATTACATTTGTAAGATAATTCTATAGATAATTACATCACAGAAATACAGAGAAAAGTATGGCTTCCAGCTGGCAAAGCTCAGCAGACTTCTTGAAGGTGAACTAGATCAAAGAAGGATAAATGATTTAACAAATACTTTGTTAAAATAAAAGGAGACAATTCTGCCTGTCATCAAAGCATTGAAAAAAGAATACATTTCAATGTATTTTTCTCATCTATATGTGTTTTTCTTAATTTGGGCAAGAAAGAGAAACAAAGAGAAGATTGAAGACAATTGAACTTACCATACAAGTACTTTCCATTTCAAGCTTTAATGTTTGAACCCTGCTCAATAAAATACTTCCCCACAAGGAATACTTTCATATAAGTTCACCTTAAAGGTGATTAATTGAATATCTAAAAATTAATCAAAGCATCCACAGCCCTAAAACACTAGATGAAAGAGACAGACCATGAATACATGATGAAATAAATGACTTAACCCCAATAAGTCTATCAAGGTTCTCTTTAGCACTCTCTGCCTCTGAGATTTTGAGGAACTTTTTGCCCTTGGATGTGCAGACATATTACTCCAAAAATGAGAACCTTTATCTGTCAAGTTTATCAGGGCTTTTATTGTTCCTGACCTTCAAGTAAGAAGTTTATTCTTAGCAACAAATGCCTCTATTCTCATTCCCTTTCAAAAGTCAATACAAGGTCAACATGCAAGAAATCAATGGTTTAATATAATTTCACCTTGCTCTGTATAGAAAGTATAAAATATTTTTTAAATAGTATTCATCTTTTTTAGGATATATGGTGATAGCTATATATAGTCCACTAGAGGAGAAAAAACTAAAATGTTCAGATTTTATATTTTTATAAATTTGTATGTCAAAGATAATGATTAAATTTTTAAATGCACATTTCTTAAAAAACTTTGAAGAAATTTTTTTCTGGCTCTGGTTGGTTGGCTCAATAGATAGAGTATTGGCCCAGACTGAGGAAGTCCTGGGTTCAGTCCGCAGTTAGTCATACATGAGAAGCAACCATCTGCTTCTATTCCTCTCCCTCTCCCCCTTCTCTTTCTCTTCCCCTCTTGCAGCCAGAACTCAATTGGTCCATGCATTGGCCCTGGGCACTGAGGATAGATTGACTGATTTGAGCATCGGTCCCAGACGGAGGTTGTTAGGTAGATCTTGGTCAGGGTGAATATGGGACTCTGTCTCACTATCTCCCCACCTCTCACTTAAAAAAAAAATGTTTTTCCATTGATTTGAGAGAGAGAGAGAGAGAGCAGTGTCAACTTGTTGCTTCCCTTAGTTATTGCATTTAGTTGTGTACTCATTGATTGTTTCTCACAGGTTCCCTAACTGGGGGTCCAACCTGCAAACTCTGGCATACCACATAGACACTTTATCCACTGACCCACCTAACTAAAGCTTAAATGCACATTTTTAACCAAAATAAAGTATTCCAATTAAATTTTGACCTTTTTTTAACCCTTTTGCAAAATTAGTAAGTTAAAAATAAGGAACTAAAGATTTCTCAGAATACAACTTATATTGAAACACAGAATGCTAAAAGTATTTTAAGTATTCTTATACTTATGACATATTAATGAGACCATGTATTCATTTTTTTAATTTCATTATAATCTCAAAGAGCACTATGAAAATATGAATAAATTATAATAAAAACCTACTAATAACAAAAGCAAAAGAAAATGTTTCTTTTTTGGCCCAGGGCGTCTGTATCTGGAGTTTTCTCTCCCTGAAATAGTTTTTCTCTTTCCCTCTTCCTCCTTCTGATTTCTGCAGAGCAAGCTTCTTCTCATTCTTCATCGTTAATGTTAAATTCTCAGGAAACATCCTGACACCCCATATCCCACCCTCTAATATTTTCTTCCTCACGACTTTCTGGCAAATATCACAACATTTAAATTACTTTATTTTTTCTCTGTTTTCTTCATTATGGAAGACCTTGTCTCTCTGGTTTGCCATTATAAACCCTGTACTTAGACCAATGCTGAGAATGTTTTAAAAATAATTATTGAGGCCCTGGCTAGTTGGCTCCGTGGATACAGGATTGGCCCAGCATGTGGATGTCCCCAATTTGATCCTTGGTCCAGGCACACAGGAGAAGTGACTATCTGCTTCTCTTCCCTTCCCTCTCCACCTTCTTTTTTCCTCTCCCACAGCCAGTGGTCAATTGGTCCAAGTGTCAGGCTCAGCTGTTAAAAATAGCTCTGTTGATTCCAGTATCAGCCCCAGACCGGGGTTTACGGGTGGATCCCAGTTGGGGTGCATGCAGGAGTCTGTCTCACCATCTCCCCTCCTCTCACATAAAAATAAATAAATAAATACAATAAAAATAATTATTGAAATCATAACAAGAACATTTTTGAACCACAATCATATGAAACTAGAAATCATTAACAAGAGGAAAGTTCGAAAATTCACAAACATATAGGAATAAAACAACACAAACCTGAACAACCATTGGGTCAAAAAGGAAATCAAAAGTCAGAAAATATCTTGAGACATATGTAAACAAAACTACAATATACAAAAAGGTATGGGATTAAGCATAAGCAAGTCTAAGAGAGAAGTTTAAAGCAACAAATGCTACAATAAAAAAAATCTAAAATAAACTAACTTTACATCTCAAGAAATTTTCAAAAGAAGATCAAAGTAAACCCCAAATGAGAAAGAAGAGCAAACTAAAGATCAGAGCATTAATAAATAAAGACTAGAAACAGAATAGGAAAAAAAAATCAATGGAACTAAGAGCTGGGTTTTTTTTTTAATATAAACAAAATTGGCAAAACTTTAGCTAAACCAACCAAGAAAAAAAGGGAAAAGATTTGAATAAAATAAAAAATAACAGAGGAGGAAATACAACTGATACTAAAGAAATACAAAGGAATGTTAGAGGTTACTATGCATAATTACATGACAACAAATTGAATAATATAGAAAAAATGAATAAATTCCTAGAAAAATACAACCTACTGAGATTGAATCATGAAAAAAATATTTTGATCGACAAGTAATAACTAAAAATATTGAAATAATAATTAAAACCTTTCAACAAAGAAAAGACCAGGATCAAAAGGATTTACTGGTGAATTGTACCAGAAATTTAAAAGTAATTCATGCCAATTCTTTTCAAACTGTTCTAAAAAATTAATGAAAAGAGAATACTTCCAGACTCACTCAACGGGACCGGGACTACCCTGATACAAAAGCTAGATAAGGATATTACAAGAAAAGAAATCTATTGGTCAATCATTATGAATAAAGAGCCCAAAATTTTCAACAAATATTAGCAAACCAAATTCAACAGCACAGTAAAAGAATCATACATCATCATAAGTAGGATTTATTTCAAGGCTGCAAGGATGGTTCAACATATACCAATCAATAGACATGATACACCACATTAACAAAAAATATAAATTATGTGTTACTCTCAATAGAAGCAGGAAATATGGTGGAAAAAAGTCAACAACCACTCATGATAAAAATTATCAACAAATTAATTATTGAAGGAATATATCTTAACATAATAAAAGCCATATGTAATAATTCTACAGCTAATGTCGTACTAAACAGTGAAAGATTAAAAGCCTTTTCACTGAGAGCTAGAACAGACAAGGGTGCATCTTGTCACCACTCATATTTTATATAGTACCGAAAGTCCTAGCCAGAGCCAAGGAAGAGAAGAGAAGGGGAGGGGAGAAGAAGGGAGGGGAGGGAAAGAGAGGGAAGAAGCAAATGAAGGGAAGGGGCAAGGAAAGGGAAGAGGTGAGGAAAGGGGCAGGAAGAGAAGAGAAGGGAAAGAAAGGGAAGGGAAGAGGCAAGGAAAGGGGTGGGAAAGGAAGGGGCAAAGGAAGGGAAGGGAAGGGGCGATGGAAATGAAGGGCAGGGGCAAGGGAAGGGAAGATAAGGCATGAAGAAAGGGAAGGGAAGGGAACAGAAGGGAAACGAAGGGAACGGAAGTGGAGGGGCAAAGGAGAGAGGAAAGGAAGGGAAGAAGAAGAAAAGAAGGGAGGAAGGAAGGGCCTGATAAGGTGGTGGCACAGTGGATAGAGCATCAGCCTGGGATGTTGAGGTTCTAGGTTCAAAACCCTGAGGTCAGTGGCTTGAGTGAAGGCTCATCCGGGTTCAGTGTGGGCTCACCAGTTTGAGGCAGGGTCACTAGCTTGAGCACTGGATCATAGACATGACCCCATGGTCACTTCCATGAGCCCAAAGGTCGCTGGCTTGAGGAAGCAGTCCATGAACAACTAAGGTACCACAGACAAGAATTGATGCTTTTCATCTTTCTCTGTTCCTATCTGTCTGTCCCTCTCTCCCTCTCTTTTTCTCTTTCTCATTAAAAAAAAATTTTAAAAAGGAAGGAAGGAAGGAAAGAAGGGCTAGGTATCCAAATCAGAGATGAAATAATATTTTTGGTGTTTACAGATGACATGATGTATTGAATATATAGAAATATTAAGGTCTCCAACAACAACAAAAAAAAAACTGTTGGAACTAGTAAACAAATTCAGTAACTTACATGATACAAAATCAACATAAAAATCAGTAGCAGTTCTATACACTAATAACTTCTCAGGCAATTGTTTAACAAATATTGTTTGCTGATTTCTCAAGCATCATCAAGGACCTCTTAGTTGTATAACTTTTCTCAGTTTTCATTTTCCTCATCCTCCCTATAATACTCACTCTATTTTGTTGAATTGTCTCCCTCTCTTGTTCTTGCTCTCCTCTCTGATTTTGAGAATCACCAAGTGTGTTCTCAAGCTGCTTTACCAATTACTCCTTTCCTCACTGTACTTTTTTTTTTCTCAAAAAAGTTAATAATCTCCTCTACTTTCTTAACACACCAGATTTAATTCACCCCCGTTATTTCTACTATCCTCATTTTTTAGATGATTAAGGAGGATTGGAATTTAGGAAAGATCTCAGAATTATAAATATGCATTTATATCCCAATTTTCCATCTTTAAAAAATATTTGCATCATTTTGGTTTAATTATATTTTTCAAATCTAATATGTTGCAAAAAAAAGTATATAAATAAATTTCCATAGCCAGACACTTATTCTAATCATTCTATTTTTTTTTTCTATCTCTGAAACTGTTACTGTTCACTCAGGTTCCAGTTGTCTCTAACGATTACCTTTCTTTAATGACCCATATCCAATCAGGGATTTTTCCATTTCGATGCCTCTTACAACTTCCTATTCCTTTCCATTTCTGTTCAGTCCCTTATCACTCCTCACCTGGATTACCTTGGTAGAATTATTATTCTCATCTAAGTCTCTAAATTTCAGAAACTTCTCTTCATTTTTCAGTCTTGCTTACTGTTGATAGATTAATCTTCTTCAAAGGCCTACAATACACTTTTCACCATGGTGGTTCGCTTTTCAAATATCTTCAGTGCGAGCAAACACAGAAAAACAAAAATAGATCATTTGATTGAGAGATGGATGCAGGGACAAGTTTGTTTTCTTTTTTATTGTCTTTTAAAATTCTACATTATATTTATACTGTTGCTTTGTGTGATTAGTATAATAAAATTACCTAGAACTCAAAATCCAAGTGACCTCTACAATATGCTTCCAAAGGTGTCTTTTACACTACTTACTGCATTCTTCCATTAAATAAAACCTACTCTCTCTGTACTCCCTCCACATTCAAAATATAAAATTATATTCTGGGATTATTTTAAACTTAAATTCCACTGCTGTATAAATCACTTGATTACATTAGCTAAAGATAATTCTCTTTTACACACACACACCTAATTTCTTATGAGAATCAATCATTTGACCCTCATCATTTAAGCTTTACTTTTTCCTCAAATGAAAAGAAAAACATATCCTTAATAACAAGAACTTCCCCTCTCCTTTGAGAGGCCACAGTAATCTGAAAACACATAATAAGCATTTAATAGATACTATGTATTGTTTTATTAGGTAAAAAAATGATCAAATATTTCAGATGCAACAAGGTATTTTCTTGTGGAGTAAATTTTTATTTTTCTTTTAAAATGAAAACCAGAAGCAGAGAAATGTTGCCTTTGGAAACTCTTCCAAAAGAGCTAGCATTATAGCAACAGTTCAATCTAGAATCAAGAGACTGAACATAAATGTGACACATTTGCTGCAAGTAACTCATTTATGTATTATTAAATAAGACCCTCCGCTCTCATCAACTAAATTATAAGGTGCCACCAGGCACTCAGCTCTCCAACTGTACCACCAGATGCAGGAAATACAAGCTGCACTCTAACTGTCCCTTTGGCTTTGTTTTCCTGTGCCTCATTCAGAAAGCAGCATTTGCTTGAATTGCTATCATTGTGGATCTTGGTTAGGAGATTCACTGGAGCCATCATTAATGCTTTTTTAATGAAATATGAAATCGCTGTGGCACAGAGTGTATGGAATGAGACAGCTTAATAGCAGCCTAAGGGGGAAAAACTTGTAAACACATAAATAATTAGGATATAATTTCTCTTTTCCCTTCTTTTCCAATGAGACAACTGAGCTGGATCCAGAAAAAAAGCAAATGAATATATCTAGCTCTTTGGACAGATTAACATATTTTTATCACACATTTAACCCATGTTTCACTGCAGTAAGCAGTTCAGAAGACCTGATTATCTATCATTTGGTACTCTTTATAAAAGCTGATAAATACTCTCTAATTCTAAATCTTATGTTAGCTGCAGTAAATACAGCTCAGAGTTAGCCAAGGGGCTGCTTGGAAGATGCTGGTGAATTGCTAGAGGGCGCAGGGAAGCTCTTCTGTCCTCTGCTTCCCACCTTTGACAGCAAAAGAGAGAGAGGGTCATACAGTCACCACCTCAGCCACTAGTTGCTGCTTCTGCCAGGTTCCACCCTAGAAGAATCCTAACTGGAACAATCATTTACTGAGCAGATTTCCCTCATAGAAGGCATATATCAAACCTAGGGAATAGAGGCTTCAGCTGGGAGTGGTATAGCTATTGATAATGGCAATGTCCATTGAATTATTTTTTTAAGTTGAATCAAAATATGTAGGAATGTATTTTTTTATTTTTTAAATTTGAACACAATAAATATATAAAATACAGAATATTCCTATTTAATTATCTCTGTTCATGGTGACCATAGAGTAGATTACAAAATCTTAAGAGAAAGATTCTTTTTAACTCTATTTCCTATCACTGTGACTCTTTTTTTTTTTTTTCATTTTTCTGAAGCTGGAAACTGGGAGAGACAGTCAGACAGACTCCCGCATATGCCCGACCAGGATCCACCCGGCACGCCCACCAGGGGCGAGGCTCTGCCCACCAGGGGGCAATGCTCTGCCCATCCTGGGCGTCGCCATGTTGCGACCAGAGCCACTCTAGCGCCTGAGGCAGAGGCCACAGAGCCATCCCCAGCGCCCGGGCCATCTTTGCTCCAATGGAGCCTTGGCTGCGGGAGGGGAAGAGAGAGACAGAGAGGAAAGCACGGCGGAGGGGTGGAGAAGCAAATGGGCGCTTCTCCTGTGTGCCCTGGCCGGGAATCGAACCAGGGTCCTCCGCACGCTAGGCCGACGCTCTACTGCTGAGCCAACCGGCCAGGGCCTCACTGTGACTCTTAAACATAAAACAAACTCAATATATCTTTAAATTTTACCATTTTTTGTTTCTAAATAAAATGCTAATGCCAATCATATATATTTGTGACATTATTTGTTGAATGAGCAATCACGTGATTTCTCTATGTTGTCAATCTTCATTTGTTGCTTTCATTCAAATATATTTACAACTAAAATTATTTTTTTTCCCCATTGCATAAAAGAGGTGGCTTGTGTTGTGGCAACAAATGATATGTGCAGTTTGGGGTGTTTGGGATGATGACTTGCTGATTTTTTGCTTCTGTTTTCCAGTGCTTTTATTTGCTTCAACTGAAATTCTCTCTCAAGATGTCTATCCTTTAATATTGTCATCTTCCACTCCCTGATGGTTTTTGCCATTGTCATCTGTTTACACAGACAGATTGTGCTTTAAACTGGTTTTATTCAGTGATTGGAACACATATTCTTCTGGGACCTGCAGCCTGATCTTAATAAAGCAGGGCTTTCATAAAACACAGAGGAAACCTCTATAGTGGTAGGCTTAGGGTCCTGATATCCACTGAAAGACTGATATGTTTCTAGTACTTTGGAAAGCTTCAACTGGATTTATCAACAAAACCATGATTTCTTTTTTTAATGTTTATTTAATATCCTATTTCTTCTTAAAAATACATTCTATGAAACTGAAGTAAAGATAGTAACAAAAACAAACATCCATTTCCCATTGGATTTTTGGATGTTGGCCAGAAATGATTGATATTATTAGTAGCCAATCCAACAAGGTGAATGAAATTTATAGTGTTTACAAGAAAAAAAATATTTTCTTAGGAGAAGCAGGATGTCCCTATCAGTATCCTGTGGATATTTCTCCCATGGATCCTTATAAATGGATCCTTGTATAATGTCACAAACACTAGAACATAGTAAATATAAATTTACATACCCATATACTTCCCAGAGTTTATGAAGTCTCAAGTAAATTTTAGTTTCATTATTCACATTGGCACTTTGGCTCCATCAATTAGGACACTATTTGGCCTGACCAGGTAGTGGCGCAGTGGATAGAGCATCAGACTCGGACTCAGAGGACCCAGGTTCAAACCCCGAGGTCGCTGACTTGAAAGCCGGGTCACCAGCTTGAGCGCTGGCTCACCAGCTTGAGCATGAGGTTGTTGGCGTGATTGTGGGACCATAGACATGACCCCATGGTTGTTGGCTTAAGCCCAAGGTCACTGTCTTGAGCAAGGGGTCACTGGCTCTGCTGAAGCCTCCCTCCTCCAGTCAAGGCACTTATGAGAAAGCAATCAATGAACAACTAAGGTGCCACAACTAAGAATTGATGCTTCTCATCTCTCTCCCTTCCTGCCTGAAACAGTCTGTTCTTTTTTTTTTTTTTTAATGATTTTTTTTAATTTTTTTTTAATTTTTTTTTATTTTTTATTTTATTTATTCATTTTAGAGAGGAGAGAGAGATAGGAGAGAGAGACAGAGAGAGAGAAGGGGGGGAGGAGCTGGAAGCATCAACTCCCATATGTGCCTTGACCAGGCAAGCCCAGGGTTTCGAACCGGCGACCTCAGCATTTCCAGGTCGATGCTTTATCCACTGCGCCACCACAGGTCAGGCCAGTCTGTTCTTATTGCTAACACCAAAGTAGTACCTTGCACACAGTCAGCATATTAACATTTGTTGAATAAACAAATGAAATCTGTAACATATTCTTTATATAGTTAATCTCGACTTGTTACCAAATATATCTTCCCAAAAGTCTTTGACTCTTTCCAATTTTCACATAACCAGAAATAAGAATACTTTCCAGATTTCTATTACTTATTACAATAAATTCATTTTCAGTGTTTTGTTTTATATTTTCTTCTTTTAATATGCTACAAAATAGCAGGCCTTGTACTTTTAGATTTTAAATCTCAAAGTTTCAGGGACAAAAATAAATGTATAGTGATCCCCCCTCATCCACAGTGTTGCTTTTTTGGTTTAAGTCACCTGAAGTCAACTATAGTCTAAAGCCTGTCTAGGAGGTACGCAGTAGATAGAGCAATGGGCTGGGATGCAGAGGACCCAGGTTTGAAACCTCAAGGTCACCAGCTGGAGCCCAAAGGTCACTGGCTTGAGCAAGGGATCACTCAGTCTGCTGTAGCCCCCCAGTCAAGGCACATATGAGAAAGCAATCAATGAACAACTAAGAAGCCACAATGGTGTTTCTCATCTCTCTCCCTTCCTGTCTGTCCCTATCTGTTTGTCTCTCTCTGTCTCTGTCACACACACACACACACACACACACACATACACACACACCCCAAAAGAAAAAAAACAGAGGAAAAAAAACTATAGTCTAAAAATATTAAATGGAAAATTCCAGAAATAAACAATTCTTAAATTTTAAATGTCTCATTCTTCTGAGTATTGTGATGAAATCTTATGCCATCCAGCTCTGTTCTGGCTGGCATGTAAATCATCCTTTTGTCCAGCGTCTCATGCTATAAGCACACAACATCTTCAGTTACTCAGTAGCCTTCCAGTTGTCAGGATATCAGATTGACTGTCCCAGTATTACAGTGTTTATAGTCAAGTAAGCCTTATTTTACTTAAAATGTCCCCAAAGCCCAAGATGCTGGCAATTATGATATGCCAAAGAGAAGCCATGATGTGCTTTCTTTAGGAGAAAAGGTAAAAGTTGTCTACTTAAATAGGGAAAGAAAAAGTCATGCAGAGATTGCTAAAATTTGTGGTAAGAATCTTCTATCCATGAAATTGTGAAGAAGAAAAAAGACATTTATTCTAGTTACATAAAAAGTTATAGCTACAGTGCATGATAAGTGCTTAATTAAGATGAGTAGAGTAGTAAAATTGTGGGTAAAAGATATGAACAAAAAATATGTCCCAACTGACATAAGGTGCTGTACCAGAAAACACTGAGCCTATACAGTCTTCAGCAAAGGTATGTACATATAGGTAAAAACATACATAGGGTTCAGTACTATCTGTGGTTTCAGTAATGAACTGGAGGTCTTGGAATATATTCCACATATATAAGGGAGAACTACTATATAGATAAATAAATGTATGTGATATAAAAATATGTTACATGTATGCTATATTTATAGTAACTTATTATAAAACATATTTAACCAGTTTAAGCCAATAACTATAATGCAGATTCCAGACAAGTAGATGTTATTAACAATTTCTTTCTTGCTGAATATATCAGTAATAGTTCAGCAATACAAAAATTGCTTTACATATATAGCTTCTGAAATTTAGAGATAACAAATTTCCAGATACTAGAATTACCTTGAGATTTAACCCTAAATCCAATTAAAAGTTGCAATGACCTAATTTGCATTCTTTCTCATTATAAAAGCTCTAAGATTCTACTCTGTTCAAGCAGGGTCTTCTCAGCCAAATTGAGAGAGAAAATATCTTTAAATTTCAAGTGCAAATATAGAAATCAGATTGCAATTAATATTTATATCATGTATTAATCTATAATAATTATGTTTTTGTTTTTGACAGAGACAGAGAGAGAGTCAGAGAGAGGAACAGATAGGGACAGACAGACAGGAAGGGAGAGTAATGAGAAGCATCAATTCTTTGTTGTGGCACCTTAGTTGTTCCTTGATTGCTTTCTCATATGTGCCTTGACTGGGGGGCAGGGGGCTCTAGCAGAGTGAATGACCCCTTGCTCAAGCCAGTGACCTTGGGCTCAAGACAGCGAACTTAGGCTTCAAGCCAGCGACTTTTGGGCTCAAGCTAGTAACCATAGGGTCACATCTATGATCTCACGCTCAAGCCAGCAACCCTGCCATCAAACTGGTGAGCCCAAGCTCAAGCCAGACCAGCCCCCGCTCAAGCCAGCCACCTCAGGGATTCGAACCTGGGTCTTCCAGGTCCCAGTCTGATGCTCTAGCCACCACACCACTGCCTGGTCAGGCAATATTATGTTTCTTAACCCCTTTAACATTCCCATTCACATACTATGTTAGACCTGTGCTGCAGCAAATATCTTCTATCAGATCTGACCCTGGTCCTTCTCTCTCTCCTATTCCACTTGATCATACTCAGTCTATCTAACTGAGGAATATCAATTATTAAGAGCTAGGGGATTGGGAATGTATCAAGAGTGTATTTGATGCACACAATATTGCTTCCACAGTGACCCTACCTAGACATTCTTTAGTGTTTCTGTCTCAAAAACCTCATTTTGGTTGGTGGCTAAGAAAAAATAATTTTCATATCCCAGCTTCAGTTTCCTCTCCGGATAGCTTTATTGACCTTATTCAATTTATTATATATAAAAAGTAAAAAACTCTGGTAGCCACCTGGAAGCCATAAATTTCAAATAGCAGTTCAAATGACTACAATTTAATCTGCTTTATAATTCATCATTCAACTGTTCTTACACATCATATTGCATTTGATAAAATTTTGTGTATGCTTCCTAGACATGTATTAGAGCAATTATAAATAAATTAAACATTATTAATCCAAGACTGTAACTGGCTACTATCTGATGCTGCTTAGTGACTTAATTACGTTAGGCAGACTAAATTGTTTCAAATGAACCTTCACAAAGGTCCTTAATAAAATAAAACACTGATTTTATTTTGTGTTATCTACTTTCTGCCAGAAGCTTCTCTAGGGGCTTCTGCAGTTTTCTTTCCTTTCCTATTAGCTAGAAAGTACAATCTGGTAAGCCTGTGAGACTTGCAGGAGCTTACACTGAAAATATTTCTCACTCTTTGACAAGCACTACGGTAAGATTTGGAGCTGCTTTGTAAACAGCAAGATTTACTGGTTTTCTCTTAAGGGAGCTGGTTTCTGAAGTGACTTAGAGTGTAGTAGGAAAGAAAGAAAGGAAGAAGGACTTCCATACAGACAGCGCATAGAGAAGATAATGTTATATAAAATTTTGAGTAGAGTGGATATTTAAAATAAAAAAGAAATTTTCAAAGTAGAATTTTAAAATGTCAGCAGATTCACAGAGGAACTGCCTCAGACAGTAGTCTGTAAAAGACATTACATTTTAAAATAAGGGGATACATTATTGTTTAAGTTTGCTTTGCACAGGACCAGACGTTTATGAATGAGAGCAGGTAACTTGTCAGTTATTTCTAAACAGAGCATATTAGCCATGACTTTACTTAGAAAGAGTCCCTCACCTAAGAGAGGTATGATGAGAGGTTGAATGGGCACAGAGCATTTCTCATTCCCAAAGCAGTTTGGACGGGAGGGTTAAATACATGAAAAGAGATAAGGAAATAATAAAGTTATTATCTTTTTGAGAAAACTGTGCAATGTAGCAGTCAAAGGGTGGTTCTTTGTGGGGAAGTAGTGTAAGGATCAAGAAAAGATCAAATTGTTAGATTCAGGAAAGTGTGCTGGGATTGCCAGAGTGTAGACGCAGAGACAGGGAGGTAAGGATAGGGACCCTGTAAGGCTAAGAACAAAGGAAGACAAATGTTTGCATTCCATTGGTTAGAGACCCTTATCAGAAGTTTATGTTTGAAGTTCACCAATGAGCTAGACCCAGCCCCTGTTGCTATGCTATGTGCAACTCCCTTAGCGAATAAGTAACCGCTATTTTTGCTTCTGTATTATGCTTGCTTACTTAGGATATATAAGGAACTAGCTGTAAGTGCCCGGGGCGGTTCCCATTTGCATCTCCTACTGAGTATGGTGTCTCTGGACATCAGGGAATTCACCCCTGCGCAGGTGAAACTGGCCAATAAAGTTACATCTATACCTACCTCTGAAAGTCTCCGACATTTGTTTTTTTATTATACCCGGTAGATGCTTCAAGTAGCGGACAAAAGTGCTTCTCTGTGGGGAAGAAGTACTTGGGACAGTGGAAGCTTTCTAGACTAGTTGTTGCTATTCTTAGTCTTCTCTCGGCGTGAAACCCATGCTCCGCAGAGCCAGGCCATTGTATAGCATTATTTATTTCACCTTATTTCTCCTTCCCTGCACATTTCCAACAAGAAACCACCACAGGCACACCAAAACAGAACTCTCATATTTAGAAACTCTGCCATCTCCAACACTTCTTACTTATGGAGAATCCCAAATCACATTGGGATTCTGCAGATGTTTTAGTCCTTTTGTTTCTGAGTCCCATGCCCCTTGGGGATAGCACTGTGAGGCTAACTGAAAAAAACCCTGAAAATAATAATAAGGATTCCATGTGTTGTCATTGAAATTTCTGCCATTGTAATGCATACCTTAGCTTCTAGCAGGTAAATTTATATCAAGAATATATTGATATATATGTGTTGATCTTTAAAAATTCTAATTGAGTAATATTAACAAAGATAAAGAGCATAAATGTAAAAGCATTTTAGATTTAGCCCAAGAAAGTAGCTTTAGTTAAAGCTCAAATTTTTTGTGTGTTTTATTTAAGAAAGAAAAAAGAAACATAAGTATGATTGATTCCACACAGATAAGGTAGGAAGACACAAATGAGGGAGTAAGCAGCTTATCAGTCGGTTGGGAAAAAATTAATAAAGAACCCACCAAACTTTAAAGACTATTAGGGCTCAGAAAAGGCCTATTCTGGAATCATAATTAGGCCCTTGGGGGAAACCTAAGAAAGAAATATAAAATTGAGGCAGTATAAAGTCAAGTCAGTTTTCAAAAACGTGTTGTCAGATAACAGGAACTAGTTTTGTTTTAAAATATGTACTCTCCAGGAGTTGTCGCTGCTGCAGAATTTTGAACAGTGTAAATACAATGGACCCTGAAAACCAAAAGTCTGTAGTGGCTCAGTGGGTAAAGCCTCAACCTGGAACTCTGAGGTCACCAGTTCAAAACCTGGGCTTGCCTGGTCAAGGCACATATGAGAGTTGATGTTTCTTGCTCCTCCCCCCTTCTCTTTCTCTCTTCTCTCTAAAATAAATAAATAAAATCTTAAAAGAAAACCAAAGGCTTCTCACCATCTCAAAAACTAGGACCAAACACCAATTTATAGCACTAATCTGAGAGAAATTTACACCAAGATATGATCAACTGGCCTGGGATCGATCATTATATGGACAGAAACTGAGCAAAGTTACTAACCAGAATCAATGTTGGAAATATATTTTCTTCAGTACTCCAACTTTTATTGGTCAGAAAAAAGCAAAATCAGAAAACAATAAAACTGGTCATCTCTTTCATTTCTTTCAAGTAACTTAAATGGTTGTTTACCCCCCTTCATAATTAATTTATCTTCTATTTCTGGAAGATAGAATTCATTCGGAGACAGGTTCTCCCAGAAAAGAGCAGTAGGAAAGTATGCAGGAAGCAATGGGATGGAGGTAGCACAGACCTGTCTGTTGAAGTGTAGATCTAAAACATAAAACGATGTTCACTGTCATCAGTGTGTTTTAGAAATTAGTTATTCATGTACCTTTCTTCCTGTGTCATAAAACCAGTCAAAGGACATAGATTTGTTAGTACATAAGACTAATAAAACTATACTAGATGAATGTATTCTAGGTTTGGACTAGGAGCAATGAATAGTAATGTGTTTTCATATTTTTCTACCAGCGAGTAGATTCAGTTATTCCCTAAGTGAACTGAAAACAAGATTAAGCACTCGAAATTTGGCCAAAAAAAAAAAAATTGTTCTGGAGAAGCCTTTTTTCTTTAATAATAAAATAACAGAAATTAGCAATACTAATTAAAATAATAATAGCACTCTTCTAAATAAACATTGAAATACAGGGTTTATTTTAGTTCTTTCAAAGTTCTGTTAGTGATTATCATAATTTGCAAATTTGTGATGCAAAAATAAAAGAAGTATCAGGCTTTGTATGGAAAATTCTTCACATAAAATATAGATTTTTCTTCCATTAAAAAGCAAAGCAAAAGTAGTACAAACGTGTATGTCAAAAAGTGAGCATGAGCCCTGGCCGGTTGGCTCAGTGGTAGAGCGTCGGCCTGGTGTACAGGAGTCCCGGGTTCGATTCCTGGCCAGGGCACACTGGAGAAGCACCCATCTGCTTCTCCACCCCTCCCTCTCTCCTTCCTCTCTGACTCTCTCTTCCCCTCCCGCAGCCAAGGCTCCATTGGAGCAAAGTTGGCCCGGGCGCTGAGGATGGCTCCATGGCCTCTGCCTCAGGCACTAGAATGGCTCTGGTTGCAACAGAGCAACACCCCAGATGGGCAGAGCATCGCCCCCTGCTGGGCATGCCAGGTGGGTCCCGGTTGGGCGCATGAGGGAGTCTGTCTGACTGCCTCCCTGTTTCCAACTTCAGAAAAATACAAAAAAAAGTGAGCATGTTTAGATGTATCATGTCTCATGAAGCAAAGATATCTTTGTACATCTTAAAATCAGTCAATCAGAAGACAGTGGTTATTAAATATCACCTCTAAAGATTTTTAAGAAGTAGATCTGATTGTAAGTACAACTGCACAGCTCTAATAGGCTCTCTTAAAAAAATTATAAACAGAAGAAAGTTAGATCTCTTAACCTGATACCTGCATCCCCTCATGCACACACATATACTCACACACTCACACACACTACCCACACAAATACACGTACACACTTCTCAAACATCTATGGTAAAGCAAGAACCAGAAAAGGCCTAATCACACTTTAGTTTAAAAGTGCTAGGGAGGATAGTGGGGCCAGAGGATCATACTATAAAATCTCTAAGTCTAATCTTTAATATTAATTGTATTTAGATGATGCTCTGAGAATCAACCATATTCTACTGACTATATGGAAATGAGAGAGGTGAGAAGCTAAGACCATGATCTGGGAAAATGAGTAACATTATCATAGGTGATATAAATACCAAGGAAAAGAATAACTGAACAATGGAAATATCTCACTCTGGCATTAGGGGAAGAAAATAAAGATGGAGTGGTCCCTGACACTGCTGTTTTTTCCCTTTTTATTATATAACTGCATTCCCATAGATACTTACTTTTCTTTTTGAAGTTTCCAAATACTTAGCATGATTGATTCACAAAGACAGCTGGGGAGAATTAAAAGAGGCCACTAAAATTATCCCAGGAGCCATTTGCCCATCGTTTGCCATGTGTGTTGCAAATACATTCTTTAGTCTGTTCTTCAAATTTTTAATTTGTTAATATTTTTTAAAATATAAATATCACATTTGTACATATTCAAATCGGATCTTTCCTTTAATGATCGCGCTATTATTGTTCAGCTTAGATGATCCTTTCCCAGTCAATAATCTTGTATTACTTATTCCAATTATTAGCCAACGTGAATGAATTAAGACATAAGTATTAGAAATCTTTGGAAAATGCTATGTAAATCACATTTTTCTAAAAATTGCTAAATAAGTGGAAAGTCAAGTATTTATCTGCCTTTTCTATAAAACTTGACCACAAATTAACCAAATTGCTGCTAGGAAAAAATTTTCTTTCATGCAAGTTTTATGGAATTAGAATTTTACCATTTTTGCAATCCTTAATGGCATTAGGATCATTCTAGGCACTGATGATCCATGAGTAGTCACAACAAAAAGAAAGTGCATTTTCTATTTCCACTGGAAGCATAACATGGTATCTATGAAGTAGTCTTGACCAAAAACAAACAAACAAAACAAAAAACAAAAAAACTTGAATGTGATCTGACTTCTATCTTTAAGAATTTAAAGAAAATACACAATTCATAAGAATATGTTAAATAAAAACTATAAAGAAAAAAAAATGACCCTAATTCTTTTTCTTTTTTTTTTTTAAAGGAAGCATCAACTCCCCATTTGTGCCCTGATCAGACAAGCCCACGGTTCCGAACCAGCAACCTCAGCGCTCGAGGTTGACGCCCTATCCACTGCGCCACCACAGGTCAGGTGACCCAAATTCTTAACCAACTGAAGTACAAGGAAAAATTAGAAAGATATTGGAGGAGATCAATAAACTTATTTATTCCTAGTTTGAAAAAATACTCTATTAAAAATGTCAGGCAGCTGAGGAAATGTGGACACTGCCTAGAGACTTAGTGATATTGATAGTTATATGAGGTTCATTACACAAAATCCTCTCTACATTTGTATTTGCTTAAAAATAAACAAGCTAGCTCCTATACCATAGAAACTGTTACAGATAAATGGATACACTTTTCTTTTTCTTCTTTTCCAAGTAAGAGGAGGGAGATAAAGAGACGGATTCCTGCATGTGCTCTGACTGGGATCCACCCAGCAACCCCAGCCTGGGGCTGATACTCTCTGCCCATCTGGGGCCATGCTCGCAACCAAGGTATTTTTAGCACCTGAAATGGAAGCTCCATGGCCACCCTCAGTGCCTGGGGCCAGTGTGCTCAAACCAATTAAGCCATGGCTGAGGCAGGATAAGAGAGAAAGGGAGAGAGAGAAGGGAGGGGAGGGGTGGAGAAGCAGATGGTTGTTTCTTCTGTGTGCCCTGACTGGGAATTGGACCTGGGACATCCACACACCAGACTGATGCTCTACAAATGAGCCAATCAGTAATTTTTGAGGCAACACTGGTCAATCATATATACAAATTTCAAGTGTACAACATTATAATTCACTATCAGTATACTTTATTCAGTGCTTACCACCCAAAATCTAGTTCTTATTCCTTACTATACAGTCTGTCCATGAAGTCATGTTGCACTTTTGACCGGTCACAGGAAAGCAACAAAAGACAATAGAAATTTGAAATCCACACCAAATAAAAGGAAAACTCTCCCAGTTTCATACCTATTCAGTGCAGTTCAATGTGGGCTCACGCACAGATTTTTTAGGGCATCTTAGGTAGCTATCCCGTGTAGCCTCTACAGACTCGTCACTGACTGATGGCCACCAGAACGGGGTTTCTCCACCAAACTGCCAGTTTCCTTCAACTGCTTATCCCACCAAGTAATGTTATTACTATGTGGTGGTGCTTTGTTATAAACGCGCAGATATTCATGTTGCACTTTGGTGATGAATTCGAATTTAGTGAGCCACAGAACAAACACACTAAACTTTCCTCTGTACCATCCACATCTCAACTGGCATGGCCATGGGCTGCTCCGCTATATACATGGTGTTACATCATCATCTGTGCATGCGCACATGTTGCCACTCATCCTACAGAAACTGGGAGGGTTTTCCTTTTATTTGGTGCAGATTTCACATTTCTATCATCTTTCGTTGCTTTCCTGTGAGTGGTCAAAAGTGCACCATGACTTTACGGACACACTGTATGTTTGATCCCTATTATCCAAGTCACCTTCCCCCTACCCCTGTTTCCCACTAGTAACTATCATTCTATTGTTAGTATCTATGAATTGTGTATTTTTCTCTTATTTTGTTAGTTTTGTTATTTTTTGTTTCCTATGCCACATATAAGTAAAATCATACTTTTTGGGGATTTTTATGTTTGACTTATTTCACTTAGTATAATTCCTTCAAGATACATCCACTGTTGCAAATGGCTACATTTCATCTTTTTTTATGACTGAGATAGATAGATGATGATAGATAGATAGATAGATAGATAGATAGATAGATAGATAGATAGATGATAGCTAGATAGATAGATGATTAATAGATAGGTAGATGATAGATGATGATAGGTAGATGATAGATAGATAGATATATAGATAGACAGATGATAGATAGATAGATAGATAGATAGATAGATAGATAGATAGATATAGATCTTACATCTTTTTTGTGTGTGATGCAGAGAGGGACAGATGGGGATAGACAGACACGAAGGGAGAGAGATGAGAAGCATAAATTCTTTGTTGTGGCACTTTAGTTGTTCATTGATTGCTTTCTTATATGTGCCTTGACCAGGGAGCTCCAGCAGACTGAGTGACCCCTTGCTCAAGCCAGCGACCTTGGGCTCATGCTGGTAAGCCTTACTCAAACCAGATGAGCCCATGCTCAAGCTGGCAACCTCAGGGTTTCAAACCTGGGTCCTCCACATCCCACTCCGATGCTTTATCTACTGCACCACCGCCTGGTCAGGCTTACATCATTTTTTATCAATTCATTTGTCTATAAACACTCAAGTTGTTTCCATGCTCTAATTATTATAAATAATGTTTCAATGAACACAGGGGTGCATATATATTTATAAATTAGTGTTTTCATATTTGGGGGCTAAATACCCAGAAGAGGAATTGTTAGATCATATGGTAATTCTGTTCCTCATATTTTTTTTAAAGAATCTCCATACTGTTTTACATAATGACTGCACCAATTTACATTCTCGCCAATAGTGTACAAGGGATCCCTTTTCTCCACATCAGTCATTCTAATAGTTATGAGATGATAGATGGATACACTTTTAAGTAAAAATCAATTTGTTTTGTAAGGTTAATAAAATATGAACTAAAACCAGATTACTGTCCAACCACCAAATTATTGATACGTGTTTTCTCACCTCCCATTAAGACTCTTCACCAAGACTGTAACAGTTTCCAAAAGCATTCTAGGCAGAAAGAACATACAGTGCAAAAATTCTGAGGCAGGAAGAAGCCTGTGTGATTAGGAAACAGTAAGAGGACCAGTAGGTTCAGAGCAGATGGTGCAAGAGGGAGAGTGACAGGAGATGAGTGTTACATGAGGCACAGGCCAGAATTTGAACGCCTCCTTGGAGAGGAGCAAAGTTTGTTCTCCTAAGTATAATAGGAAGCCATGGAAAGGTTCTGAGCACGCAAGTGACAAAATTTTTATTTTAAGAGTGCCTAGACTGTTATGTAGAGAACTGATCAAAAGGGGGGAAAGGAAAAAAGTTTCATGGTTTCTTCATTAATCCAGGCAAGAATGGATAAGTTGGGTGAGCATGGTACCTGTGTGGCACAGGCAGAAAAGGTTAGATTCAGGATATATTTTGAAGAATGTACCTCAAAGATAATAAATTGTTCTTGAATGTGAGAGTAAGAGAAGAGCCAGGAATGACTTAATGACTTTAAGATTTTTAACCTAAACCACTGAGTGAATGAGTGATGATGCCATTTAATGAGCTTTTAAAGCCAGTGAGGAGACTGTGATTGCAAGGTGATGATTCCAGCTTCCCATATCTCCTAGGCATCCCATGGAAATAGCTAGCAGGCAGGTGAATATACAAGTGGACATACAAGTCTGGGCCATTAAGTAAAAAAGCCTGGACTAGAAATATAAATTTGGTAATCATGGAAGTCACTGTTACCACATCAAAGAGTTTGAAAATTTGATGAGTTGTAGGAGACAATAGAAGAATTTTAAGCAACAAGGAAATACACCACCATCACAATTATGACAATTGTGCCTCCTAACCCCTTGGTTTCTGGAGTTTGGAGAATGAACAGCCAACACTAAGATTCAAAGTTCCATATCCTCCTGGTATAGTTAACACAAATAAAGTATGAGATAACAAATAAAAGAATATTTAAATAGAGTGATATGTTTATTTATAAGAAGAATCAACATCATAAAGATGACAATTTTTCCTGAAATAACTGTAAACTCAATTCAACTCTCATCAAGATTCCAACAGTAATTTTCACAAAAATCCACAATTTGACATAAAATTCATACACAAAAATAAAAGATCCAGATAATTTGAATACTATTTAGAGGATACTCATTCAATTGGGTATAAAGAATTGCTTTAAATTTTTGTCAATCAAATGTTTAAATATTAGTAAAAGGAAAGATAAATATATCAAGAAGGAGAGAGTGTGGCAATTAAACCCACATATGTATGCCTGAGCTATGTCAAATCAATAGGTGAAATAGAGACTATTTAATAAATAATGTTCAACTACTAGCTAAGTCTATTAGCTAATATCTACAGGGAGGTCATTTTGTAAAAGGCACTGTTATAGATATGTGACATCTATTATTTTATTTAATCTCTTCAATAGTTTATGAGGTAAAGACTATTATTAATTTCATTTAATTGATGAGGGCACTGGTATAGAGAAGTTTGTATCTTGGATAAGGACATACAGACAATAAGTGGCAGAGTTAGCATACCTATAAAGTAAAAGATAAAATTAAATTCTTACCTCATATAAAAAAATAAATTTTACATAGATTGAAGATATAAAATTAAAAAGCACTACCATACATTGTAGAAGAAAATATTTTAAGAAACTAATTCTTTTTATTTATTTATTTATTTATTTATTTTTATTAATTCAATTTATTGGTATAACATTGTTCACAAAACCTTATAGGTTTCAAGTGTACAACTCAATAAAACATCATCTGCACACTGCATCATGTGCCCTCTGCCCTAAGCAGTCTCTTTCTGTCCCTATGTCTCCCTCTCCCCTACCCTCATCTAGCCCCCACACCCTTTTCCCTCTGGCTATCACCATATTGTTCTGTTTGTCTACATGTTATGGGTATTTTTTTTTTTTGGCTAATGCCTTCACTTCTTTCATCCAGTCCCCCCAACCCCTCCCTTATGAAAGCTGTCAGTCTGTTCCATGTGTCCACACCTCTGTAAGAAAGTATTTTTTTAACCAAGATACAAAAGGCACTGTTTATAAAAGGTGAGTAGATGTATTTGATATCATTAAATATAAAAGCTTCTATACACCAAAATTAAAATAATACATTAAATACACCATTAATAAAGTAAAAAACAACCTAGCTAAAAGAGTGTATTTATAATTAAGGCTTAGCTTCAGTCAGTATGCACTGAAAAAGTCATAGCTACATTTAAAATAATTCAGCCTCAGTTATGATTAATAGAAGCTGCTGTGAGCTCCTGGCCTTCCAGCCCCCTCAGGAGCTCCCAGACTTCTGTGTAATCCAGCAGAGGGCCTCAACTTACTCTTAGCAAACTGGTGTTAATTTTAACTATCACTCTTGCTTGCAGTTTGGGTGACCAATAAAGGAAGAGAGATAGAGGGTAACTGTACTTGTATTAATTACTTTAAAACCAATAAAGACAGGTATGAAGTCAATGTCAAAACATTAACATGGCTGCCTGACCAGGCGGTGGTGCAGTGGATAGAGCTTCAGACTGGGATGCAGAGGATCCAGGTTCGAGACCCCAAGGTTGCCAGCTTGAGCGTGGGCTCATCTGGCTTGAGCAAAGCTCACCAGCTTGGACCCAAGGTTGCTGGCTTGAGCAAGGGGTTACTTGGTCTGCTGTAGCCCCCCCCCCCCCCGGTTAAGGCACATATGAGAAAGCAATCAATGAACAATTCAGGTGTTGCAACGAAAAACTAATAATTGATGCTTCTCATCTCTCTCCCTTCCTGTCTGTCTGTCCCTATCTGTCCCTCTCTCTGACTCTCTCTCTTTGTCTCTGTAAGAAAAAATACAAAACACAAAACATTAACATGGTAAGTACATGGATGTTCATTAGTTTAGATTTGTATGTTTGAAAAACTTTTCATTCAAGAAAAAAGTTAATAATAAATGAGATAACAAATGTTTCTAGTTTTTGACCTTGTAATTTCATCATCATGGCTCAAATCCCTAAAAAGTAATGAGACATAGGCATTTAATATCTGAAAGTCCCTACCAGCTAAAGCACGAGTATTCCAGAAAATGACTCCTTTCACTTCATCCATTGCCTAAAGGGGTACCGCCAGCATCCCGCTGCACAAATCCTTTCACTCCTGGTCCTTTCGAGTGCATTTTCACACCCCTGACATGTGCCTGCCAACTCCTACAGACTTGATCTTGAGACTGTCTTATTTCCTGGGCTACCACATCCATTGCTAATAGCTGCTGCTGTGGGCCAAGCCATGCCATCCCTTCTGTGCAGCCCAGGAAATAATCCTGAGCTTTCCCCTCGGCTAACTGGCCTGAAGGATAAGGTCAGACAATTGTTTTTGTCAGTTTTCTACTGTCACTTTCAAAAAATAGTGGCATAAACAACAATGGTTTTATCTATAACTCTAGGTTACTAATTTGTTTTATGCTTAGCTAGGTGGTTCTTCTACTGTCTGGAGCAGAGTCGTGTGGCTGCATCAATCTGATGGATCAATTGCATCTGGATGGTCTAATATGCCCTCATGCACATGTCCAGAGGCTACTGCTGGCTGTTGGCTGGGACACACATTTCCAGTAGACCAGCCTAGACCTCTTCACGTAGTGTCAGTCTCTCAAGAAAGCAGCCCCTGATAATTTATTTGCCAAAGTATGTCATGTTGCTCCATGTGAAGGAGCAATTATGCAAGGACATAAACATAAGAAGACATGAGTCATTTAAGGCAATTACTTTAAGAATCTGCTGCAATTATATATGTATACATATATACCAGTTACAGGTGTGTAAATATACCAACCAGTTAGAGGATTCAGTTTAAATACAATAATAGGACAATTGATAAGTAAATTATTATATATTTACTTTATAAAATATTATACATTAATAATAACTACAAATCTATAGAGCAACAAAAAATAGTGAGTTTAAGAATCTAAACAAAATAATAGTTCAAATCTATGAGTATAATTATGAAAATCCATTTTTAAAAATAAGAACAGAGAAAAAAACAATCATTGTTATTTTAATATATTTTTAATTTCCATTTCCATATATTCTGTGATATTTTATATATTTTTTGTTATGATAGTAAATTTTAAATATCTGATAGTAATCCTTGGCATATCAAATTCCAGATTGCAGAGTTAATTTTTGTTTATAGGTTTGTCTGTAGTGAAGCCAGTCAAGGACATTTTAAATTTGCATGTGTGGATCAGATATATATTTTGAAAAGACAGTTAATGGTAGTTTTATATAAATTCACTTTCTTTTGTTCAGTTGATAACACGAAAGATAAAGACTAAAATGGGCAAGTGTCAATAACTCTTTGATTTTTTCACATTCATCAACTTTCCTTATATGAGAAGTTTATTTAACAGTTAAGATCTCTCCACATTTGAATAGATCACCGAAGTGTTAACCAGAACTTTCAGCTCTTTCAAAATCCTCATTTGCATAAATGTCTGAATATTCCTGTTGGCATATCTAAATACCTGAAATATAGTGATATTTTTCTGCAATTCATTTTGAAACTCTATTATAATTTCTTTATGTAATAAATATGACAGTGAAGGTAAGTATTAAAAACCTTAAACTACAGGTCCTGGTCAGTTGGCTCAGTGGTAGAGCATCGGCCTGGCATGTGGATGTCCTAGGTTTGATTCTGGGTCAGGGCATACAGGAAAAGTGACCATCTGCTTCTCCACCCCTCTCCTTCCCTCTTTCTCTCTCTTGCTCTCTCTCTCTCTTTCTAACGCTCCTGCAGCCATGGCTCAATTGGTTCCAGCAAGTTGGTCCCAGGTGTTGATGGCTCCATGGACTCTCACCTCAGGTGCTAAACTAGCTCATAGCTCCGTTGCCAAGCAACAGAGCAACAGCTCCAGATGGGCAGAGCATGGGGGGGTGGGGACTTGCTGGGTGGTCCTGGTCAGTGCACATGTGAGAGTCTGTCTCTCTGCCTCGCAGCCTCTCACTTAAAAACAAACAAACAAACAAACAGAAATCCTTAAGCTACAAAAACATAGTTTCCATTTGATCCTTGTCATGTGTTTTTAAACTAAGCATGTCACAGACATAAAATTATCTTGGTACTTTTAAGTTTTAGCTTTTTATTTTAATGTTAGAAAACTAACAATTGTTTCTAGGGCATCTTCATTATGAATAATTCCTTTAATGACTTACTTTTGAAGTCTAAACTGGTTTCTAAAATTTAAATTTGTATTATTCCTGTGAAGTTTTGTCCTTAATTTTAGTAAATTCTATTTTGGCAACAAACCACAAAACCTAGCTGTCAACTCTTCTAAAAACAATATTCATATTTAACTAGAGAAGAAATTATTTTTATGGTTTGGGGGTTCTTTAATTTTTTTTTAAATAACAGTGCCTTTAACTATTTAGCATTCAATTCTGTCACTTCTTTCTTTCTTTCTTTCTTTTTTTTTTTTTTTTTGGTATTTTTCTGAAGTGAGAAGCAGGGAGGCAGACAGACTCCTGCATGCACCGAAATGGAATCCACCACCCAGCATGCCCATCAGAGGGTGATGCTCGGCCCCTCTGGGGCGTTACTCCATTGCAACTGGAGCCATTCTAGCACCTGAGGCAGAGGCCATGGAGCCATCCTCAGCGCCCACGCACAGTTTCCTGTTTCACCTGACACACACACACAAAAAGCTAAAATGGTAAAATCAGATTTCTCAGAATTTTGAAGGAACACAAGTTACTTGTATTTTGATAGAAAAAAAATATTTAATCAAAACAAGTTTAGGGCCCTGGCCGGTTGGCTCAGCGGTAGAGTGTCGGCCTAGCGTGCGGAGGACCCGGGTTCGATTCCCAGCCAGGGCACACAGGAGAAGCGCCCATTTGCTTCTCCACCCCTCTGCCGCACTTTCCTCTCTGTCTCTCTCTTCCCCTCCCTCAGCCAAGGCTCCATTGGAGCAAAGATGGCCCGGGCACTGGGGATGGCTCTGTGGCCTCTGCCTCAGGCGCTAGAGTGGCTCTGGTCGCAATATGGCAATGCCCAGGATGAGCAGAGCATCGCCCCCTGGTGGGCAGAGCATCGCCCCTGGTGGGCGTGCCGGGTGAATCCCGGTCGGGCGCATGCGGGAGTCTGTCTGACTGTCTCTCCCCGTTTCCAGCTTCAGAAAAATACAAAAAAAAAAAAAAAAAAACAAGTTTACATTTTGACACGGCTTAACTAGAATAATCTGTACTAAGGAACAAACAGATAGGGTTTTAGGTTCCCTTGTAAGACCTCTCAAAAGTAAATAATTCAACTTTTTGTCTATAGATGTAAACAAAATTATCTGAGAGGTCAGAACATGCAATATATGTCACATGTAAACACTTAAGTATTAAAAGCCTTTTTCCCATATTCATAGTTTTAAAACAGAAGTGTTTTTTAGCTACTAAAAACCACCAACTGACCTAATTAAATGATCATGGAACTACTAACTGTTAATAGTTACCCTTAAAATATTTTTGTTAACCTTGGTTCACCCCTGTTTTAGTCAATATACATGAATATAAAGACTATCAAAACTACTGCAGGCATCCCCAAACTATGGCCCATGGGCCACATGCGGCCCCCTGAGGTCATTTATCTGGCCTCCCACCGCACATCCGGAAGGGGCACCTCTTTCATTGGTGGTCAGTGAGAGGAGCACTATATGTGGTGGCCCTCCAACGGTCTGAGGGACAGTGAACTGGCCCCCTATGTAAAAAGTTTGGGGACCCCTGCCTACTGCCTCAGAGCAACTAATGTTTCCATTTTTTTGCTCATCTGTCTCATGTATGATACAGAAATAGTCCCTTCTCATATAGTCTGATTTCAAATAGGTTAGTTTCCTTATACATTATAGTATTTACTTTTATTTACTGCAGAGACATCATGGATTGTTTTTCCAATTAGCAAGTGAACTTGATTCAAAGAAACTGTTGAGCTAAAGACAGCCCAGCTGTTTTCCAATTAAAAAAAAATACTACTTAGTACATTTACACAACAGAATACTGCTCAGCAATAAAAAAGGATATCTTACCTTTGTGACAGCATGGATGGACCTGGAGAGCATTATGCTAAGTGAATAAGTCAATCACAGAAAGACAAGTACCATATGATTTCACTTACATGTAGAATCTAATCTATTAAACAAAATGAAGTAACAAGCAATATAGCGACAGACTCATAGATAGCAGACTGACAGCTGTCTTTGGGGTGGCGAAGCTGGGTGATTGGGTGGAAGCATGAAGGAATCAAGCAAATAAGATAAAAAGAGAGAAAAAACTCATGGACACTGTGGGGCAGCTGTGTTAGGCTTGCTCGCTGGTTTACCAGCTGTAAGCACTTTGCCTGATTGGTGTGTGAGTGCATGGCTGTGCCACGTGTGTGTGCTCGATGTACGGCTACAGGTGCTTGTGCTCAGGGGTACTACAGATTGTGGATGGTGGATTGTCTGCCCGCCACTGTGAGGGGCCATTTTTGCTGTTTCTTTGCCTGAGAAGTTTTCCCCTGCCTGTGTGCTTGTCTGCCATTGGAGACTATTAAAATGGGAATGGCCCAACGGTTTCCAGCTCCGCAGTTTCTCTACCATCTGCCTTAGTCTAATGAGAACCTGCCTGGCCTCAGCCACTGGCATTACAGACATGAACAACAATGTGGTGACTGCAGTGGGGAGGGGAAGTGTAGGGGGGTAAAGAGGGAATAACAGAGACTTGACTTGGGGTGGTGAACACAATACAGTGCACAGATGATGTGTCCTGGAACTGTGCACCTGAAACCTGTATAATTTTATTAACCAACATCACTCCAATAAATTCAATAGAGAAAAAATAAATAAGTAAATAAAAAATAAATAATACTATTTAGTGCTTTCTTAATGAGTAACTTAAAAAAATCTGCAAAATGTCTCAAAAATAAACTTTTATCATATAGTTTTCAGTTTCAGCTACTAGTGCCTGTAAACAGGATCTTAAAATGGCTGAAACCTGGAGCTAGATTCATTCCTATATACACCCATTCTGCTCTCTGCAGGAAAGTCACGTGACTTTAATGAATTCCCAGCCACAAAATTAAATTACCTTCTAAAGCTAACATGAGTTTTATACCTTGTAGAATTGCCAGTTCAATGTCAGTTGGATATCTAGTTGTCATTCAAGAAGGCATACAGACTACACATTGTTACAAAGCAGCAGGATAATGTACCACAATGTAGACTGAGATTAATTTTAGATGGAAGAGAATGAGTAATTAGAAAAAATAACATTTTTTTACACCATAAAAGTGTATAACTTCTACAAAAACCACAGTCATTGAAAAGACAGTCTGGTAAATCCAAGATTTGTAAAAACTATGCACAAAAACCACAGTATTTAGGAAAAAAGAGGAAAGGATTTATACAAGCAGCAGTTTTAAAAATATAACTATTTCTACTCTCACTTACATATTAACATACACACACTAATTGAAAATATGCTACAGTCACAGTCTGGAAAAGCAGTTCAACATTTCTGAAATAGATTTCCCCCCACTTTCACTATATAATGTAGCTGTTAATACTGCACAAGTATGCCCTGGCTGGTTGGTTCAGTGGTAGAGAATCAGCTGGCATGTGGCTGTCCCAGGTTCGATTCCTGGTCAGGGCACACAAGAAAAGTGACCATCTGCTTCTCCACCCCTCCTCCCCCTTCTCTCTCTCTCTCTCTCTCTCTCTCTCTCTTTACCTCTCCCACATCCATGGCTTGATTGTCTCATGACATTGGCCTGGGTGCTGAGGATGGCTCGTGGAGCAGCCATCTCAAAAGCTAAAAATAGCTCATTTGAAAGCACAGCCCCAGATGGGGGTCACCAGGTGGATCCCAGTTGGGAGACATGTGAGAGTCTCACCTCCTCTCATTTAAATTAAAAAAAAATTACAGCACAAGTACAATTAAGCAATGTTTAATCACTCTTAAACAAAGATAAAGGGATTTTTTCCTTCAAAACAAGCTTTGAACATCAAAACTTATGCTTATAAAAATTTAATTGGCCCTGGCCGGTTGGCTCAGTGGTAGAGCGTCGGCCTGGCGTGCAGAGGTCCCGGGTTCGATTCCTGGCCAGGGCACACAGGAGAAGCGCCCATCTGCTTCTCCACCCCTTGCCCTCTCCTTCCTCTCGGTCTCTCTCTTCCTCTTCCGCAGCCGAGGCTCCATTGGAGCAAAGATGGCCCGGGCACTGAGGATGGCTCCTTGGCCACTGCCCCAGGAGCTGGAGTGGCTCTGGTCGCAACAGAGCGATGCCCCGAAGGGGCAGAGCATCTCCCCCTGGTGGGCAGAGCGTCGCACCCTGGTGGGTGTGCCGGGTGGATCCCGGTCGGGCACATGCGGGAGTCTGTCTGACTGTCTCTCCCCGTTTCCAGCTTCAGAAAAATACAAAAAAAAAAAAATTTAAACTTTCAGCAGTCTAAGTATTTCAAATAAAATTCATTACAAACTTTTCAAATGTTCCTTATATTCCCAGTATATCAACCTTGTTATCTAGCGTAGAGCCTTCAGAGATGTTTCAGACTCTCTCTCTTTGCTGATGGCTTTTTCTAACTGCTGGTCTCATCTTTGTTTTCTGCATTGCTATCTCTATTATGTTGTGATTGATTACTGTCTTGAGCATCTTAGCTGATCATAATCAGCTTCATAGCTGCACTAACTTTATTCAGGTGAGATATATTAAAGTCACTCCTACTTAGTTCTATTGCCTTTCTCCGTTTTTATGCTATTATTAAACATATTACATCAATAAATATTATCAAGTTCATAATACAAAGTAATGAATTTATATGACTTTACATCTTTTCAACAAGCTGAAAGAACAAGTGTATATTTATAGCCTTAATTATATTAACCTTTGTATAATTTCTTTATTTGTTCTTGTGGATTCAAGTTATCATCTGGTATAATTTCTTTATTCCAGTACACTTTCTCCCACCCACTTCCTTTGTAATGTGCACTCCCTTTAGGTTGGCTGGCTCTAAGGGTCAACCTTGATCATATGTATTAGACACTGTACAGTCTGTCCTGTTGGACGTATTTATTTTCCAGTGCCTGGTGCCTGCTGGACTCTTCCTTTGGGCATGCTGCTAGTGTAGCTAGCTGAGTCTAATGTTGGTGCTGTCTGGCACTCACTACAGGTTGTTTTGGTTCTGGGTCTTCTTAGCTTGGCTTCACCCATAGTTTGTAATCTGCCGTGGGCCACCTGTCTGGAGCTACTGCTATGTTCACTCTTTGTGTCTTAAGTTTTCTGTGCCTGGGTAGTGTGGGAGGGGCCAACCTGTGTATAAGAATCAGCTTCTTCCTGCTTAGAGATGACCATAGCTCTGTAATAGCCCCAAGCTCCATAAGATTTGCTTTTACTTTTCAGCTGCTCCGCCTCCTCTTGTAGCTGCATGGTCTTCCCATAGAGTCTTCTATAGAAAGACTATAATGTTGGCTCAGACTGGCCTCATCCAACCAACCTCTCTATAGGTTGCAATCGTGATGGTTTAGGGCAGCTGAGGTTGGCAATGCACTGTTAGTGGAACCCCCCTACTTCATGGGTCTTTTGGTTAAGAGTTTATTATGGGAAAAGTGGGCCCTACTCCAGAGCTTAATCCCTCAGGCACTGCTGGATTCTCCAATTCTATTTCTCCCTAGTGAGGTGAGCAGCAGGTTCAGAATGAGTGAGGCTGACAGTCTCCTCTGCAGAAGTTCTTCCAGCTGATGATCCCCTGGTCTCAGGGAGGAAGACCAAGAGAGTCCTCCCCTGGGGCTGACTCTGCCACCCTAGAAAGTAGCTAAGCCGCTCCACTGAAACCAACAGTAGGCTCACAGGGACCCACACATTATATGTCCATGCTTCAAGCCTCTCTCCCTTTCCCCATGGAACCTAGCCCAGAGGGGCCATGTAAAGTCAGAAGCCACGGCCAGGGCCACTATCACAGCTGCCTGGCCCATGCAGGTTCGCATTGGATTCGGACAGTCGGTAAAGAAACAACGGAGCCAAAAACTGGTGGGCCATTAGTTTTAATTCTAGCTTGCACCCAGCGCGCAAGTAAAAACACACACTAGGCTCCAAAACCCACTCACATTCAGTGCTCACAAAGCTACTGACTTATCCGAGTTTCCTAGAATCAAAGGTTTCTAACTCACCAGTCTCATTCACCGCAGTTCCCCATCTCCTTCCTTATCCCAGATACAAACTCTGCATAAACTGGCATCTCACTCAGCACTCCACCATCTTGGCTGCTTCTCCCTGGCCACATGGCCTCTTTCTGCTCTCTGCTCTGCTCTCTCTGCTCTCTCATGCTAATCTCAGGAACCAAGAGAGCAAGCTCCCGTTCTGCCCCCATTTTATAGTGTAGATTCAAAACCTTTAATCCAATATACAAAATAGGGAAGTCTCCAATACAAAGTCACTTCCCTGAGGCATGATTGGATTGTACCACCCCACATCAAAGGGGTGGGAGAGGCTTAATCTCAAAACCAAGCCCCAGGCTACAAAGATCCTGCCTGCCCACAGAGACACACATTAATTTCACCTGGGCAATGCTATCTTTAACGAAGTGAGCATAATATATTTTATCTGCCCCACAGGCCAGATATCTAGAATTTGGGCTGTCTGACTGTGAAGATCCACCCTGTTCAATGCACATTAGCTGCTTTGCTGGTATTGACCACAGAAAGTGGAACTCGCTTCACCTGGGCCCAGCATTCCATGTGCCCTCCCTTAGGACACATCACCAGCAAGGGCCATTATGTCCTAAACTGATGCTTTCTGCAGCTGGCCATTGGATGTGCTGGCCCTGGGCCTCCCTGGGGGGAACTTGGCACAGGACAGTGGGGGACACTGTCTGTGACTGAACCTCAGCAACTTTCTTGGAGCTACAAGCAATCCAGAGTTTGTGGCTGTCTCTGCTGGGCCCAGGGGCACATGGAAATACCAAGCCACACACCTAGGCTGGCATTTTGCTACACTAGACCTGGGGGAAGATGCGCAAAAGGCCAAGGTTCCTTGAATTCAGGCTCTTGCACCCTCTGTCTGCTCGCTGCTTGTTGGGCTCTGCCACTGAAATAAAATCTCTGGTAGAGTCTAGACTCTAGAGCCTGGGGAAATTCAGGAATTAGGAAGGGTGGTGGGTGTGGCTCCAGCACTTGGCCCCAGGTGTCAGTCTGTCCAGACTTTTTTCACAGACCTCAATAGGATTGACCACCAGGAGTCTGGTGGGTACGGCCTTTGAGATTCAGAGGTGTGGTCTGCCCACAGTCCAGACAGTAGTTTTACTGAGTCTCCCATGAGGCAGAAGCACCAGTCATAGACTTGGAAGTGGGGAAGAGGGCTGCTCCAGCCTCAACACCAGAAAACTGAGTCACTGATGCACGCTCTCTGCTTCCTGGCTTCTCAGAACAGCCTAGTTTGCATAGGGTGGGACAAGAGGGATTCCTGAGGGTGGGGCAATTTCTTTTCCCCAGGCTGCTGCCACAAGAAGAGGACTGATCCACTTGAGAAAGATGGTGACTGCTGTACTGGAGAATGAACCAGCACAGGGGTCCAGTGGCTGTACCCCACAGTGTCTCTCCCTGGGCCTCCAACTCACACTTTCCTCATGCAACTCTAGTCTTCTCAGCTCTCCTCCACCAGAGCCCCCTGGGTAAGTGGCTGTGAACGAGGTTTTCTGTGCTGGCCCTTTATGATGGAGCCTGGATCTCCAAGAGGTCCAGTCTCTTCTTTGCAGATAGAAACTTCAGCTCTTTTCACTGCCAAATGCCTCTTCTCAGCTGAAGCACTGGCCTGGGGCTGAGGACCCTCCCCTCTCAGGACGAACTTCCCCGCAGTGAGAGTCGCTCGGGACCCTCCACCTGTGCAGAGCGAGTGGGGCAGCCCTTTCCGTGTCTCTGCCCTTCCTACCAGTCTCGGTGTGGCTTCTTCTGTGATCTTTAGTTATAGACTCCTCTTTGTTTAGTCCAAAGTTGGTTTTTCAAGATGATTGTTCTTAAATTAAGTTGTAATACAATTTGGTCCTGGAAAGTGGCAGTTGGAACATCCGCCTACTCTATCACTATCTTGGAATCCCCCAGAATTACTTCTACAAGTGCTCTTCTTTTTCATGTGGATTCATATTACTGTCTGAGGTCACTGGCTTTCAGTCTGAAGAAGCTTCTTTAGTATAACTTGTAAGGTGGGTCTTCTAGCAACAGTTCAGTTGTTGTTTATCTCAAAACGTCTTCACTTTATCTTCACTTGTGAAAGATAGCTTTGCTGATTATAGGATTCTTGGTTAACAGTTGTGTTCTGTTTTTTCCTCTGAGCACTTGGGCTATATTAATTCTGCTACCTGTTCTCTATTGTCTCTGAGGAGATATCAGCTATTAATCTTAGAGGGCTGTTCCTAGTGACAAAATGACTAGAATTAACAAAGTCATGGGTTTGCTTTTTCTCTTGCTGCTTTCAAGATTTTCTTCTTGGTTTTCAGCATTTTTACTATGATGTATTTATCTGTGAATTTAACTTTATCCTATTTGGAATTCACTGAGCTTCCTGGATGTGTAGATCAGTTTTTCAGTAAATTTAAAAGGCAGCTATAAGCTATTATTTCTTTGATTTTTTTTGTCTTTCTCTTTGCCTTTTCCTTGTACTCCTGTTTTCTGTGCATTTAATAGTATCCCACATTTCCCAGAAACCTTTTCATTTTTTTTATTCTTTTCATCTCTGTTCTTTAGATTTGTATAATCTCTACCAAACTGTCTTAAAGTTCAATAATATTTTCTTTCACTAAAGCAAATCTCCTGCTGAGTCCCTTAAAAAAGTGAAATTTTTAAAACTTATTCTATTTTCAGCCTCAGAATTTTCATTTCTTTAATATAATTTTTAGCTCTATAGTGTTATGCTCTATTTGATGCACAATTATTATCATATCATTTTTTATTTATCATAGTTTCCTGACTTTCTCTGAACACATTTATAATAATTAGTTTGTAGTCTTTCTCTGTTAAATCGAATATCCAGTCACTCTCACAGGCTTTAGCTGCCTGCTTTTCTCTGGTGTATGGGTCATATTTCTTAGCATTTCTTAAAATTTTTGTTGGAAACTGGACATTTTAGATAGTGTCTTATTGCAACATTGAGTACTGGTCACCCCACCTGGGGCTTGTTATTGTTATTTCTTGTTAATTTCTTAATGACTACCTAAATTAAAGTCTATATCACTCTTTAGTGATAAATCTCTGATGTGCTACTCAGAAGGTATAAATTTGGATATACCCACTGAGATGGGTATACACTGAGATGACAGTGGTTTTTGCAGCACTCTCTCTGCTTATCCATTTCCCTAAATTTAGGGAGAATCCTAATCTGCTAACTTCATTAATTTCTACCTGAGTGCTCCATTGTTTTCAATAATACTGTGGGCATAAATTGCTCACAAATCAAAATAAACAAATTTGAGCTCCTTAGGAAGGATTAGTTCCTGAGACCACTATCTGAGGTTTGTTTTGACCCCAAGTGGGCTCCAGCCAGGTGCTTTTTCCTAGGTTATCTTGGAAAAACTAACTTGCCTTACAGTTTAGCCTGTATTTCCAATGAATCTAACAATTACCTTTACAACTACCTGTACTACTTTTAAGAGCTCTCTTAGGCTTGAACTTTTTCACCCTGGTTATAAATGAAGTCAGTCCCTTTAGCAAAAACTTAGAAACTAACAGTTTTATGGCCTGTCTTTCTCCCCAGGAAAATTCTCTAAGCCGTGGTTCTGAAGCTGGGTGTAGGAACAAGGGTGTACTTCTCTGTGAGTAATATCCTCCACTTTAGAATCTGAGTGCTTAGTGTGGGGAAGGGCAGTAGTCTCACATCTTCTCAGAGTACCTCTCCCTGCAGGGAATTTGATGAGCTCAAGCAAAGACAGTTAGGATCCCAGTATTCTCAGGAGCCCCACACTCATGGTAGAGTCTCTGTACCATGTGTGCAGGTAAGCAGAAGAAGAGAGCGTCTCTCAGCTGTAATCAGATCAACAAGAGGTCCAACAACCGGTACAAGATGAGACATCCTGCCTCCTCCGGGAAGAAAGCCTTCTGACTTGGAGCTGGGGTAGAGGGGTCCTGTGTGTTGGATTGCAACAGTCTGGAGTTTCTGTCTCAGTGAAGGGGTAGGGGTGGGAGAAAGTAGGCCTCAGTTCAAATACCACTGACTGTCCCTTTCCTTTCTGAATTTTAGTAGAGTTATTAAAGAAAATGTTTCTTAATTTTCTGTATGCCCTTGGGGATGACTTCCAGAGAATTAAAAGGGATGAATTTTTTGTTTTATCATTTTTACCAGTTTCACTGGGGAGAAAATTCACAAACCTGCTCACATCACCATGTAGAAAGTACTTCCTCTAGGTGAGATCTTTCTAAAGCATGTGTTTTATACCATTTCCTCTACCTCACCCTTCCAGGGTGTTGGTAGAGGAAACAGATTGTCCATACCAATCTGTTCCAAACCCTGATAGCCGCACTAGATGTAATGCTGGTGGATGAGGCCAGGTAGGTTCGCATTGATTTGGGAAGATGGTAGAGGAACTGCAGAGCCAGAAAGCATCAGGCCGTTCCTGTTTATTGGGGGCTCACAAAGACAGGTGAGTGAATAAACAAAGGAAAACCTGCTCTTGGCATTGGAGGGCAGGGGATCAGGAAAAATGCCCCTCATGGCGGTGGCTGAGGGAATCAGGGAACCGCACCCCACAGTGGCAGGTGAGCGAGCTGGGAGAGTCTCCTCTGAGGAAAAGCACCCATAGCTTTTTACAGAGACACACACATGGCTTTCTGCCACGTGCTCATGGACTAATTGTACAAAGTTCTTGCAGCCAGTAAACCAGAGAGCAAGCCTAACACAGCTGTTTTCCCCACAATGGACATAAATGAAGGATTACAAAACAAGATAATAATTTAGGAATTTGTCTGATTTGAGCTATGCTTTAGCAAATGCTATTCAAAATCACGCAGTTCTGTCTCCACTCTTACAGATGCCTAGTCTATCACTGCAGCTACTAGCTGCCAAGTTAAGCCTGGAGTCTTTCGTTATTGTCATCCTGGAGTCTGTGTACCCTATTTCACCTCATATCACCTAAAAACTAAATACGATACTGGCGAGTACATCACCAGATACTATCATTTTTCCTGTATTTTCCCCTCATAATGCTTATCCAATCCTGAAAGCATGCCTGCTTACCTTATGTGTTTTCTTCCTTTAGCTATTCAGTTTAGTTTAGAACTCAGTTATTATCTTTCTGCTTGGATGAAAATCTTGGTCCAGCTGCGAAAAATCATGTCAATACCCAACGAAAAGACTATATTCTCAAATTCCATGACCAGAGATATTGCTACCAAATTTGACTTGAAATATAGCATGCAGGTGTCCACAAATGTAACTTTAAAAGTTACAACAAAAAATTTGCTCTTAATTTATCTCAGCCTAAGATAAATTCATTTATGAAATTTTTGTGTAGTTTGTTCTTATAATAATTTGGCAAATTAGGCCAATATATGTATTATGGACAGTCTTTATCCTGTACAATAGTTTTGGATATAAATTCTTGCAGCTAGAGATATACGTATGTGTGTGTGTATGAAATTATTGGAAGCACAGTGTATTTGGGATCTTAAACTTCGGTGTGGGGAAAACAGTTGTGTAAGATTTGCTCACTAGCTGCAAGCGCTTTGCCAGCTGCAAGCGCTTTGCTTGATTTTTGCATGAGCACATGGCAGTGCCACGTGTGGATAGTGTACATAAGGATATGAGTGCTTGAGCTCAGGTGGCAGAGTGTGGATGGCAGATTGTGTTTTGAAGATTGGCTGTTCACCACTGTGAGGTGCCATTTGCTGTTTACTCACCTGAGAAGTGGTTTTCCCCTGCCTGTCTGCTCATCTGCCACTGCAAGAATCTATTAAACTATAATGGCCTAATGTTTTCAGGTTCCACAATTTCTGTACTGTCTGCCCAAATTCAATGAGAACCTGCCTGCCTCAACCACCAACATTACACTTGGGTTCAAATCTCAATTATTTTTGCTTACAAACTTGATGGATTCAGATAACTGACCTTTCTGATTCTCTATAGTATCATCTGCAAAAAAGGGTTAGCATAAAAACTATATAATGTAATAGAAATAAATATGCTTAGCACAATTATTGTAACAGTAGGTATCTAAAGATTAATGTTTTCTTTTTTCTCTATAGCATAATTATAATTATCCACCACTAAATTTTAGCCACTTTAATTTTGAAACAGTAAATATTTCACATTCATCAAAAACACTGAACATAATAGATCAAAATCTATAGTCAAGAAAAAATGTTTTTCATGTTTAAATGGTTATAAATACCATACATTTTAATTCATATTTGTCATGAAGTTCATAATACATGCAGTCCATATCAGTGTTCCATTTTTAAAAACCCAAAATGAAAAGCTCACCATGAAATTTATATCATGTTTTATGTGATCATAATATTGTCTAATATAAAATCATTAGAAAGCTGGGACATAGAAATGTTGAATTCTATTTCAGTCATAACAGTAATGAATTATAAATGCAAATCACTAAATATTTTGTCCACATATTTAAATCAGTAATTAAGACATCTACATATGCTTAAGGTAAAAAATTATGCGGTTTTCAATGTCTTAATTCTATTAATTTCTTAATAAAGCATTTAAAAAATGAACTACCTTCAAACACTACTGTTTTAAAGAACACAGAAAGCATCTTCAGTTTTCAACTTTTATCAATAAGGAGACTTATCTTTACTGGGCTTGTATCATAGTTCAAATATTGTTAGTTGTTTTCAGCAACTTAACTAATATGGAGATTCCTCAAAAAAATTAAAAATACATCTACCATAGGATTCAACAAGTCCACTTTTGGGTATACGACCAAAGGGAACAAAAAAAAGAATTTTGAAAAAATATATGCATTTCCGTGTTTATTACAGCATTATACACAATATTTAAGATATAAAAACAACCGAAGTGCCTTCCAATGTATAAGTGCATATGAAAATGTGGTGTGTATATACACATTGGAATGTTTTTCAGCCATGAGGAAGGAGAACATCCTGCCATTTACAACAACATGAACGAACCTTAAACACATTATGCTAAAGTGAGATAAGTCAGATAGTGAGAGAAAAGTACATCTTCTTTATGATATAATATCACTTAGATGTGATATCTAAAAATAAAATTTGTTAAAACAGCAAAATAGTGGTTATCATAGATAAAAAATGGAGTATAGACATATGCTCTCTAAGGGTACAAATTACAATGAGTAGTAAATAAGTTCTAAAGATCTAATGCACTGTATATTGAACATAGATAACAGGATTGTATTAGAATCACCAAGGTTGCTAAAGGAACTTAATTATTTCAACCACTAAAAAAAAAAAATTATGCAATGTGATAGGGATACTAATTATTGTTACAATGGCTATCATATATAATATATAAATGTATCAAATTAGCATGTTGTATACCTTACATGTATGCAATGTTATATGACAAATATATTTTGATAATAAAAAGAATAGAGGGGGTCAAAAGATGGAAGAAAATGATATATTTTAAAGAAAACAAATACAAAATACCAGACAAAGAGTACATTTAAATGCACTATAAAAACAAAAGAGAAGATTTCTATTTTTCTATATAATATGGTCACTGTACTGCTTCTACTGTTCCTCGTTGTCTCTTTTAGGATGTGTATCACTATATATTTTAATTGCAATGTAATTTAACAGTTATTGTTTTAGAGTAATTACAAGGTAAGATTCATATTGTATAAGACTGTCTCTAGAGTGAACCAGTAGAGAATAATAAAAGCCTAGATATTTCAAGAGCAGAAAGTTATAGTCAACTATGTGCTTATTCTGCTTTTGTTACTAAATATTCTCAGTGCCCAGAACTTTAGCTTTAATGATGTTTATTTTCTCCTTTATTTTTTAAAATATGACCAAAAACTATCATCATTATCAACTCATGAATTCACCATCCCCCTCTCTGTAGATTTCTCCATAGAAATAGAATGAGTCGCCTGACCTGTGGTGGCACAGTGGATCAAGTGTCAACCTGGAACGCTGAGGTCGCAGGTCCAAAACCCTGGGCTTGCCTGGACAAAGCACATATGGAAGTTGGTGCTTCCTGCTCCTTCCCCCTTCCCTTTCTCTCTCTCTCTCTCTCTCTCTCTCTCTCTCTCTCTCTTCTTTAAAATGAATAAATAAAAATAATTTAAAAAATAGAATCAGCCTGACTTGTGGTGGCGCAGTGGATAAAGCGTCGACCTGGAAATGCTGAGGTCGCTGGTTCGAAACCCTGGGCTTGCCTGGTCAAGGCACATATGGGAGTTGATGCTTCCAGCTCCTCCCCCCTGTCTCTTTCTTCTCTCTCTCTCTCTCTCTCTCTCTCTCTCTCTCTCTCCTCTCTAAAATGAATAAATAAAATAAAAAATTAAAAAAAAAAAAAAAAAAACAGGTGTTTTAGGCCTGACCTGTGGTGGCGCAGTGGATAAAGCGTCGACCTGGAAATGCTGAGGTCGCCGGTTCGAAACTCTGGGCTTGCCTGGTCAAGGCACATATGGGAGTTGATGCTTCCAGCTCCTCCCCCCTTCTCTCTCTCTGTCTCTCTCCTCTCTAAAAAAAAAAAAAAAAAAATGAATAAAAAATAGAATCAATAGGATATACATAAGATGAGACTTATTGTACAAATGAGCTCCCATTGTTTTAGAGGCTGAGAAGTCCCATAGTCCGCTCCACCAGGTGGAGCACCAGGAAAGCTGGTGGTATAATTTAGTCTAGGTCCAAAGGCCTGAGAGTCAAGGGAGTCAGGTTTAACACCCATCCCAGGCCCAAAGCCTGAGAAATGGGGGAGGGGGTCATTGGTGTAAGTCTCAAGGTCTAAAAGCTCAAGAACCAGCATCTCCAAGAGCAAAAAGGAAGAAACAGAATATGCCTTCTTTCTGTTCGAAGAGCCCTCAACAAACTGAATGATGCCCACCAACATTGGTGTCGGCTTTTTCTTTTTTATTCAATCTACTGAATATAATGCTAATCTCTTCCAGAAACACCCTTCATATACACTCAGAAAAAAATGTGCACTAGCTATCTGGGCATCCCAATTAAACTGACATACAAAATTAACCATTACAACCCTATCTAACTCACTTATTTTCATTTTTCCAGTGTACTTAAGCAAACTTACCAATTGTAATACTTACCATGGAGAACTACCATGAACTGATTGATGCACTTTACCATAATAGGTGTCCACACCTTTCTTCTTACCCAGCTTAAGTTCAAGACGCCGTTATTACAATAGTTTCATTGCTTATATTTTCAATTTCCATCTCCCTTTCTATCCTTCACACATGCTCCTCCAAATCTTTGTGATTTCTCTTAAGCTTGCATCCTAGCAGCGGAAGGTACTAGATAAAACCACAGACTGTCATCATTATACATTCATGGTTACCAGTATTAGCTGAGTAATCAATACTGCCCACCACTCTTACTTGATTTTAAATAGGGTTGGTAAAATTTTCACAATAATCATGTTTTCAGTACATTCTCTATACTAATCAAACCTCTCACTCTCTGTATCCTTTTATCTCCCTTTCAGCCAATGATCTCAATTACTATTTAGTAAAGAATCTTGAATCCATCAGACAAGACCTCACTTCATCTCATCACTGAACTGCACACTTAACCTGATTCTGCATAAATCATCCCTTCTTCATTATCGCTATAAAGATGTGGGAGTTGGGGTTTCTCTTCTTTAATGCCATTACTCCAATTTATTATGAATCTTATTTAACCCCTTTTCAGAGTCATAACCTCTTATTATATCTTCTCTTTCCACAGGTCAATCAGCATTCAAACATTCTCTGGTATCTCTCAGTAAAGGAAAACACATCTCTCCTTAAATTCCTTTCCATATGCTATATTTTATCACCCTTGTTTATTAATTTTCATTAAAATTTTCAATTTATTGTGTTAACATGGATTCAAGTGTCGCACTCAATATAACACCCAAACCTCCCAACCACATGCCCCGCTGCCCCCATTACACCTCATTTGTCCTGCTTCCCCCCATTCCCTCCCCCTTTCCTGTGGGATTTGCTGTCCTGAAGTCTGTATCTATATATTATGTATATATAATATCTTTTTTTTATAAATAAATTTTTATTTTAATGGGGTGACATCAATAAATCAGGGCACATATATTCAAAGAAAACATGTCCAGGCCATTCTATCATTCAATTCTGTTGCATACCCATCACCCAAAGAGAGAATGTCCTCTGTCATCTTCCATCTAGTAATTCTCCCTGTACCCCTCGCCCTCCCCTTCTCCCTCCTTCCCTCCCCCCGCACCCTCCCCCCATAACCACCACACTCTTGTCCATGTCTCTTAGTCTCGTTTTTATGTCCCACCAATGTATGGAATCCTGCAGTTCTTGTTTTTTTCTGATTTACTTATTTCACTCCGTAATGTTATCAAGATCCCACCATTTTGTTGTAAGTGATCCGATGTCATCATTTCTTATGGCTGAATAGTATACCATGGTGTATATGTGCCATATCTTCTTTATCCAGTCTTCTATTTTTTTTTTATAGTGATTAAAGCCTTTAAGCAAACTCTTGGCCAATACAGCAAGAATCCATAAAAAAAGTAGCATCCTTAACATGTTCACCAAGTCCAAGTTGACCCCAAAACCATGCCAAATCCCTGAAAAATGCAACCCAACCCCAGTTCAGTCTGTTAGGAGCTGTCACAAGGAGCAGGAGTCCAGGAAAAGTCCACATCCAGGAAAAGTCCGCATGGCACTGGAATTGTCACAATTCTATACTTTGCAGCTCATGTCCAAGTCCCATTGACCGCTGCTTCTAGCTGGTAATGATTCAGGTAGACTAGAAAAGCCATCTGCAGCATGTGTGGATATGGAGCTTCTGTTCTCCTCTGCCTGGAGAGATGAGACCAGGTTGCTTTTCCCTGGAGCTCTGTGACTGTGGCTTGGTAAAGAGAACCTTGGGATATACTAAACTGGGTGGCAAAGGTAGATTCATAATAGAAGTTGGCAAAAGGGGGAAAGAGAGCTCTAAATTAGGAGTAAGTCCCAGCCTGAAATATGAGTGGGGCATTGAGGTAGGAGGAATAAAGGAAACACTATATATTAAACAAAGCAGCAGAAAATAGGACTATCAACACCCACAACAGAGATCTTCGAGGGAAGAATAAAAAACCTGACTATTCAGGCAAGACATAGTTAAGAGGCCCTTGTGCAAATGAGATCAGTTTACCTGCTTCTTGGAAGAAATACCCTAGGCTCGTCCACAGTGTCGTAGATGGGGCCGACGGCCCTGGGCACCTTCAGCCTTCAGTGGCAAACCCCAGCATTCTGGGCAAGGTTAGGTCATAGGTGGCTGGAGCAGGGCTAGAAGAGACTGTACCCTTCCTTAGAGGAGCGAGGGGGAAGCCTACCTTCCAGTGTCCCTGTTTCCTCACAGCAGAGGCATGTAAGTCTGGCAGGCTTTAGCTCAATGACCTTCCTTTCCACTATTGAAGCAGGACCCAGATGGCATCCTATGAGACCCCTTTGGGGCATTGGAACCTTTAAGATTGTATCCTAAGCTGGTAGTTCCCCTGATCTCTATTGGGCTTTTTCTGCCTCTTGGTATCTTAAAGGCTATGCTCAGAAGATCTCGCTGAAGGGTTTGAGGATCCCCATCCGCCTATATAAATCTTTTCCATATATCTGGAGCTATTTGGAAAAAGACACAGCAGTGTTATTAGCTGGATCAAATAAAGAAGGTAGTAGTTTGCCGAAGAAAAAGATTTGGCGTCTCCTGTTTATCAGCATTCAAAAGAAATTTAAATTTTTTTTAAGTAAAAAGCATGATATGGTAGACCCATAGGAGTTCCAGGATATGACTACCCCCTTTTAAATTTTTTTAAATTGATCTTAAAATATTTTCTGGGTACACTTTAATAATACCTTAACTTTAAAGATTGTAAGAATGACAAAATACAGTAAATACTTTTGCTCCATATGCAGGAGCATTGTCAGTTTAACCAGTTTAGGAAATCCAATAATAGAACAATGCATACAGAGAATGAGCTATAACATGCTTAGCAGCCTCTCCTGTTCTGACAGAGGTTACTATAAATCCAGAATATGTATCCACTGTAATGTGGACATAGGACTGTTTGCCAAATGAAGGTATATGAGTAGCATCCATTGCCAAAGTTGTCCTGGTAGGGGTCCTTGAGGGTTAACTCCAAATGAAGGGGCAGATTGTAGTATAGGACCCCTTGGACAAGATTTCCCAATCTGCCCTGTTGCTTCCCGAGAAAGTTGAAACTGTTTACACAGGGCTGCAGCATTCTGGTGATGAATAGTATGAGACTGAATTGCTCGATCTGTCATGGTTGCTCCAAATAATTTTCTTTTGGGTAGCTTGATCAACAAGGGCATGCCTAGGCCCTGGCCGGTTGGCCCAGTGGTAGAGCATCGGTCTGGTGTGCAGGATTTCCAGGTTCAATTCCCAGCCAGAGCACACCGAAGAAGCACCCATCTGCCTCTCCACCCCTCCCCCTCTCCTTCCTCTCTGTCTCTGTATATATAGTTTCACTAATCCCTTCACCTACTCCAATCCTGTACCCTCATCCCCCTTTCCTCTGACAGCTGTCCCTCTACTCCCCATGACACAACTTCTGTCTCTATTCCATTCTTCAGTTCACTTTGCTCATTAGATTTCACATATAAGTAAAATCATATGATATTTGTCTTTCTCTTTCCAGTTTATTTCATTTAGTATAATAATCCCCAGGTCCATTTGTGCCATTGCAAAAGATAAGATTTCCTTGTTTCTCATGGCTACATAGTATTCCATTGTGTGTATGTACCACAGCTTTTTTATCCATTCATCCACTGATGGACACTGGAGCCTGTTTCCAGATCTTGGCTATTGTAAACAATGTTGCAATAAACATTATGGTGCATATCTTCTTTTGAATCAGTGTTTTAGAATTCTTAGGATATATACTTAAAAGTGGGATGGCTGGGTCAAAAGGCAGTTCCATTTTTTACTTTCTGAGGAAATGCCACACTGTTTTCCACAGTGGCTCCACAAGTCTGCATTCCCACCAGCAGTGCAGAAGGGTTCCCTTTTCTCCACACCCTCTCCAGAATTTGTCCATTGATTTGTCAGTGAGTGCCATTCTGACAGGTGTGAAGTGGTATCTCATTGTAGTTTTAATTTGCATTTCTCTGATGATTAGTGACATTGAGCACTTTTTCACATGCCCATTGGCCATCTGTATGTCCTCTTTGGAAAACTGTCTATTCAGTTCCTTTGCCTATGTTTTATTTTGAATGTTACATTTCTGGTGTTGAGTTCCAAAAGTTCTTTATAAATTTTAATTATTAACCCTTTTTCAGACATGTCAGCAAATATGTTCTCCCATTGTGTGGGTTGTCTTCCTATTTTATTAATGGTGTCTTTTGCTGTATAAAGCTTTTTAGTTTGATATAGTCCCATTTGTTTATTTCATCTTTTATTTTACTCACCCGTGAAGATATTACAACAAGAATATTGCTATGAGAGATAACAAAGAGTTTACTGCCTACATTTTCTTCCAAAATTTTTATGTTTTCACAATTTACAATTAAGTTTTTATTCATTTTGAATTCTTTTTTGTTAATGGTGTAAGTTGGTGGTCTACTTTCATTTTTTTTGCATGACACTGTCCAATATTCCCAACACCATTTTCCTTTGTCAAATATTAATTGATCATAAAGGCATGGCTTTATTTCTGGGTTCTCTGCTCTGTTCCATTGATCTGTACGTCTAGTCTTATGCCAGTACCAAGCTGTTTTGATTACAGTGTGCTTGTAGTATAACTTGATATCAGAAAGTGAGATACCTCCAATTTTGTTCTTTATTTTCAAGATTCCTGAGGCTATTCGAGTTTTATTTTTGTTCCATATAAATTTTTGGAATATTTGTTCTAGATCTGTAAAGTATGCTGCCATTGGTATTTTGACAGGAATTGCATTGAATATATATATATAGATTGCTTTTGGTAGTATAGACATTTTAATAATGTTATTTCTTCCTATCTATGAACACAGTATGCTTCCACTTGTTTGAATATTCCTTGATATCTTTTCTCAATGTCTTTTAATTTTCTGAGTACAAGTCGTTTACATCCTTGGTTAAATTTATTCCTAGGTACTTTATTTTTGTTGTTTCAATAGTGAAGGGGATTATTTCTTCAATTCCTCTTTCTGGCAGTTTATTGTTGTTGTATAAAAATGCAACTGATTTCCTGCCACCTTGTCAAATTCATTTATCAAGTCTATTAGTTTTTTGACTGAGACTTTAGGGTTTTCTATGTATAGTATCATGTGATCAGCAAATTACGAGAGTTTTACTTCTTTTCTAATTTGGTTGCCTTTTATTTCTTCTTATGTGATTGCTGTGGCTAGCACTTTCAGAACTATGTTGAATCACAGTAGTGAAAGTGGTGTCTTGTTCCTGATCTTAAGGGGATTGCTTTTAATTTTTGCCCATTGAATATGATATTTGCTGTTGGTTTGTCATAGATGGCCATTATTATGTAGAGGTATGTTCACTGTATTCCCACTTTGCTCAGAGTTTTGATTATAAGTGGGTGCTGAATATTATCAAATGCTTCTTCTGCATCTATTAATAAAATCATGTGCTTTTTATCCTTCATTTTGTTTGTGTAATGTCATATTTATTGACTGCAATTATTATGCCAGTCTTGCCTCCCCAGAATAAATCCCACTTCATTATCATGCAATCTTTTTTGTTTTGCTTGATCCAATTTGCTAATATTTTGTTAAGAATTTTGGCATCTATGTTCACCAGGGATATTGGCCTATAGTTTTCTTTCTTTTTAGTGTCTTTACCTGGTTTTGGAATAAAGAGAATGCATGACTCATAAAGTGAGCTTGGAAGTCTTCCCTCCTCTTGGATATTTTAAATAGCTTGAGAAGAAGAGGAGTCAGTTCTTCTTTGAATGTTTAGTAAAATTCACCTGTGAAGCCATCTGATCCAGGACTTTTGTTTGCTGGGAGTTTTTTCATAAATTTCTATTTCATTTGTTGTAATTGGTCTGTTTAGGTTGTCTGATTCTTCCAGATAGAGTTTTGGAAGATTGTATTATTCTAGGAATTTATCCATATTACCTAGGTTGTCCAATTTTTTGGCATATAGCTCTTCATAGTATTTTCTTACAATCCTTCGTATTTCTGCAGTGTCAGTTGTTACTTCTGCATTTTCATTTATAATTTTATTTAATTGGGTCTTCTCTCTTTTTTTCTTGATGAGTCTAGTTAAAAGGTTTCTTAATATTAATTACCTTTTCAAAGAACCAATTCTCAGTTCCATTGATCTTTTGTATTGCTTTTCTAGCTTCTATGTCATTTACTTCCACTCTGATCTTTATTATTTCCTTCCTCCTACTTCCTCTGGGCTTTATTTGTTGTTCATTTTCTTGTTCTTTTAGGTGCAGGGTTAGGTAGTTTATTTGAGCTTTTTCTGCTTCTTAAAGTATGCCTGTAATGCTATGAACTTCCCTCTCAGGACTCCTTTTCTGTGTTCCATAGTTTTGAGGTTGTTGTATGTTCGTTTTCATTTGCTTCTGGAAATTTTTCTGTTTTCTTCCTTGATCTCATTGTTAACTCATTCATTGTTTAATAACACGCTATTTAGCCTCCAAGTGTCTGAATGTTTTTCAGTTTTTCTGTTGTAGTTGATTTATAGCTTCTTTTCATTTTGATCAGAGAAGAGGCTTCATACAATTTCAATCTTCTGAAATTTATTGAGACTTGTTTTGTGTCCTAACATCTGGTCTATCCTAGAAAATATATCATGAGCACTTCAAAAAAATGTATGCTGCTTTGGGATGAAAGATATTAAGATATCAATTAAATCCAGTTGATCCAGTGTATTATTTAAGGCTGCTGTTTTCTTGTTAAATTTCTGTCTGGAGGATCTATCCATTGATGTTAGTGGGGTATTAAAACTCCTACTATTGCCTGACCTGTGGTGGCGCAGTGGATAAAGCATCGACCTGGAAATGTTGAGGTCACCGGTTTGAAACACTGGGCTTGCCTGGTCAAGGCACATATGGGAGTTGACGCTTCCAGCTCCTCCTCCTCTTTCTCCCTCTCTGTCTCTCTCTGTCTCTCTCCCCCCCCCCTCTCTCCTCTCTAAAAATGAATGAATGAATAAATAAATAAATAAATAAAACCCCTACTATTATACTATTGCTGTTGATTTCATTCTTTATGTCCAGCAAAGTCAGCTTTATATATTTAGGTGCTCCTATATAGGTACAAGTATATTTACAATGTTTATATCCTCCTGTTGGATTGCTCCCTTTACCATTATGTAGTGACCTTCTTTATCCTTTATTATAGCCTTTGTTTTAAAGGCTATTTTGTCAGATATAAGTATTGCTACATCAGCTTTTCTTTTTTTCATTTCCATTTGCATGAAATACTTTTTTTCCATCCCTTCACTTTCAGTTTATTTGTATCTTTTGTTCTGAGGTGAATCTTTTGTAGACAGCATATATATACAAGTCCTGTGTTCTTATCCATGCAGCTACCATATGTCTTTTGATTGGAGCATTTAATCCATTTACATTTAAGGTTATTATTAATATGTAGTTGTTATTGCCATTTTATTATTTAAACTTACAATCTTCTTTGTCTTGATTTCTTTTTTTCTTTGCTCTTTTTATAGCAGGCCCCTTAACTTGCAGTACTGGTTTGGTTGTAATGAATTCTTTGAGGTTTTTTTGTTGTTGTTGTTGTTTGGGAAGCTCTTTATTTCTCCTTCAATTTTAAATGCTGACCTTGCTGGATAAAGAAGTCTTGGTTGTAGGTTCTTGGTTTGCATCACTTTGAATATTTCTTGCCAATCCCTCTGGCCTCAAGTGTTTCTCTTGAGAAGTAGGATGTCATTCTTGTGGGGACTCCTCTGTAGGTAATTAACTACTTTTCTCTTGAAGCTTTCAGTATTCTTTCTTTGTCTCTTAACTTTGACATTTTAATTATGAACTGTCTTAGTGTAGGCCTCCTTGGGTTCCTCTCTCTATGCTCCTTGAACTTGTGTGTCTTTATCTTTCATCAATTTAGGGAAATTTTTAGATATGATTTCTTCAAACAGGTTCTCTATTCCTTGTTTGTTCTCTTCTCCTTCAGGAACCCCATTACAGAGTTTCTGTCATCTCTAATCAGGAAAAAACTGATTCTTGTACACAGGTTGGCCCCTCCTACACTACCCAGGCATGGGGATGTTATTTTCTTCATGTTCAGAGTGGACTCTTAGAATGTCCTCAGACTTTTTGAGTCTCTTTTCTTATTGCTGTTCTGCTTCTATACTTCTATTTATCTTGTTCTCTAAATCATTGATTCAGTCCTCTACTTCATCTAGCCTGCTGTTGATTCCTTCTAGTGTATTTCTCATTTCTGATATTTTATTTGTCATTTCTGATTAGTTCTTTTTTATGATTTCAATATCCTTTTTGATGGTTGCTATCTCTTTGTCTCTTTGTTTAAGTTTTCATTGTGATCATCCATTGTTGCCCTAAGAAACTTGAGCATCCTAAAAATCATTATTTTAACTCTGTATCTGATAGTTTGGTTACTTCCATTTCATTTAATTATTTTTCTGAAGATTTATCTTGATTCATTTGGGTCATATTTTTTCATGTGCCTATTTTGTCTGTGCATTAGTTAGTGCTATCTAACTTTGAAATTTGTTGTGGTGTCTTTATGAGAAAGATTGGCTTAGTGGTACTCTCCTCAAGGCCTCCTTGCCCTAGGAATGCTTCTTGAGATTAGTATTTACCCTTCTTTTGTATGTGAGTATTGAATGCAGTTGGTCCTTTCATAGGTGCAGTTATCCCTTCAAGCTGGCTGGCTCTAAGTTTCAATCTTGATCATGTGTATTAGACAATGCAGTGTCTGTCCTATTGGATGCATTTATTCTTCTCAGTGTCTGGTGCTTGCTGGAATCCAGTGGACATGCTGCTGTGTAGCTAGCTGAGCCTAGCATTAGTGCTGTCTGACACCCACTAATGGTTATGTTGGTTCTAGGTCTTCTTGGGTTGGTGTCACCTGTTGTTTGTAACCTGCCATGGGCCATCTGTCTGTAGCTACTACTCTATTTGCTGTTTAAGGTCTGCTTCTTCTGTGCCTGGGTAGTGTAGGAAGGGCCAACCTGTGTACAAGAATCAGCTTTTTCCTGCTTAGAGATGACAGAAACTCTGTAAATGCCCAAGCCTTGTAAGATTTGCCTCCACTTTTCAGCTGTTCCACCTCCTCTTGCAGTTGCATGGTCTTCTCATAGAGGATTCTATAGAAAAGCTCTAGTATGCGCTCATAATTGCCACATCCCACCAACCACTCTACAGGTTGCAAGCTTGGTGGGTTAGGGTAGCTGAGGTTGGGAATATAACATTAGTGGAACCCCCTACTTTAGAGGTCTCTTGATCACGAGCTCAGTACAGGGAAAGTGGCCCCTACTCCAGAACCTAATCCCTCAAATACTGCTGAGTATTCCAATTCCACTTTTCCCTGGCAAGGTGAGCAGGAGATTCAGATTGGGGGGGGGGGGGACAGCCCTTTCTATAGAAGTTCTTCCAGTTGGTGAGCCCTTGGTCTCAGGGAGGAAGACCAAGAGAGTCCTCCCCTGGGGTTGACTATGCCCCCCAAAACTGTCTAATCCCCTCAACCAGACCCAACAATAGGTTTGTGGGGAAACATACTCTATGTACCCATGTTTTAAGCCTCTCTCCTTTCCCCTGTGGAACCTAGCCCAACAGGGCAGAATATCCAACACCCACTCTGAAGCTCCACCCTGTCCAACATGCACACATCACTGTGCCAATATTGACCACAAAGAGCAAAACTCATCTCAGCTGGGCCCAATGTGATAAGCCCTCCCTTAGGACACATCACCAGCATGTGTTGTTAAGTCCTGAACTGCTGTTCTCTGCAGCTGGCCACTGGATGTGCCAGCCATGGGCTTCCCTGGAGGGAACCTTGTGCAGTCCAGTGAGAGACACAGCCCATGGCGGGCTCTAAGTAACCCTCTCAGAGCTACAAGCAATCTAGAGTTTATGGCTTCCTCTGCTGGGCCAAGAAACATACGGAAATAACAAGCTGCTCATTTAGGCTGTCTTTTACCCACACTGGGCCTGGGGGATGTCCTTGAGCCTCACCTCGATCAGCCTTTGACTGCTAGCTGGTTGTTGAGCTCAGCCACTGAAAAAAAACCTCTGGCAGAATCTAGAGCCTGCAGCAATTCAGAGATTAGGAAGGGTGGTAGGTGTGGCTCCCACCTCTCAGCCCCTGGTTTCAGTCTACCTAGAATTTTTTCATGGTCCTCAGTAGGGTGTGGCCACTAGGAAGTCCAGTGGGTGTGGCCTCTGAGACCCAAAGATGTAGTTTTCCCACAGTCCAGACAGTGTCCACTGAATCTTCCATGGAGTGGAAGCACCAGTCATACACTTGGGAGCATGCAAGGAGTGGGGAAAGCTCCAGGCTCCATGCCAGAAAACTGAGTCACTGTCATGCTTCCTGCTTCCTGGTTTACTTCTCAGAATGGCCCAGTCTCCATAGGGTAGGACAAGAGATATTCTCAAGGGTGCACCTGTTGCTTTCCCTCAGTCTGTTGCTATAAGGAGGGAACTGCTCTACCCAAGATAGATGGCCACTGCAATATTAGAAAATGACCCAGCACAGGGGTCCTAGTAGCCATTACCCACAATATCTCACCCTCTGGCCACCAACATCCCACTCTCCTCATGCAACTCTAGTCCTCTCAGCCCTCCTTTCACCAGAGCCTGGGTTAAGTGGCTGTGAACCAGATTTTCTGTGATGGCCCTTTAAGATGGAGCCTGCATCTCTGAGAGCTCCATTTCTTTTTCGCAGACAAACACCTTGGCTTTTTTCACTGCCACTGCTATGTTGGCATCTCTTCTAGACTCTGGGGCTCTAGGCTGCTGTGCTGAGCTTGGGGAATAAGACCCTAACCTCTCAGGGAAAAACTCACAGTAGTGATTCTCTCCAGACCCTCTGCCAACATTTGCTCCTGGGAGCAAGGCTGCCCTTTCCACATCTCCACTCTTCCTACCTGTCTTGATGTGGTTTCTTCTGTAATCTTTGGGTATAGACTTCTCTTCATTTAGTCCAAAGTTGGTTTGCAAGATGATTGTTCTTAAATTAAGTTATAATCCAATTTGGCCCTGAGAAATGCCAGTTGGAATGTCTGCACACTCTGTTGCCATCTTGGAATCTATCACTCTTTTCAAGCCAAATTTATTGTGAGAGATTTATGCATGCAGTATACTACTTTATCTCCTAAACTGCATGAATCTTCACTGACTTCTTATCTGGTTTCCAGCCTTGCCATTATACCAATACTGCTCTTACTAAAAGAGCAGTGTCTCCTGCCCATTCCAGATTCTCAGTTGACTAAATTCATATTCAGCCTCTGAGGGTTTAGATTTCATTTCCTCAGTGTTACCTTCCATAATGATACATTTTAATTATGCCATCACAGTACTCATCTTAGTCTTCTTAGATTTTTATCATAACTTTTCATTCAATCTTATTTTGTTGTTGCTCCAAGGAACATCTCTCAATGATGATACAACTCAATAAAAATCTCTGACCCAGAAGCATTTGGGAGTATTGAGAGTAAACCTAACGATACACAGAAAAAATTATAAAAAGAAATCTGCTTGAACAACCATCCCCCTGAAGACTCACTGAACAGTGCAACTGCTCTAATCTCTTTTCTCATTCTTCTCTGCCTAAAACAGTCTGAATTTCACCTCCCGCTTATCAGCGATCCTTCTCACTTCTCATTTGATTATCCTGCTACCTCTCCATTATATCTATAAATCTAGTCTTTTCTAGCAGCACAAATTAAATATATTCTAAGTTAGAAGAACAAGAACTCAGAAAGTAAAAAAGGTTATAAAACCTTTAATAATTTTTAATTTATAACCCTTGCCACTTACCCAGTCCCCATCTTTTTTAGGTCCTCTCTTTATAAGTAAAGGAATGAATAAATAAATACTTGACATAAAGAACTATCAACGACTCCCTGGTCCACTGACAACAATTCAAGAAGGAAGACTGAGAACAATTAGAAAGAAATACTTGTGGTTTCTCATAATTTTGAAATTCTATTTTTTCTTTTAGAGGTAGGAATTAGAATTCTAGCATCTTCATTTAATTTTGCTTTATTAGAGTGCTAAGAAGAACATAACTGTGACATGTCATTTAATTATTTTCTGAATTGCTGTGCCATTTTAATTCCTTTAGGGTAAAGTTCCTTACTATAACATATAATGGTAAAATTTTATATTATTCTTCTAGTTTTCCCATAACTCTAGAGAGGAGAAGGAAGAGTATTAAAGCTTCTAATACCAAAGTTTACAAGCTGATGAAAATTTAAGTTTAGAACAGATTTTGTGCTTTTTAGGTAAGACATACACTAGCTGAAGAATATTAGGCATGTATATTTATACACTTTCTCAGAAATTTTCCATCCTGACAAATTAATATTATCTCTCAAGGAGCCATTAAAAAAACTATTTTTTGAGTCAGTTTCATGGTTATTTTTTAAAAGCCATCAATACTATCATTGACTATAATATTTCCTTGCTTAAGTAAGTATATACTATCTGATTCGATATCAGAATCAAAATAATGGTTTATACCAAGATTACCAAGTGGCTAAACTTTTATATTTACCCACTACCATTTGCCCTCCCTTTTTTTTACACAGTCAAGTGCTCGGTGTGTTTGCCTCACAACACCTGTCATGTCAATCCTGAGAATTTAGCTCTGCAGACCATCACACTTGTAGGATTCCTCAGCCCTTTCCCAACTTTGGATCATTCAAGAACATGTCACCTTTTGTAAGAGGAGTTGCTGCTCAATTCTCTAGGGTTTGAGCTCTTTATGTATTAGTCACCAGTAGAGAACTCATAAATTATTTTCCCCAGAAAAATTTCTTGTGAATTTCATGCTCCAAGAAATAATGAAGAAAAAAAACCTCTTATTTTTCTTCATTATATTGGACAGGTTTACTTTGCCATGTTTCTATGGACTTGGGTAACTAATTATTCTGAACCAGCGGTTAACAAACTTTTTCTCTAATGGACCAGCTAGTCAATATTTTTGACCTTGTGAGCCATATTCTCACTGTCACAATTACTCAACTCTGTCACTACTTAACATTGCCACTGTAGCACAAGAGCAATCATTAACAATCCATACATGAATAGCTGTATAACAATAAAACTTAATTTAAAAAATAATATTTTTAATTGTGGTATACTAGGTTTGACCCATGGACATAGTTTGCTAACCCCTGTTCGAAACTAACTATTAACAAACATAAAGACACACTGGTATAGGAAAAAGGGCATGGTTTTTGAAATCAAGCCAACATGTGTTCAAATCCTGGTACTTTACACAATTTGGGGTCAATCATGATACTTCGTTAAGTCTGCTTCACCATTTGTTAAAAGAAGATATATCTCCCATATATCTTTCACGTGTTCTGTGACTATTAAATGAAATGAAGAATGTGTGTAAAAACTTTAAAGAAACAATATTTACCATGTTAAAAACAAAATGATAAAAATAACATTTCTATTTATTTATTTATTTATTTATTTATTTATATCTTTCTGAAGCTGGAAATGAGGAGGCAGTCAGACAGACTACTGCTTGCACCCGACCAGGATCCACCCGGCATGCCCACCAGGGGGCGATGCTCTGCCCATCCTGGGCATCACTCTGTTGCGACCAGAGCCACTCTAGCGCCTGAGGCAAAAGCCATGGAGCCATCCTCAGCGCCCAGGCTATCTCTGCTCCAATGGAGCCTCGGCTGCGGGAGGGGAAGAGAGAGACAGAGAGGAAAGAGAGGGGGAGGGGTGGAGAAGCAGATGGGCGCTTCTCCTGTGTGCCCTGGCCGGGAATCAAACCCAGGACTCCTGCACGCCAGGCTGACGCTCTACCACTGAGCCAACCGGCCAGGGCCAACATTTCTATTTTTATAAATAATAACCATTATTATTTCCACTCATTGATTTTGCCTCAGACTCAGTTCAGTGGTTGACCTACAATGGTTTGTATCTATATAAACTAGATAATTTTAAGCTATACTAAAGGATAAAACACAATAAATGTGAAAATTTAATTAACTATTTGAGCAATAATCATTAATCAGTAATCTGAGCAAAACAAAAGTTTCATTATGTAATCTATTATAGCATTTATTCTGCTAACCTAGACTTATGGGTATTATAACTTTCATCTTGAAAATCTGTCTTAATTAGTATGATAGATGACATCCAATATAATTTTACAAAATTTCTATGATATAATTATTCATTGAGATAGTCTTCATGGTGAAAATATTTAAGTTATTTGTAAATTATGCTTCATTTACATATATTTATAGTAATTATTAAACTTGCATTTGATTATTCTGACTACTACATATGTCATAGTCAGATTATAATATCATTTCCAAATTTCCTCTAGAGCAGTATTAGTAGCTACCATTAATGAAATTGACTCATCCTGTCTCTCAACCTAAGTCAAATGCACTTATTTAAAAAATGCTTATGCCCTGGCCAGATAGCTTGAGCATCATCCTGAAGCACAGAGGTTGCTGGTTTGATCCCCAGTCAGGGCACATGCAGGAACAGATTGTTATTCCTATCTCTCTCTCTCTCTTCCTTTATCACTAAAATCAGTAAAGAAAAAAATTTTTTAATTGTTTTTTTTTTATTCATTTTTTTTAGAGAGGGAGAGACAGAGAGAGGAGAGTCAGAGAGAGAGAAGGGGGGGAGGAGCTGGAAGCATCAACTCCCATATGTGCCTTGACCAGGCAAGCCCAGGGTTTCGAACAGGCGACCTCAGCATTTCCAGGTCGACACTTTATCCACTGCGCCACCACAGGTCAGGCAGAAAAATTTTTTTAAATTTACTTATGTTACATTTTATGGAAACATACAGTATACGACAGTATCATGAATGTTTTATTTTCACATAAAGTATTTCAATTTCATGTTACAAAAATTATATTCATGTGTAGAAGATTAATCTAGGAGTACAGAAAAATATATATTTGGGTGATATGAACCAATTTTTTTTTTATTTTACTATCTATTATGTCCAGGATGTTAAGAGATATAAAACACTGGGGAAAAATTTTTTTTTCATTTTTCTGTTGAATGAGGTTTTAGAACTATTTCTATATATTTCTGCATCACTGATTCCAAATCTGAAATGTTTTTTGGTGCATGCTCTAGTTTTTATGCAATTTCAATTTCTTTTTGTTACAGTTAATGGCATGCATTGGTTTTTTAAATTGAAGTTAAAGGACAACAACTCTTGGATTGAACATAACCACAAGGCAATTAATGTTTTACAAACATCACTTTTACATAATTGTAGTTGTTTCTAAATGTAAAAAAATGATTAACTGATAAAAAAAACACCCTCTTATTTTGTTTTAAGATTGAATCATGGCTTCTTCAAGTAGGCGTAAATGTAAGAATAGTCCTGGCACTTTCAGTTATATATCTGGCTGTTACACACTTCAACGTCAAAGGCGCAATATTTCATTATTTATGACACGTGCATATATTGCCTATTTTCAGAGGTTTCAATTGGTTATTCAACTTATCTGTGAAAAGATTATAATAACATAAAAATTGTCCTCAACTTTCTGAAGTATGAGGAGCATAACTGGATCATTTGTGTGGATCTTAAAATGATAAATTTCCTGCTAGGACAACAGAAAGGTTTCACAAAGTATCCTTGCTTTCTGTGTTTGTGGGACAGTCAAGCTCGGAAGAAACACTGGACACAGAAGGAGTGGTTAAAACATGAAGCTCTGGAAGTAGGGATGCAAAATATTGTGAATGAACCTGCAGTTAATCGAGACAGGATCATTCTCCCCCACTTCATATCAAACTTGGCTTAATGAAGCAGTTTGTTCAGGCTTTGAATAGAGAAAGTGAATGCTTTCAACATATTATTTCTGCTTTTCCTCCCTTGTCTTTCAAGAAGATAAAAGCAGTGTATTCAATGGACCTCAAATTCAAACCCTTATACATGACGAAGAATTTGCCAGGAAGATGAATAAGGAGGAGAAAGCAGCATGGCAATCTTTTGTGGAAAAAGTTACAAAGAACTTCCTTGGCAACAGAAAAGCAGAAAATTATGAACTTCTGGTTCAAAGGATGCTGTTGGCTTTCCGCAACATTGGATGTAAATGAGCATTAAGATTCACTCCTGAACAGTCACCTTGATAAATTTCCTGAAAATCTTGGAGCTGTTAGTGATAAGCAGACTACTGCTGGAGCATCAAATGAGATTGTCCTCAACAAGTACACAATCACAAGAACTACAAACGCAAATTTTTGCCTGAATAGAATTTAAATAATTTTGCACAAATTTTAAAATTAAAATAAGTGTTTTAATATGTTCTATTTTGAAATTGTAGACAAATTCTGATGCAATCATATCTTTTAGTGTATTAGTGTATTTACTGCATTATATAAATTATATTTTCACAAAGATGATGCCCAAGAAGACATGCTACTTCATTATGTTAAACTAAATGTTGAAAATTTTACAATAAGATGAAAACCTAAAATCTTGAATTGCAAAAAAGCTGTAGCTTACAGAGAAAAACTAATGTCAGATTTGAGATCAGCACACTTGAATTAGGTAAGAACAAGTGTTTTTGTGGATGCAACAAAACTTTTGTTCCCCAGAAATTCTACATTTCTGGTGTCAGTTTCTGTTGCAGATTATCTTTTCAAGAATGTTAATAAGAAGCCTGACCAGTTGGTGGCACAGTGGATAGAACGTCAGAGTGGGATGTGGAGAACCCAGGTCCAAAACTCTGAGTTTGCCAGCTTGAGCGGGGATTCACCATTTTGAGCGCAGTGTCTCTGGCTTGAGCATGGGATTACAGATATACCCTATTGTCTGTGGCTTGAGCATAATGTCAGTGGCTTGAGCAAGAAGGGGTCACTCACTCTGCTGTAGACTCCCAGTCAAGGCACATATGAGAAAGCAATGAATGAACACTAAGGAGACTAAGGAGCTGCAACAAAGAATTGATGCTTCTCATCTCTCTCCTTTCCTGCCTATTTGTCCCTATCTGTCCCTCTCTCTGTCTCTGTCACACACAAAAAAACCCAAATGTTCATAAGCAAGCAATCTTAGAACATAGAGAGAGTGTCTCTCTCTAGGGAAAGGGCAAATACATTTCTTGACCGCTACAATAAATACAACTAAAAAATAAAAGAAGGTTGGGAGAGGTTTGCTAACAGTGTTTTATAAGATTGGGAATCTCCCAAGACTTGGATTCCTCAGTTATGACACCACCCATCATGTGCACATCATCTACTTGGATCTACTGCTTCAACAACTACTGAGGAAAGTAATGTGAACTTGCAGATCACTGCAGTCTGCTGTGGTGTGAGTAATGAAGTCCTTTGTCTCTTGATCTGGGAGTATTGTGTCTTCTACAAGCATCAATGAAACTATAGCAAGCTAACTTGTTAGTTCAAAAACAGTATAAAATCTGAGAACCTTTAATGTTCTCAATATTAGGCACACCGCTGTCTTTATTTTTTGCCTTTTCATGTTTTTATCAAATCCTAAGTATTTATATTGTGAGTATTACATTGTTTGGTGCTATACTTTGACATTCCTGCAAATGCTTTGCATTTGTGTAGTTGTCCCATTAAGTGACACGGAATTTGTTCTGTTGGGCTATCTTTTAAATGTTTTTAAGTTGGTTCTGGAGCAGTTTTTAGCCTAATGATAATTTACCATTTCTATCACGATATTATCTTTCAGAAGATTCTACCCAATACACACTTCAAGATCTTTTTCTCTGCCTAGTGTTAACTTTATTTCCAGCTGTGTATATGTGAGCAATTGTTCAACCTACTGCTACCATTGATTTTTTTAGCCTCAGTGTTTTCCTCTAAAGTATTTATATATGCTGATTAGTACAAAAAGAAAGACTGAAGAAGATATCTCTGCATATCTCCAGAATCTCTCTGTATAGCTATCATCTTTCTGGGACTCTACATATAAATTCTAACCACTTTCAAATTCCCAACTTCACTCTCTTCAATTCAAGGAAACTACCAGGCTATGTTTTGGTTTTCTTTCCTGCTCTGTGACATGGAAACTACTTTCAGTTAATAAAAAACTGAGACAACTGTAAGTCTTATTTCTTTTATTTTCTTTCTGTCAGGGGCTCACGGTCCTGTGCCATTTGTTGTCCAATGTTTAAAAAAACATTGTTTTGTATATTTAGTGGGTGACTAAATTGAGTCCCTATTATGCTATTGTTGTTGACAGTCAGCAAGAGATAGAGCTAAGGAATAAGACTTTTATTACACTTTGTTCAGTGTAATATCTTCTCTATGAGCACATTCTCACTAAGTAACACATTTTGTAACACTTTTAAATGTAATACTTTGAGACTAGTATTGTAAATGCAGTAATTTGAGATGGACAGATGTTTATTAGAAGGGCAAAGTCTACTTGAAGTAACAGGAATTCATGCTTTAAGGCACCTATTTCTCCACTATAAAGCAAAACAGTAATAGGTAAAATATAAAAACAGAAAGTTAAAGTGTCATAACTGGGCTCAAATACAAGAGAAATATTTTTGAGAGCCAGAAACAAGTAACACTTAACCAGCTGGTGTGACTGAGGCAGCAGGTGTGCTACATTGCAGATCCAGATATAGGAAATGTCTCCAGTTTGGCTCTGGTGTGGTAATAAAAACTGATATTTACTTTAACAGAGACATAGACTGGGATCAAGCTCATGACCTGATGCCAGAAGGTAGAAAGGTTCATAATTGGACCAACATACTCTATAAAAAAGACTAAGCAAGCTGTTTTCAATCTTTTGTATGTAGTAACTATGACAAATAGAAAGCTATAGGCAAAAAGACAGATAAATAAACCACATGATCAGGAACAGAGCTAAGAAAATTCCCTGCTCTGAGAGCTTAGCTCAAGACCCAGATTATATGAACTGTTTGTCAGAATGTTGAATTGAGGCAATACAAAACTCACTGTCATTAAAAAAGAAAAAAGAATAAAAAATGTTTATTGCCAAGAAAGACAGCACTCAAATATCAACATCATAATATTTGGATACTCCAGGAGAAATTTAACTTCATGAAACAATCTAGGAAAAAATTAACATAAATATTTTGGAAACTCAAAGAGATAAATGGAAGCTTATTAACTAAGATAGAAATAAGAAATTATGAAATAAAATAGAAAAAATAAAACAAAAAATAGAAAAAGTGTTAAAATTAAAATGGAAATTCCAATTTAAAAATAAAATATAGACATGAAAGAATCTAAAAAATGTAATTGAAGAAATTGTTCAAAACAGCATAGAAACAAAGACATAAATGTTGTAAAAGTAATTAAGAAATAAGTAGATATTTAAAAGACATTACAAGAAAAAATAATAGCATAATGGGCAATAGTTGAGAATTTTGTATGAATATGTATGTGATTAGCAGATAAAAATATATTCTCAGGCCCTGGCCGGTTGGCTCAGCGGTAGAGCATCGGCCTGGCATGCGGGGGACCCAGGTTCGATTCCCGGCCAGGGCACACAAGGAGAAGCGCCCATTTGCTTCTCCACCCCCGCCCCCTCCTTCCTCTCTGTCTCTCTCTTCCCCTCCCTCAGCCAAGGCTCCATTGGAGCAAAGATGGCCCGAGCACTGGGGATGGCTCCTTGGCCTCTGCCCCAGGCGCTAGAGTGGCTCTGGTCGTGGCAGAGCGACGCCCTGGAGGGGCAGAGCATTGCCCCCTGGTGGGCAGAGCGTCGCCCCTGGTGGGCGTGCCGGGTGGATCCCGGTCAGGTGCATGCGGGAGTCTGTCTGACTGTCTCTCCCCGTTTCCAGCTTCAGAGAAATGCAAAAAAAAAATAAATATATATATATATATATATTCTCAATATCAAGCAGAATACATAAATAACTATAAATCCATAGTTAGTCAGTGTATTAAAACTGCAGATCTTTATGGATATATAACACATATTATAAAATAACAGGAAAAAACAGTTTGTTCTAAAAACAAATTAGCAATCAGTATGATAAAAAAAACTTTTTTTTGTTATTAGAAGTAATAAGTCTTTAAATTATGTTTTCAAATTGCCAAGAGAAAAACCTGTCAATGTAAAATTTTACACCCAGATGACATATTTAAAAGCAGGAGTAAAACAATGACACTAATAGATTTTCATGAAAAAATAAATAAATAAATATGTGATTCTGCTGTAAAACAAGAGACCTTGGAAAATGTACAAAAATAAAACGTTTTTATGACCAATAGCAAAAAAAACCTTAAAGATTTTGCATAGTGTCACCTACTCAAATAAGGTCTAAACTGAAAATCACCAAATTAAAACTAGGGGTTATTTCTGGAAATGAAGAGAAAAGGTATTTAAAGAGGTTCATAGAGGACTTCAAGTGATTCTGTAATATTCTATTACTTTAAAAAAGACAAAACTAAATAAACTGAAAACCAACAGCAGAGCCAATAATGAAAACACTATTAGGTTCTGATTATCTGCATTAGTTTCATTGTTTTCTTTACTGCATTTAAAACTACCTTAATCCACACACACACACACACACACACACACACACACACAAGACAATACAGAAAACTGTAAAAGCAATACTTGGTGTTCTCACACATTTTTGAAATAATAATGATCATTATATGAGATCGATACAGAAGGTATCAGTGAGCAGTAAATGGCTTATGTTCTTAATCTATCAAAAAATAACACATATATACCGAACCGATTCTTCCACTAAGGCCAATCCCTTTCCTACTCCCTGTAGTATTCGAATCTGTCCAGGAAACAGATGTTGATTCTCAAACTTTGATTCTGTGTAGTAATTTCCCATGAGTGGTGACAAAATAAGGCTGTAGCTCACCATACCTAATAGAATGGAGAACGATATAGTGAACAAGCAAGGAGAATAAGGATATCTGTGCCTTTACATAGCTCCACAGAGCACTTATTTAGACTTTAGCACAGACCAGACTTGAGTATTGACATAGAAAAATGATAAAACAGTGACATTAGGATGGAGAATTGCCTAGGGACATTGTGAAGAAAGTAGCTAAAGGTGTATAGTAGGGTCATTTGATGGAGATTCTTGAATACCATCTTGAGGATTTTAGAATTGTAAATTTTATTTTAGCAAATTAAGCTTCTTATGTGCATGCATAATAGTGTTAAACAGCAAAGCTGATGTAATTACAACCATGGTAGAATATTTAATGGAAAGTCTAAAGGTACATTATAAGGTTATAAAACCAATGAGAAAATAAAATAGCAGTTAACTGGTAAAATGAGTAGATGTTTTACATTAAGTGAGTTTTGTAATGAGAAATGTTATTTCTTTAATAAGATAGAGAAGGAGAAACAAAAGAATGCAAATAAATGAATCTTAAATTCCACTCACAATACAAGGAGTGTTTCCTAGTTATGCAAGAAATTTATTAGGCAAGGGAACAATTAGAAGGAAGAAATGAATAGCTTAAAATTTTCCTAGTTACTCTGCCATTAAGTCATCTTTCTGAGAACTTGTTTTACAGTACAGATCATTTTGCTACCCTAAATAAGGCAAGGGTTCTAATTCAAAGTAAATGATGATATTTAACAAATGCTTAAAAATTACATATTAGGACAAATATTTGACCCATTTAAACTAACTTGATTCACTATTAAAATATTTTTAAAATCAATGCCATCTAATAAAATATTTACAATAATGTTCCTCCAAGGTTATACTCAGTGAGATCCATAACAGAATTATAGAATAGGTACTTATTCAGATGTTGCATCTATTTTAGCACTGTCCAATAGAAGTTTCTGTGATAATGAAAATTTTTATTCTGCACTGTCCAATATAGTAGCTACTAGACACTAAAGGATATTATGCATGTGACATATGCCTAGTGTAACCAAAGAAAATGAATTTTAAAATTTTATTTTAAATAATTAAATATTAGTCACTTATTGCTAGAGACTATTGTATTGGACATCACAGACCTAAGCAATTAATATCCAATTCAATTCTGAATAAATATAGTAAGAAATAAAAGGTACAAATAAGAACTATAAAAAGTTGTTGGTAGAAGTGAATTGTTAGAAAAGACAAAAAAATAAAAGCATCCAAGTAGGCAAAGAAGAAGTAAAATTGTCATTATTTGCTAATGATGTGATCTTATATATAGAAAATCTCAAAAAGTAAATAAAAATGAGTTGCTGAAATCAATGATTTCACTAAGTAGCAGGTTACAAAATCAGCTACAGAAAGCATGAATTAATTTCATTTACCCGGGGAGACAAGATGGCGCTGGAGTAGGTGGACGTACCAACATCTACCTCCCAGAACCAAAGTGGATTACAACTAATTTTAAGAACTATCATCTGGAAAAACCAACTTTGGACTAAACTAAGAGGACTCTTCAACCAAGGAACACTGAAGAAGCCACACCGAGACTGGTAGGAAAAGTGGAAACGTGGAGAGGGCTGCCCAGCTCCCCAGAGCAAACGGCAGCAGGGAGAGACTCGCGTGGAAGGAAGTGAGTTTAGCAGAGGGGGAAGGGTCCTGAGCCCCACGAACAAAGCCCCAGCCTGCAGTCCGAGAGCCCAGCAGAGGCGTAAGGACAGAATTTAGCTGGAAACAAGTCAGGATACTGTTTGTGAGAAAGAGCCTGATTTCTCAGACTCAGGATCCTTCTTAAAGGGACCGGGCAGAATATCTCTCTCACAACCACTCACCCAGGACTCCTGGGGATGGGGAGAGAGGAGAGGACCAGAGTAACAGGAAGAGAGTATAATCTAGGAGGCATAGGGAGAAACAGTTTGGGAGACAGCTACCCTAACCCCTGGGACGAGTCACTACCCAAAGCTGAAGTGAATATTTCCCCCGGAAACAGCAATACCAGCAAAGGGAAGCAGGAGAGCAGCCAAACAAGCTCCCCCGCAGCACTCAGAGCAGAGTCGCATAGAAGGAGGGAGCTTTTGGGTCTACAGTAGTGAGTCTTAGGGTCTGAGCTGCAACACCCCCACCCACACAGCTGAGGGCTCCCCAGAGGGTGGGCGACAGTGGGAGACAAAAGCACAGTTCTGCTGGCAGGGGCGGAAGCCATCTTGCCTGGCTGGGGAGAATGGGCATGAAAAAGCAGTCAAGCTCAGCTGCCCGCAGCCTGTAATCCAGCCTGCGGGAGAAGGGCATGAACCCCGGAAAGGGTGGAGACCAACCCCTGAGCAAGGGCACAGGAGCACAGCCCTGCCCCACCTGTGCAACCCAGGCTTGAGGTCTGACTTGGTAGCCAGCTCCTCCCACGGGGGTGGAGCCAAAAGCCCAGAAGAGGCGGAGTTCCGCTACTGAGCTGAGCTTGGGCACGTAGTCCTGCCCATCAGTAGAGCCAAGGCTAGCAGATGTTCCTCGAGCAGGCTCCTCCTGCAAGGGCAGGGTGAAGCCCGGAAACAGGCGGAGACCCGCAGCTAAGCAAAGGTGCTCGCCAGTGCCCTCAGAACCGAGCATAACGTCTCACACGGGGGTGGGGCAAAGGCCAAGGCCACCAACGCTTGTGCACTCGAGTGCGTGATCACAGCAACTCCCGTGAAGAGAAAATGCGGAGGCAGAGAAATACAACACAAATAAACCAAGAGAAATCCCCAGAAAAGGACTTAAGTGAATCAGATATAACCAAATTACCAGATGCAGAGTTTAAAATAACGATTGTTAGGATGCTCAAAGATATTAGAACAACCATAGATGGCCATTATAAAAACTTAAATAAAGAGATAACAAATATAAAAAAAGGACATTGAAATAATAAAAAAGAATCAGTCAGAAATGACAAATACAATATCTGAAATAAAGAATACAATGGAAGGAATTAAAAGCAGGATGGATGAAGCAGAGAATCGAATCAGCGAGTTAGAGGACACGATAAATAAATACACGGAAGCAGAGCAGAAAAAAAAAAGGGACTCAAAAAGTCTGAGGAAGCCCTGGCAGGTTGGCTCAGTGGTAGAGTGTCGGCCTGGCGTGCAGAAGTCCCGGGTTCGATTCCCAGCCAGGGCACACAGGAGAAGCGCCCATCTGCTTCTCCACCCCTCCCCCTCTCGTTCCTCTCTGTCTCTCTCTTCCCCTCCCGCAGTGAGGCTCCATTGGAACAGGGATGGCCCGGACACTGGGGATGGCTCCTTGGCCGCTGCCCCAGGCGCTAGAGTGGCTCTGGTCGCAACAGAGCGACGCCTCGGAGGGGCAGAGCATCGCCCCCTGGTGGGCGTGCCAGGTGGATCCTGGTCTGGCACATGCGGGAGTCTGTCTGACTGTCTCTCCCCGTTTCCAGCTTCAGAAAAATACAAAAAAAGAAAAGAAAAAAAGTCTGAGGAAACTCTAAGAGAGCTCTGTGACAACATGAAGAGAAATAACATCCGCATCATAGGGGTTCCTGAAGAAGAAGAGAAAGAACAAGGGATAGAGACTTTGTTCAAACATATCATAGTGGAAAACTTCCCCCAATTAAGGCAACAAAACATTTCACATGTTCAGGAAGCACAGAGATTCCATTAAGGAGAAACCCAAAGAAACCAACACCAAGACACATCATAATTAAAATACCAAAGCTAAATGATAAAGAGAAAATATTAAAAGCTGCTAGAGAAAAAAGACTATCACCTACAAAGGAGCCCCCATAAGGATGACTTCTGACTTCTCAACAGAAACACTTGAGGCCAGAATGGAATGGCAAGAAATATTCAAAGTAATGCAGAACAAGAACCTACAACCAAGACTATTTTATCCAGGAAGGCTATCATTTAAAATTGAAGGAGAAATAAAAAGTTTTACAGACAAAAAAAACTCAAGGAATTCACTGCAACCAAACCAAGTATGCAAGAAATGCTAAGGGACCTGTTGTAAACAGATCAAAGGAAAAAAAGAATATAGCAAAAGAGGAATACAGTTTTAAAGAAAAAAATGGCAATAAACAATTACATATCAGTAATAACCTTAAATGTTAATGGATTAAATGATTCGATCAAGAGACATAGGGTAGCTGCATGGATAAGAAAACAGGACCCATACATATGCTGTCTACAAGAGACACACCTTAAATCAAAAGATGCACACAGATTGAAGATAAAAGGATGGAAAAAATATTTCACGCAAATGAAAATGAAAAAAAAGCTGGGGTAGCAATACTTATATCAGACAAAATGGACTTTAAAACAAAGACCATAGATAGAGATAAAGAAGGTCACTACATAATGATAAAGGGAGCAATCCAAAAGGAAGATATAACCATTATAAATATCTACGCACCTAATATAGGAGCACCTAAATATATAAAGCAGACTTTGATGGACTTAAAGGGCGAGAACAACAGCAATTCTATAATAGTAGGGGATTTCAATACCCCATTAACATCATTAGATAGATCCTCAAGAAAGAAAATTAACAAAGAAACAGCAGACTTAAAGAACATATTAGATCAACTTGATTTAATAGATATCTTCAGAACATTTCACCCTAAAACAGCAGAATATACATTCTTTTCAAGTGCTCATGGTACATTCTCTAGAATAGACCACATGTTAGGGCACAAAAGCGGGCTCAACAAATTTAAGAACACTGAAATCATATCGAGCACTTTCTCTGACCACAATGGCATTAAACTAGAAATCAACCACAATAGAAAAATTGAAAAATATACAAACACTTGGAAACTAAATAGTATGCTATTAAATAACGAATGGGTTAACATTGAGATTAAAGAAGAAATTTAAAAATTCTTAGAAACAAATGATAATGAGCATATATCAACTCAAAATTTATGGGACACAGCAAAAGCAGTCCTGAGAGGGAAGTTTATAGCATTACAGGCATACCTCAAGAAGCTAGAAAAAGCTCAAATAAACAACTTAACCCTGCATCTAAAAGAACTAGAAAGAGAACAGCAAGTAAAGCCCAAAGCTAGTAGAAGGAAGGAAATAATAAAGATCAAAGCAGAAATAAATGATATAGAGGCTAAAGAAACAATACAGAGGATCAATGAAACCAGGAGCTTGTTCTTTGAAAAGGTAAACAAAATCGATGAACCTTTAACGAGACTCACCAAGAAAAAAAGAGAGAGGACTCAAATAAATAAAATTAGAAACGAGAGTGGAGAAATAACAACTGACACAACAGAAATACAAAATATTGTAAGAAAATACTATGAAGAACTGTACGCCAAAAAACTAGACAACCTAGATGAAATGGACAAATTCCTTAAATCATATAATCTTCCAAAAATCAATCCGGAAGAATCAGAAAACCTAAACAGACCAATTACAACAAATGAGATTGAAACAGCTATCAAAAAACTCCCAAAAAAGAAAAGTCCTGGGCCTGATGGCTTCACAAGTGAATTCTACCAAATATTCAAAGAAGAACTAACTCCTATCCTTCTCAAGCTATTTCAAAAAATTCAAGAGGAAGGAAGATTTCCAAACTCCTTTTATGAGGCAAACATAATTCTGATTCCAAAACCAAGCAAAGACAACACAAAAAAAGAAAATCATAGGTCAATATCCCTTATGAACTTAGATGCAAAAATCCTCAACAAAATATTAGCAAACCGGATCCAGCAATATATGAAAAAAATCATACACCATGATCAAGTGGGATTTATTCTTGGGAGGCAAGGCTGGTACAATATTTGCAAATCAATCAATGTGATTCATCACATAAACAAAAGAAAGGAGAAAAACCACATGATAATTTTAATAGATGCAGAAAAAGCATTTGATAAAATCCAGCACCCATTCATGATCAAAACTCTCAGCAAAGTGGGAATACAGGGAACATACCTCTACATGATAAAGGCCATCTATGACAAATCCACAGCCAACATCATACTCAATGGGCAAAAATTAAAAGCAATCCCCTTAATATCAGGAAAAAGGCAGGGGTGCCCCCTTTCACCACTCTTATTCAACATAGTTCTGGAAGTCCTAGTCACAGCAATCAGACAAGAAAAAGAAATAAAAGGCATCCGAATTGGAAAAGAAGAAGTAAAACTATCATTATTTGCAGATGATATGATATTGTATATAGAAAACCCTAAAGTCTCAGTCAAAAAACTACTAGACCTCATAAATGAATTCGGCAAGGTGGCAGGATATAAAATCAATACTCAGAAAGCAGAGGCATTTTTATACACTAATAATGAACTGTCAGAAAGAGAAATTAAGGGATCAATCCCTTTTAACATTGCAACCAAAAAAATAAAGTATTTAGGAATAAATCTAACCAAGGAGATAAAAGACTTGTACTTGGAAAATTATAAAACATTTATAAAAGAAATCAGGGAAGATACAAATAAGTGGAGGCATATACCTTGTTCATGGTTAGGAAGAATAAACATCATTAAAATGTCTATATTACCCAAAGCAATTTATAAATACAATGCAATAGCAATTAAAATACCAATGACTTACTTCAAAGATATAGAACACATATTCCAAAAATTTATATGGAACCAAAAGAGAACACGAATAGCCTCAGCAATCTTGAAAAGGAAGAATAAAGTGGGAGGCATCACACTTCCGGATATCAAGTTATATTATAAGGCCATTGTATTCAAAACAGCATGGTACTGGCATAAAAACAGGCACATAGATCAATGGAACAGAACAGAGAACCCAGAAATAAACCTACAGTTCTATGGACAACTGATATTTGACAAAGGAGGTAAGGAAATACAATGGAGTAAAGACAGCCTCTTCAACAAATGGTGTTGGGAAAAGTGGACAGCTGCCTGCAAAAAAATGAAACTAGACCACCAACTTACACCACTCACAAAAATAAACTCAAAATGGATAAAAGACTTGAATGTAAGCCGTGAAACCATAAGCATCTTAGAAGAAAACATAGGCAGTAAGCTCTCTGACATCTCTCACAGCAATATATTTGCTGATTTGTCTCCACAGGCAAGTGAAATAAAAGACAGGATAAACAAATGGGACTTTATCAAACTAAAAAGCTTCTGCACAGCTAAAGACAATAAGAACAGAATAAAAAGACAAACTACACAATGGGAGAATATATTTGACATTGCGTCTGATAAGGGGTTAATAACCAAAATTTATAAAGAACTTGTAAAACTTAATACCAGGAAGACAAACAATCCAATCAAAAAATGGGCAAAAGAAATGAATAGACACTTCTCCAAAGAGGACACACTGATGGCCAATAGGCATATGAAAAAATGTTCAACATCACTAATGATTAGAGAAATGCAAATTAAAACCATAATGAGATATCACCTCACACCAGTCAGAATGGCGCTCATCAATAAAACAACACAAAATAAGTGCTGGCAAGGATGTGGAGAAAAGGGAACCCTCCTGCACTGCTGGTGGGAATGCAGACTGGTGCAGTCACTGTGGAAAACAGTATGGAGATTCCTCAAGAAATTAAAAATCGAACTGCCTTTTGACCCAGCTATACCACTGTTAGGAATATACCCCAAGAACACCATAGCACTGTTTCAAAAGAAGAAATGCACCCCCATGTTTATGGCAGCATTATTCACAATAGCAAAGATCTGGAAACAGCCCAAGTGTCCATCAGAGGACGAGTGGATTAAAAAGCTTTGGTATATATATACTATAGAATACTACTCAGCCATAAGAAATGATGACATAGGATCTTTTACAACAACATGGATGGGCCTTGATAACATTATACTGAGAGAAAGAAGTAAATCAGAAAAAACTAAGAACTATATGATTCCATACATAGGTGGGACATAAAGATGATACTCAGAGACATGGACAACAGTGTTGGAGTTACAAGGTGGGGGGAGCAGAGGGAGGGAGTTGGGGCAGGGGAGGGGCACAAAGATCATGGCGTTTCAGCATTTGCCATATTCCCCCCTTAATCTATAGACAGACAGCAAATATTTACTTATGGTATTTCCACTATAAAGACTGCTGTCTTAGGGACAAATGCTGATAAACTATTTCAGCAGTTCCTCCTTCTTCAAAGACTTATGTCAACATAGAGCTCCATGTTTCATAGGACATACTCAAGCTCATTCCATGCTCCCTGCCTGGAGCTTTAGCACAAGCAAATGCCCTTTTTTTTTCTTTTTCCTTTCTTTTCTTTTCTTTTTTTTTCTCTTTTCTTTTCTTTTCTTTTTTGTTGTTGTATTTTTTCTTTTATTTATTTATTTTTTGTATTTTTCTGAAGATGGAAATGGGGAGGCAGTCAGACAGACTCCCACATGCACCTGACCGGGATCCACCCCGCATGCCTACCAGGGTGGAATGCTCTGCCCATCTGGGGTGTTGCTCTGTTGCAACAAGAGCCATTCTAGCAACTGAGGCAGAGGCCATAGGGCCATCCTTAGTGCACGGGGTGGCTTTGCTCCGGTGGAGCCCTGGCTGCGGGAGGGACAGAGAGAGACAGAGAGGAAGGAGAGGGGGAGGGGTGGAGAAGTAGATGGGCGCTTCTTCTGTGTGCTCTGACTGGGAATCAAACCCGGGAATCCTGCACACCATGCCAATGCTATACCACTGAGCCAACTGGCCAGGGCCTAGGAATGCCCTTGTTGATCAAACTACCCAAAATAAAATTATATGAAGCAACCATGACAGACCGAGCAAGTCAGTCTCATACTATTCATCACCAGAACGCTGCAGCTCGGTGTAAACAGTTTCAACTTTCTCGGGAAGCAGCACGGCAGATTGGGAAATCCTGTCCAAGGGGTCCTATATTGCCCCTTCATTTGGAGTTAACCCTCAAGGACCCTTACCAGGACAATTTTTGACAGATGGATATTACTCATATACCTTCATTTGGCAAACAGTCGTATGTCTACATTACAATGGATACATATTCCGGATCTATAGTAACCTCTGTCATAACAGGAGAGGCTGCTAAGCATGTTATAGCTCATTGTCTGTATGCATTGTTCTATTATTGGATTTCCTACACTGGCTAAACTGAAAATGCTCCTACATATGGAGCAAAAGCATTTACTGTATTTTGTCATGCTTACAATCTTTAAAGTTAAGGTATTATTAAAGTGTACTCAGCAAACATTTTATAGTCAATTAAAAAAAATTTAAAAGGGGGTAGTCATATCCTGGAACTCCTATGGGTCTACCATATCATGCTTTTTACTTAAAAAAATTTTTTAAATTTACATTTCTTTTGAATGCTGATGAACAGGAGACACCAAATCTTTTTTGCCTGCAAACTACTACCTTCTTTATTTGATCCAGCTAACAACACTGTTTTGTCTTTTTCCAAATAGCTCCAGATATATGGAAAAGATGTATATAGGCGGATGGGGATCCTCAAACCCCTCAGCGAGATTTTCTGAGCATGGCTTTTAAGATACCTAGAAGCAGAAAAAGCCCAATAGAGATCAGGGGAATTACCAGCTTTTAGGATACACCCTTAAAGGCTCCAACGCCCCAAAGGGGTCTCATAGGATGCCATCTGGGTCCTGCTTCAATAGTGGAAAGGAAGGTCATTGAGCTAAAGCCTGCCGGGCTTACTTGCCTCTGCTGTGAGGAAACAGGGACACTAGAAGGTAGGCTTCCCCCTCGCTCCTCTAAGGGAGGGTTCAGTCTCTTCCAGCCCTGCTCCAGCCACCTATGACCTAACCTTGCCCAGAATGCTGGGGTTTCCCACTGAAGGCTGAAGGTGCCCAGGGCCGTCGGCCCCATCTATGACACTGTGGATGAGCCTGGGGTGTTTCTTCCGAGAAGCAGGTAAACTGATCTCATTTGCACAAGGGCCACTTAACTATGTTTTGCCTGAATAGTCAGGTTTTTTATTCATCCCTCAAAATCTCTGTTGTGGGTGTTTACAGTCCTATTTTCTGCTGCTTTGCTTAATATATGGTGTTTCCTTTATCCCTCCTACCTCAACGCCCCACTCATATTTCAGGCTGGGACCTACTCCTAATTTAGAGCTCTCTTTCCCCCTTTTACCAACTTCTATTATGAATCTACCTTTGCCACCCAGCTTAGTGTATCTCAAGGTTCTCTTCACCATGCCACAGTCGCAGAGCTCCAGGGAAAAGCAACCTGGTCTCATCTCTCCAGGCAGAGGAGAACAGAAGCTCCATATCTACGCATGCTGAAAATGGCTTTTCCAGTCTACCTGAATCATTACCAGCTAGAAGCAGCGGTCATTGGGACTTGGACATGAGCTGCAAAGTATAGAATGGTGACAACTCCAGTGCTATGTAGACTTTTCCTGGACTCCCTGTGACAGCTCCTAACAGTCTGAACTGTGGTTGGGTTGCATTTTTCAGGGATTTGGCACGGTGATGGGGCCAATTTGGACTTGGTGAACATGTTAAGGACACTACTCTTTTATGGATTCTTGCTGTATTGGCCAAGAGTTTGCTTAAAGGCTTTTAATCACTGTAAAAAAAAAAGAAGAAGACTGAATAAAGAAGATGGGGCACATATACACCATGATATACTATTCAGCTAGAAGAAATGATGACATCAGATCACTTACAGCAGAATGGTGGAATCTTGATAACATTATGCAGAGTGAAATAAGTGAATTAGAAAAAAACAAGAACTGCAGGATTCCATACATTGGTGGGACACAAAAGCGAGACTAAGAGACATGGACGGGAGTGTGGTGGTTACGGGGGGTGGGGGGAGGGAATGAGGGAGAGGGGGAGGGGAAGAAGGAGGGGTACAAAGAAAACTGGATAGAGGGTAACGGAGGACGATCTCTCTTTGGGTGATGGGTATGCAACAGAACTGAATGACAAGATAACCTGGAAAGGTTTTCTTTGAATATATGTACCCTGATTTGTTGATGTCACCCCATTAAAATAAAAATATATTTATAAAGAAAAATTTCATTTACCCAATGATGAAGCATCTGAAAAAGAAATAAAGAAAATCACCCAATTTATAATAGCATCAAAAACAATAAAATACATAGCAATAAAATTAATCAAGGAAGTGAAATATCTGTAAAATGAAAACTATAAAACTTTGCTGCAAGAAATTAAAGAAGACAAACAAATGAAAAAACATTCTGTGGTCATGGATCAGAAGGATTATTATTATAAAAATGGCATAATACTCAAAGCCAACTATAGATTTAATGCAATCCCCATCAAAATACTAAAAGGCATTCTTTATAGAAACAGAAATTACAGTCTAAAATTTGTGTGAAGCCACAAAAAACTTTGAATAGCCAAACCAATTCTGAGAATAAAGAATAAAACCAGGCCCTGGCTGGTGGCTCAGTGAACTGAGTGTCATCTGGCATATGAATGTCTCGGGTTCAATTCCTAGTCAGGACACACGGAAAAAGCAACTATCTCCCCCTCCCCTTTCTCTTCCCCTCCCACAGCCAATGGCCCATATCAAAGTTTAGTTCAGTACACAGTCAAGTCCAGGAGCTGCTCAAACCCTGTACTTGAGAGACTGTCTGGCTGCCAGCCCATGGAGCATGGGAGCAAATGGGACAAGTGCTTCCCAAGCAAGAAGGCAGAGAGAAAGGTAAAAAGGCAAAGAAAAAAAAAAGCTGGATCTGTTTGATCTCTGTTTACATTTTGGACTGAAAATGACTAGCTTTTCTTTAAACCAACCAATAAGTTTCTTTAAAATTTCATGGGCTTGTGTAGTTCCTTCCACTAACCAATCAGATTCTTCTTCTAGGCTAGACTGACAAACCTCTATGGTCACCATTCTGACTACCACTGCACATGCTTTAAAGTGGAAGAACAAAAACAGCTTCTGCAATAGTCTGGGTATGAACTGTTCCTACCTTGAGGGGCTAGAAAATACCTGTTTTTTCTTAACAGTGTCCTGAGAGCTGAGGGCACAATGGACTAATTAGCCTATGAATGCTGAAGCTTCCTAGTAAATGGAATGCTGGAACTTCTTACTGAAGCAGGCTTTCTAGTTTTATAAAATAAATATTTTATAAAATCTACTGTGCCCGACCTATGTTGGCACAGTAGATCAAGTGTCGACCTAGAATGCTGAGGTTGCTAGTTCAAAACTCTGGGCTTGCCTGGTCAAGGCACATATGGGAATTTATGCTTCCTGCTCCTCCCCCCCCTTTTCTCTCTCTCTCTCTTTCTCTCTCTCTCTCCCCCCTCTCTCTGTTTCTCTTCTCTAAAATGAATAAATAATTAAAAAATAAGAAATAAATAAATGTCCAACTACCTTTGCTCTCTTTCCCCATCAATATCTAGTTACCTGCCTACACTAACAGATCTAGCACATAATCCATCAATTCCACTCCTGGGGATATACTCAAAAAAATGAAAACAGGAATTTGACAAAATATATGCACTCATATTTATTGCTGCACTATTCACAATAGCCAATACATGAAAACAACGCAAATGTCCATCAATGAATGAGTGGAGAAAATAGATAGGAATTATGTGTATGTGTGTATGTGGTAATATATATAAATATTATTCAGCCATGAAAAATGAGGGTATCCTGCCATTTGCAACAACATATACACATTCTGAGCACATCGTGCTAAGCAGAATAAGCCAGATAGAGAAAGACAAGTCCTTTTTGATATCACTCAAATGTGGAAACTAAAAGCATCAAACATGTTAGAGAGAGAGAGAGTAAAACAGTTATTACCAGGGGGTGTGGTGGAGGGTGGGGTGGTGGGGGGTAATATTTATGGGGCTTAAGGGCACAAACTTATAGTGAGTACTGAAATAGCTATAGAGATTTAATGTACAGTTTACTGAACATAGACAATATTATATATATTAAAAGTATGTAATATGATAAATATCATTACAATGGGAACCATATTACAATATATAAATATAGCAAAGCAATATGAAGTATACATTAAATTTATACAATGTTTAATGTCAAATTTATCGAATTTAAAAGAAAAGATTTGGATAACTAGTCTTTCCTTATCCTCTTAGGTCTTCTTACTTACACACTAACCTAATGACCATTCACCAAATGTTATGTGGACTATCCCCATTAGTGGTTGCAAAACTGTATCTGTGAAACCCATATGATCAATTAAACTAAAAATCTTTTCTTCCATTACATCCCTTGTGAAATTTAAAAAGTTTGAAACTAGTTCTGGTAATGTGAAGAAACCAATGAAGACTCATAGAGAAATATGTTTTACCGTGGTAATTCCCAAGTAAGAGGGCAATGACTGAGAAAACCAAGTTCTTTGATGGAGTGTAGCCTTGCACTTAGAGAATGGCTATTCAGGCCAGGATTAAAATTCATGTGCTAATGAGAACTCAAATACTCCCTTCTCTTATTCCCTGTACATGCTCTTCCCCTCATTTCTAAACCATTTTCTTCACAACTTTCTTTTCCCTTGAAAATAATTTTTTGCTGGGACCAAATTTCTAATTGCTCTATATGTTTAACACATTACTCCATTTCAAAGTGTTTTGAGAGAGTGAGAAGTTAAAGGCTAGAAATTGAGAGCTAAGTAAAAAATCTCAATTAAATGATCTGTTTAAGCCCAGTAGGTTAATATATCTTTCTTTCAAAGCTTTATGGACTATTTTCTTTGAATCTAAAGGTCATCAAATATTCACAAACCTAGCCCTGCTATTATTTCAGTATCTGGCTAGAAATAACACATAACAAATTTTTGTACAAATTACAAATTATGGTAATAAGTTATTAAATGTCAATTTAAATATTATGATTTTAAATCAGTTTTAATTACTTCTTATTGTTATTTCCATGAATCACATGAACTTTAAGATAAGAGGAATATTTACACTTCCTCTAATCTAAAATATTACACTAAGGTGGAAATATTTGCACTTTAGTATATCAGTTTATTCAGGAAAAGGAAAATAAAGCTCTCATTTATTTATGTTTTTATTTACTAAAAAGGCACACCACAAGCAATGACTAATATTATAAGAATCATGGAAAAATAATATCAATGAAAAGAAAAAGAAAAAGAACAGGAAAAGAACAGCGTAAGTCAATATTACATAAGGTTTAGTCACAACCCAAATATTTGCTCCTTTAATTTAGCTTATGTTCTTAATTCTTTTATGCAAATGGTTTCATTTGATTTCCTACAGTAAAGCCAAGATTTGAAAATAATCAGACAAGGCAGTGTGCAATTTAAGGCCCTGACAACAAGTACAGAAATGTTGTTTTATGCTTGAGGGAACTGTGCCTATCCCATCTGCTGTGTTGGTGATTCCCATGAAGCCTGTCAAAGCATGCATGCATGAAGAAGCAGGCAAATGAAGAGGGAGCCGTTCTCCCAGCTATGGGAATAGGATTCAAGAAACCACAGTATCTACTTTAGACATTATTCAGATTAATAATTAGGCCCATGTGGTGTATTTTAGGTCCACCTACTGAATCCAAATTCCAAAAGAAAAATGCCATTGAGGGCTTCTATTATTGTATATAACCATGCATTTCGGGCAGCTTGAGTTAAGAGAGGACGACTGAATAGAACCTCATACTGCATGTGCATTGCACAGTGAGACACATTAAAATAACATAGAAATAACATGGAAAATGCAACTGAACGATATTTTACCAAAACAGTCTGTAATATTATGGGTTCATGCTATCTATAAATTTACTCCCAAAGCAGAACAAAACATATCTTTGCCTGATTATTCACAGAAGAATAAAAATACAGTACTTATAAAGCCCCAAACAGCCAGAGTCTGACATTAAGTAAAAGGCAAAACAGTGGATAGGACCGATTCTATGTACATATAGACACTCTCAAAAATAAAACTTCTGAATTCCTAATAATATCTGTCCTAAAGATACTGAATGAATAAGAGATTTTGGACTTGTACTAAGTATACAGGCCTTATGGTGAATTATTTTTGAAACTAGATTTGAAGGAAAGAAATAAATTCACAAATAATCTAAATGAATAATTTGCCCCTAAAGAATGGCTTTAAAATGTAAGAATCACACTTTATCCTAGAAGGCAATCATCATATTTTTGAAAGTTATATTTCACATGTACAGAAGGAAGTTAATCATTAGAGCCTATAACTGGAATATATTTTTATATGGAAAATGGAGCTCTACTCACAACATACCAGAATGGACCACTATTAAGATGTTAGCACATCAGCATAAGAGCATGTCGTTCTTACTAGTTGCACATTTGGTATGTAGACATTAATTTATCTGTAAATGATAACCCAGAATGTGGATTACTTATCTTTGAGTTCAACCATGAATTGAATGCAACTGTTTGCAACAGCTTATTGGAAAATTGACATTTAAGGGATAGAGACTGATTTAATAAATAGTTTGACAGTAGAGCTCAAAAAAATATCAATATATTATATTTTTTAACAACACACAATACATATATATTATAAGTACTGTAAAACACTGTATTCTTATTCAAGGTACTGTACATTTTACACAAATGCACAAAGTACTTTGTGACACAATTTGGGAGGTCATGTTAGAGGAGATTAGGGCAGATTCAATGATAGGAGTTGAGCACATTGTAATCTTGTCCTAAGCATGTATATAGAAAGACAGACCTTATTTCCCAGCTTCCTTCCCTAGAGGTTGAATCAGGGACTGGGTTTTGGCCAATGGGATGATGGCAGAAGTGAAGTAAACTGTTTTCAGACATGGAAGTTGAAAACCTCCCAAAAGTCTAACAACTATGGTGACTTTGGAGGCCACATGTTCCAGATGGCCTGGCTGCAAGTTAAAGAAGGCCAGCCAACCTTTATGAGACTTTACAAGAGTGAGAAATACAACTTTATTTTCCAAAGGCATTATTGTTCAGGGGTATTTTCCCTGCAAACATAAGCAAGCTTATTCCACATAATTCAAAGAATTTTTTTAAATGCCTTAAAATGCTTTAAACATGTTCTCAGGCTTCTACTGCATTAGTGATACTTTGGTTTCAGTTACGAGCAATTTATGAATTTCCAGGATTTTGCATATATAATCGTTCTCCATTTAGTTCTTTATGTACAAGGTAGTTGGGTAAAGAAGAGTTTATCTTGGCCTCTGGAAGTTTACATAACAGCTTTCCAATGAAGACCAGGTTGGCCTGACGGGTGGTGGTGCAGTGAATAGAACAATGACCTGGGACACTGATGACCTGGGTTCAAATCCCTGAGGTCGCCAGCTTGAGCATGTCCCTGACTTGAGCCTAAAGATTGCTGGCTTGGGCAAGGGGTTGCTGGCTCTGCTTGAACCCCCCAGTCAAGGCACTGTGAGAAACAATCAATAAACAACTAAAGTGCCACAACTATGAGTTGATGCTTCTTGTTTCTCTCTGTTCCTCTCTCTCTCTCTCTCCCTCTCTCTCTCTCACGCACACACACAAACACACAAACAGAAAACAAAACAAAATAACAAAGACAAGGTTGAAAGAATAACACTTGTCTGGTTGATCAAAATGCTTTAAGATGGAATTTTGAAGATAATTAGTCAAGGGGTTGCTTAAACTGTACCTCCATAGTAAAACAGAAGTCATGGCGGCTAAGTAAATTTGCATCTCAATGCCCACTTTATTTATGCTTTACTGAAAACAGAAAAGTTAAAGATGAACATTTGTATACTGTTTTAAATATTAGACATCTCACTGTGTCGCGGATTTTTTAATTATACCGTATTTCCCCAAGTATAAGACGCACCCATTTTTGAAAAATGGTTTTAGACTTTTTTGGGGGTCTAAAAACTGGGTGAGTCTTATACAGTGGTTTAGTTTTTTTTTAAGTATATTTTTCGCTTTTTTGCACAGATGAGGAGTTGTATGAGTTTTATGATAAATAAAACGAGTTCAATAACTGTATGTGATGCGTATTCTTTTTTTCAAATTTTGGGCCCCAAAATTAAGGTGTGTCTTATACATGGGAGCATGTTATACATGGGGAAATATGGTATATATCTAATTCTGAATTGCAGATTTTTCACTATATCGTAGGATTTTGTGGTATATAGGTATTTTTATATATTTATTATTGTGGTCAAGTAAGCATTTTCTAGCCTAAAAAATTAAAAACAATATGAAAGGTATTAATTAAAACATATTAAAAGAGTATTAAATTGAAATAAAGCTTTAAAATATAAATAATAAAATAAATAAATAAAAGGTTGCTACTTCACGGATTTTTGCCTATGGGGCGGGGTTCGGGAACCTAATGCCTGTGATAGATGAGGGATAGTTGTTTTTTATTTCTACCTTAATTGAGCGATAGGACATTCACCAAATAAAACCACAGTGCATATGGGCCAGTGGCACTGCTATGTAGATTGTTTATTTTATTTTATTTTATTTAAGATTTTATTCATTTTAGAAAGAAGAGAGAGAGAGAGAGAGAGAGAGAGAAAGGGGAGGAGCAAGAAGATTAACTCCCACATGTGTCTTGCTTGACCAGCAAGCTCAGGATTTAAAAACAGAGGCCACAGCATTCCAGGTCGACACTTTATATACTACACCACCACAGGTCAGGCTGTAGATCATTTTTCAAAGGAATTTATAAAAGTATTGTTTTAAAACTATACAATTATTAGAAGCAAGTTCTCAAGAACTATCTAATATGCTTTTATTTTTTTCAACTACAAGCAAATGCTGAAAAGGAGTTTCCTGCTATCCTGCTACTTAAACACCCAGAGGCAGCTTCAAATAAGCTACTCTGCTGATCAAAGGATTATGTTAGCTAAAGGAGGTGGTAGATTATATATGCCAGGTAGTTTTGTTTTACACAATAATGGATTTTGTTTATTTTAGTTATTGTAGTTGACAACCAGGAATATTTATGATAAATTCAAGTTGTTGTTATTTTACCTTGTTTCTCATCTGCTTAATGTTGCTTGAGTCAACTCATTCATGGGAAAAATTCTGAGAGAGCATTTTAAAAGCTATGTTAATAAAGTAGCATACCTGCTTTTAATCATCTCTCTGTTCATAATTCACAATGAAAATTTAGAAAATTGACCTATTTTATCTATTAAGTAACCTAGAGATAAAATGGTTTATTTTAAATCTAAAATTATCTAACTAAAGGTCTTTGAGTAACAAAAATTTTATTTTTTTTCCTTTTCATGAACTTTGTTTATGCATTATATTTTTAAATCAGCTGAGTCCCACTGGTACTACAAGAAAGGCTTTGAGTTTCTATTTATTTATGTATTTATTTTTTATTTATTTATTTGCTTACATCAATTGAGCAATGAGACCAAGACATTCCCCCTCCCCCACTTTGGTTCTCATTATTACCTTTCAAGTAAAGGAGGTTGAACAAGGTGGCCTTAAGTTTTCTCTCAGCTTGATTAAACTTAGGCTTCTCGAGTGACATCAGAGAAATGGCACCATGAGGACTGCTCCCGATACCTCTCCCTGAAACTTCAACTAATTCAACAACTAGAAAAACAATCTCAGGAGCATCTGAAATACGCATACATCAAACAAAGGTACGATTCGGTGAAAAGGTGGCTGAATATATAACCCACTCTGAAAGAAATAAGATGAAAAATGGAATAGTCCACTTTCCTCACTGACCTAAGCAAGGGCTTCTTTCACTTGGAACTGAGAGAAAGCGAGGGCTGGGGGCACAGAAAAAGCTGGGCTAGGGCAGAGACATTCAAGCCGAGTACAGAGTGTGCCCATGGCTCAGCCCACGTGGAGCTAACGCCAGTGGCAGACCCCAGCAGAAGGGGGCGAGCAGTTGCCTTGTTTACTCCCGGTATCCCAGTCAGTGAGCATGGGCAGTGTCTGAGTGGATCCACCTGGCACTTTGGGCATGGGTGCCCACATTCCTGGACAGAGTGGCTGGGTAGGAGACTGTCAGTAGTGACCCTCTGTGTGGGCTGTAATCAGAGTTTCTGAATAATCCCAGTTTCCCAAACAATAGCACAGGGGAAGTACACAAAAGCCAGCTTCCCTACACCCAGATCTGTCTGGGCATGGCACCTCCACCAGCCATACAGGCTAACAAAGCACAATCCTGGGGAAGAGAACTGCGGAAGTGGTGGGGGGAAGGGCACGCAGGCAGCTTGCAGATAGCCTCTGGAGAGCAGACCGTCAGAGTGCTGAGGCATACTAGACATGCCCGGACGCTCATAGAACAACACCTGAAAGACAATCAGCTCCCAGCTCTGCCTGATTATGCTGGTGGCTCTGCCTGGCAAAGCCTTACCCAGAATCCCGCTTTGAGCAGAGATAGAGGGGAGATTTGGCAGCTCTTAGAGCCTCTTGCTCTCCAGGCAGTGGCTGGGGCAACTTCACAGCTGGGTCCCAGGCTGCTGGTTCATGAAGGAGAGATTTGGGGAGAGGCTCCGGGAAAACAGACTCTCCCATTGTCAGAGCCTACAAATGCTAACAAGCTCCCTACCAATGGGACTGAAGCCTAGTTTATGTCATCACCATAGCGACACAACAGCAAATCTCTGCCTAAGAGTGCCACAGGGGCAGAACCTGAGTACAGCACCACCAGCCAAAAAGAGAGAGAAGAAAGAAAAGGAAGAAGATAACTTCTCAAAACCAGGAAAAATCCACAGTCTTTATAACTTTTTCCATTTTTTTCTTGTATTTTTTACTTTTTTTTCCTTCTACCTTGGTCATTTTATACTCTTTCCATTTTATTCTTTTCTTTTCATTTTGAACTTTATTACCCATAGGTGTTACATTTTCTATTCTTTTTTTTCTATGAGTGTTACATTCCAAAAAACTTAACTCAATTTTTTTTCTCTCTCTCCTTTTGTTTCTTCTTTTCTCTTTCACTTTTTCTCACATTCAAATCTTACCCACAAAAAAAAATTATTTTATTCTGGATTAAAATTTTTTCTTTGCAGCATTTTGTGTGCTTTTTACTTCACATTTTATCTCTTTAGCATTTCCCCTAACTACGGCTCTCCATTCTATAGTTTTTGTGTCACTTAATACAATAGAATTTTCATTTTTCACTGTATTTTTCTTTTTTCTCTTTTTTCTTTTTTCTTTTCTTTTACATTATTTCTCTCATTTGACCATCATTTACAAACAAATTATTTTATTGTTATTCCAAATTTTTTCCTTATGGCATTTTGTGGGTTCTTGCCTCGATTTTTGCCTCTCTGTCACTCCCCATGAACACAGGCCATCCATTCTACATACTTTTGTTCCATTTAGCACAATAGAATTTTCAGTTTTTCACTGCATTTTCTCAAAAAATTTTTATCAACTCTTATTAGTGTTATTAACAATATCACTCTCAATAAAGAAAAAGAAATTGAATATTTTTGATAAAAAAGACAGTGATGTAGCTCAGATAGATGAGGAAAAATCTATAGAAAAAGATTTCAATAACTTAGAAATCTTGGAGTTAAATGACAGAGAATTTAAAATTGAAGTCCTAAAAATACTCAGAGATATACAAGGAAGCACAGAAAAACAATTTAGGGAGCTCAAAAAATTCAATAAACAGAGAGAATACTTCATCAAAGAAATTGAAACTATGAAAATGAATCAAACAAAGATTAAAAACTCAATTTATGAACTGAAAAATGAGGTAACAAGCCTAGCCAATAGAATAGGCCAGAGAGAGGAGAGAATTAGTGACATAGAAGATAGGCAACTAGAGGTACTACAGAGAGAAGAGGAGAGAGACTTACAAATTAAAAAAAAATGAGATAGCCCTACAGAAATTGTCTGACTCCATTAGAAAGAGCAACATAAGAATAATGGATATATCAGAAGGAGAAGAGAGAGAAAATGGAATGGAGAACATATTCAAACAAATAATAGATGAGAACTTCCCAAGCCTATGGAGAGAACTAAAGCCTCAAATTCAAGAAGCAAACATAACACTGAGTTATCTTAACCCTAACAAACTTACTCCAAGGCAGATCATAATGAAATTGGCACAAATAAATGACAAAGAAAAAATTCTCAAGGCAGCCAGGGAAAATAAAAATACAACATAAAAAGGTAGGCCCAAGCCCTGGCCGGTTGGCTCAGTGGTAGAGCGTCGGCCTGGTGTGCAGAGGTCCCGGGTTCGATTCCCAGCCAGGGCACACAGCAGAAGCACCCATCTGCTTCTTTACCCCTCCCCCTCTCGTTCCTCTCTGTCTCTCTCTTCCCCTCCCGCAGCAAGGCTCCATTGGAGCAAAGATGGCCCGGGCGCTGGGGATGGCTCCTTGGCCTCTGCCCCAGGCGCTGGAGTGGCTCTGGTTGCAACAGAGCGACGCCCCGGAGGGGCAGAGCATCGCCCCCTGGTGGGCGTGCCGGGTGGATCCCGGTCAGGCGCATGCAAGAGTCTGTCTGACTGTCTCTCCCCGTTTCCAGCTTCAGAAAAATACAAAAAAAAAAAAAGGAAGGCCCATTAGATTATCAACAGATTTCTCAGCAGAAACTCTACAAGCTAGGAGAGAGTGGACCCCAATATTTAAAGTTCTGAAAGAAAGAAGTTTCCAGCCAAGAATACTATACCCATCAAAGCTATCCTTCAATTACAAAGGAGAAATAAAAACATTCACAGATACAGAAAAGATGAGGGAGTTTATCACCAGAAAACCCCCACTTCAGGAAATACTAAAGGGGGTTTTCCAAACAGACAAAAAGAATAAAACAAAACAAAACTAAATGTAAAATCTCCATCAAGATTACAATAAAAACAAGATTAATCTGTGACAAAGAAAAAAAAAAAGGGGAGAGGACAAAGATTAACAGTAGAAAAGATGGATGGAGTGCAGAAGCACTCATTAGATAATGCACTACAATAAACATGATATGTATACTTTACACTACTTAATGATAACCACCCCTGTAAAAACCAACACAGAAGTACATGGCTTGAAAAAAAAAAGTAACATAGAAAAGAAGTATGGATTACAAACAAATGATAGAAAAATAAAAGAGAAGAACCAAACAAGATACAAAACTATCAGAAAGCAATATATAAAATGGCACTAGGAAACCCTCAAATGTCAATAATTATACCAAATGTAAATGGATTGAATTCCCCAATAAAATGATACAGAGTATCAGAATGGATTGAAAAAGAAAATCCAACTATATGCTGCTGTAAGAAACACATTGAAGCTACAAGGATAAAAACAAATTCAAAGTGAAAAGCTTGTAAACAATACTCCAAGCAAATAACATCCAAAAAAAAGCAGGTGTAGCAATATTCATATCTAACAATGCTGACTATAAGACAGCAAAGGTAATCAGAGACAAAAATGATCATTTCATAATGATAAAGGGGACATTGAATCAGGAAGACATAACAAATCTTAATATATATGCAACAAACCAAGGAGCACCAAAACATATAAGACAGCTACTGACTGACCTAAAAACAGAAACCGACAAAAATACAACCATACTTGGAAACCTCAATACACTGCTGACGGCTCTAGATATTTCATTCAAACAGAAAATCAATAAAGAAATATTGGCCTTAAGTGAAACACTAGAACAATTGGATATGATAGACATCTATAGGACATTTCATCCCAAAGTGCCAGAGTATACATTTTTCTCTAGTGTACATAAAACATTCTCAAGAATTGATCATATGTTGGAATACAAAAATAACATCAACAAATTCAGAAAGATTAAAATTATACCAAGCATATTTTCTGATCATAAAGCCTTGAAACTAGAATTCAACTGCAAAAAAGAGGTAAACAAACCCACAAAAATGTGGAAACTAAACAACATACTTTTAAAAAATGAGTGGGTCAAAGAAGAAATAAGCGCAGAGATCAATAGATACATACAGGCAAACAAAAATAACAATACGACATATCAGAATCTCTGGAATGCAGCAAAAGCAGTAATAAGAGGGAAGTTGATATCACTACAGGCCTATATGAACAAACAAGATAGAGCCCAAGTAAACCACTTAACTTCACCTCTTAAGGAACTAGAAAAAGAAGAACAAAAACAACCCAAAACCAGCCGAAGAAAGAAAATAAAAAAAAAAAATCAGAGCAGAAATAAATGAAATAGAAAATAGAAAAACTATAGAAAAAAAATTAATAAAATAGGAGCTGGTTCTTTGAAAGGATCAACAAAATTGACCAACCTTTTGCAAGACTCACCAAGGAAAACAGAGAAAGAACTCGTATAAACAAAATCCAAATGAAAGAGGAGAAATCACCACAGATATCATAGATATACAAAGAATTATTGTAGAATACTATGAAAAACTATATACCACCAAATTTAACAATATAGAACAAATGGATAAATTCCTAAAACAATACAATCTTCCTAGACTGAGTCATGAAGAAGCAGAAAGCCCAAACAGACCCATAAGCAGGGAGGAAATAGAAAAAACTATTAAAAACCTCCCCAAAAATAAAATTCCCGGGACAAATGGTTATCTTAGTGAATTTTATCAAACATTCATAGAAGACTTTGTTCCTATTCTACTTAAAGTCTTCCAAAAAATTGAAGAAGAAGCAATACTGCCAAACACATTTTATGGGGCCAACATAACCCTCATACCAAAACCTGGCAAGGACAACACAAAAAAAGAAAACTACAGACCAATATCTCTAATGAATACAGATGCTAAAATACTAAACAAAATACTAGCAAATCAAATACAACAACAATTAAAAAGTAATTCATCATGATCAAGTGGGATTCATCCCAGAATCACAAGGATGGTTCAACATACATAAAACAGTTAATGTAATACACCATATCAACAAAACAAAGAACAAAAGCCACATGATCTTATCAATAGATGCAGGAAAGGCATTTGATAAAATACAACATTGTTTTATGTTCAAAACACTGAACAAAATGGGTATAGAAGGAATATATCTAAAAATAATAAAGGCCATCTATGATAAACCATCAGCTAACATCATATTGATTGGCATAAAACTGAGTACTTTTCCCAAAAATCAGGAACAAGACAAGGTTGTCCACTCTCTCCACTCTTATTCAATGTAGTGCTGGAAGTTCTAGCAAGAGCAATCAGACAAGAGAAAGAAATAAAATGCATTCATATTTAAAAAAAAAAAGAAGTAAAGGTATCACTTTTTGCAGATGATATGATCCTGCACCTCGAAAATCCCAAAGTCTCCACAAAAAGACTACTAGAAACAATAAACCAATACAGTAAGGTCGCAGGATACAAAATTAATATACAAAAGTCCATTGCCTTCCTATATGCCAACAATGAAACATCAGAAAATGAGCTCAAAAAACAATCCCCTTCATGGTTGCAACAACAACAACAAAAAAAAACCTAGGAATAAACAAAACAAAGAATGTAAAGGACCTATATAATGAAAACTACAAAGCATTGTTAAGGGAAATAAAAAAAGATATAATGAAATGGAAAAATATTTCTTGTTCTTGGTAGGAAGAATAAATATAGTCAAAATGACTATATTACCCAAAGTGATATACAAATTTAATGCAATTCCCATTAAACTTCCAATGTCATTTTTTAAAGAAATGGAACAAAATATCATCAGGTTTATATGGAACTGTAAAAAAAACAACAACAGAATAACCAGAGCAATCCTAAGGAAAAAGAACAAAGCTGGGGGCATTACAATACCTGACTCAAATTATATTATAGAGCCACAACAATCAAAACAGCATGGTATTGGCAGAAAAATAGACACTCAGACCAATGGAACAGAATAGAAAGCCCAGAAATAAAACCACATATATATGGTCAAATAATTTTTGATAAAGGTGCCAACAACACAGAATGGCGAAGAGAAAGCCTCTTCAACAAATGGTTCTGAGAAAACTGGAAAACCATATGCAAAAGAATGAAACTCAGCTACAGTTTGTCCCCTTGTACTAAAATTAATTCAAAATGGATCAAAGACCTAAATATAAGATCTGAAACAATAAATTACATAGAAAAAGGCATAGGTACTAAACTCATGGACCTTGGTTATAAAGAGCACTTTATGAATTTGACTCCAAGCAAAGGAAGTGAAGGCAAAGATAAATGAATGAAACTACATCAGACTAAGAAGCTTTTGCACAGCAAAAGAAACTGACAACAAAATAGACAGCCAATTAAATAGGAGATGATATTTTCAAACAACAGCTCAGATAAGGGCCTAATATCCAAAATATACAAAGAACTCATAAAACTCAACAACAAACAAGCAAACAATCCAATAAAAATATGGGAAGAGGACACAAAGAAACACTTCTTCCAGGAAGAAAAAGAAATGGCCAACAGATATATGAAAAGATGCTCATCTTCATTAGCTGTTAGAGAAATGCAAATCAAAACTACAATGAGATACCATCTCACACCTGTTAGATTAGCTATTATCAACAAGACAGGTAATAACAAATTTTGGATAGGCTGTGGAGAAAAAGCAACCTTCATCCACTGTTGGTGGAAATGTAATGTAGTACAACCATTATGGAAGAAATTACGGTGGTTCCTCAAGAAATTAAAAATAGAACTACCATATGACCCAGCAATCCCTCTACTGGAAATATACTCCCATAACTCAAAAACACTGTACGTAATGACACATGCAGACCCATGTTCATTGCAGCATTGTTCACAGTGGCCAAGACATGGAAACAACCAAATATCCCTTCAATAGATGATTGAATAAAGAAGATATGGTACATATATACTATAGAACACTACTCGGCCATAAGAAATGATGACATCGGATCATTTACAACAAATGGATGGACCTTGATAACATTATACTGAGTGAAATAAGTAAATCAGAAAAATATAAAAACTATATGATTCCATACATAGGTAGGACATAAAAATGAGACTCAGGAATATGGACAAGAGTGTGGTAGTAACTGGGGGAGGGGAGGTAGGAAGGGAACAGAGGGGGTGAGGGAAGAGGAGGGGCACAAAGAAAACCAGATAGAAATTGACAGAAGAGTATATGACTTAGGGTGATGGGTATGCAACATAATCAAATATCAAAATAATGTGGAGATGTTTTCTCTGAACCTATGTACCCTGATTGATTAATGTCACCCCATTAAAATTAATTTAAAAAAAACAAAGAAGAAAAAAACCTTAGGCTTCCTCCTGCCTCTGGTCTCCTTTACCTCCCTCTCACCCCAGCCTTAGAGAATCCAGATAGCTTAGCCTCAGAGGTCTCCTCTTCCCTTTTCTTAGAGGACTTACTTTAGAAAATTTGTAATTATAAATTTGTTCTTTTCACCTTTGAGATGTAAATATTTTTTTAAAAGCCTCTTGCCCAAGAGTGTCTTTCTCCTGGGCCTGGGAGTAGTCCCTTTGAAAAAGAGGAATATAACACCCCTATCTCTCCATCTCTATGGAAGAGTAGTAGTCCAGCTTGATGCGGGCCATATTCCAAGCTCTAAAACTACCTCCTGTAACAACGTTATGACAGTAAAGCCAATTAGCAAACACTATAATTCTCCTGCCCTTTGTTTTAGTGAGTTTGAATTTTAATTGAATTTTGGTTCCTCTCCCTACTGCAATAGCATTGAATAGGTCATCCTTGCTGGTTTGACATTGTCCAGTGCAACTTTGTTTTAACAGAATTTACTAGATGGTCTTCAACGTCATTGGCCAATTTAAAAATTTTTTGATTCTACGTAAAGGCCCTTTGGTTAGTAGAATTCAAAGAAAGTGATAGCCATTTTAAAGAATATATCGGCCTACCTATATTCACTAGCATTCACCAGCAGACGAGATAATATCCTGCACTGGTCTAATAGTCCTTTAAATCCACTCCTAACATTGTGTAACATAATAACATCCCTTCAAGATGGAAACCAAAATTTGCTAACATTGCTGACACTATTTTTTTCTTCTATCATGGTGTTTATTTCAGAATCATTAATAGAGTTTTAATTTACAAATATGAGTAATTTAAATTTATATAAAAATGTAACTCACATCCTAAGAATATAGAGAGATAAACAGCTGCTTTCCTATATTCATAAAAGAACAATTTTTCTTTAATTAAAATGAAATGCAGTGGACCACCATATTATTTGTTGTGTTTTCCTCTTTCAAAATTCATGGTTATGACTTTATCAATATTTTGTCTCAATTTTTTACTACCTCCATTATATACTGTAAATACTTGCTGAATTAATATATGAATGAGTAAAAAAATGAATGGGAAATTTTGTGATAATTTTCTATTATGACTTATCTTTCTAGGTTGATATACGTCAATATAAATACTTGGCATTCTTAGTAAGTACACATTAAGTATATTTTTTGAATTGTTATAGAGATGGAGTTCATTTTTTTTTTTTTTTTTTTTTTTACGGAGACAGACGGACGAGATCGGGCGCGTTCAGGGTGGTATGGCCGTTTACGGAGACAGAGAGAGAGTCATAGAGAAGGATAGATAGAGACAGACAGATAGGAACGGAGAGAGATGAGAAGCATCAATCATTAGTTTTTCGTTGTGACACCTTAGTTGTTCACTGATTGCTTTCTCATATGTGCCTTGACCGTGGGCCTTCAGCAGACCGAGTAACCCCTTGCTTGAGCCAGCGACCTTGGGTCCAAGCTGGTGAGCTTTGCTCAAAGCAAATGAACCCATGCTCAAGCTGGCGACCTTGGGGTCTCGAACCTGGGTCCTCAGCATCCCAGTCCGATGCTCTATCCACTGCGCCACCGCCTGGTCAGGCAATGGAGTTCATTTTTTAAATACTGTTAAGGTCTCCAGTTTGATAATATGCCATTCTTAAATTTTACAGTCATTATATAAATAATCTGTTAAATTTTTACATGTAAATATTCTAATGTAGAATAATATTAAACCTATAATCTTCACAAATAAACAAACAGAAAGAAATCTTGCATAGAAACAGCAAATAGCAGGTCTTCTCCATCATTAATCAACTCATAGTTTTAGTATTAATTTACAACGTCTTACCTCACGAGAGCTATCCTTGGGCAAGAAATCATTTTTGTGATTCCTAACAGGGAACTCTGCAGTGTGTTTTCAATTCAGAGATTTGAAAGTGCGCTTCATAGTTTTGTGTCAGTGTAAGGTTTGATTCACAATGAAGAACACAATACAGAGAGATTTCAGGAAACTTAATTGAATCGAACTGCAGGTGACTTACTATGGTGTTCATTACAGTCTCCCAAAAGGCATAGTTTTCAGCTTCCTAAATACTCACAAGCAGTAAAGTATCCACTACAAGGTGTGTGTTGGATGCCAAATGGTCTGAAGCACTGCTGGAGGCACAAATCAAGATCTTCAGAAGCCTCCCTTGTCTGCCTTGTATGTCTGGTACAGTGAACATAGTTCTGAGGACAGGATGACATGAGGGAAAGTGTTGTGGGGAATAGAAGGCACTCAACATGCTCATAGTTTATCCCTCTGTTCTCTCTATGAGCAGAAAAAATAAAAGAAGGGAGCAGTCTTCAGTTCGTTAAGAATAAAGGAAGCCTTGTGCCCTTGGATCTCCAAAGCATCTTACCAAGAAATCTAAAATACTCAGATTACATCAAAATAGCAACAGCTTTTTTATTTAACATTGTTGGTTTACCTTAAATCACAGTCTGAAAGCAAAACACAAAATAAATATAGAATCCTGACCATATACAGAAATGGGATTTCAAGAAAATAGACATACAAGATGAACAGTGGAAAAGTTATATATAGTAAGTTGAACATACCCTCATCTATAAGCCTTTGTTATTGGATTTTTTTTTCACTACTCTAGTGGTAAATGCTTTAATAACTGCAAAATTAAAGACTTTAAATCTCTGGTTTCACAAACTGAGGTATTTTTCTACTTTTATGAATTACCAGAAGGAACACTTTTCTTCAATCATTTGGAATTCTAAGTGGCTTTATTCCTCATGTGCCAGGTGAACATAAATTTGAGTATTGTCTGATTAAATATTTTAATTCTGCAAATTATTTAATATCTGGAATGGCTCACTCTATCCAGGCCTGAGAGTCTTGAATGGGGTCCCCTTTGACTTCAACCTTGCTGTCTGCTTCCCCCAGATGCTGCTGTTTCTTGTTGCCAGAGGGGCTGTGATACTCCACATTACAGTTATGTCTTTCCCACAATCCTAGGCTCCTGAATGTAACCTAATTTCTACAGTAATTTCTCAGGTGCTCTACATTCCTCCAGATATTCCTGATGCTCAACAAGGATACTAAAAGGTGACTTGAAATCATGTTCTAAAACACTATCTTTAATTATCACCACACAACATGGTGAAATAATCTCCACTTATCATCCTGATCTTGTGCCATAATATTAAAGTAACACTCCATTGAACATGAGGAATATCATGATGGTGCCTCCAAGTGGCCATGGAAGTAAGACATGAAGTGAGTGGGAAATATGTTGGGCCAAGAAAGCTGTTTCACTCATCTGTTTTAGGTACGGATCAGTGAATATATTTTTAATTATCATGTTCTACATTTTAAAAATTGAAACAGATTCTGGTGTATACAGAGAAAAAATATTAAATGAATTATATTGATACCAGACTGTAAAGCCAGTAGCCATGGCCACCATCACAGCTGCCTGTCCCGTGCAGGTTCGCATTTGATTCGGACAGACAGTAATGAAACAATGGAGCCAAGAACTGGTGGGCCATTACCTTTACTGCTAGCTTTACCTGGCAGGCGAGAAATACACACAGTGGGAAAACACTTCTCTTTCCATTCAGGGCTCCCAAAGCCACTGACTCATCTGAGTATTCCTAGAATCAAAGGTTTGTACCTCACCAGCCTTATTTACCTCTGTTCCCCATCTCCTCTCTGCACAAACTGCACAAACTGGCTTATCCTTCAGCACTCTGCCATCTTGGCTGCCTCTCCTCTGCAATGCTGATGGCAGGATCTGAACAAGTGTATCCCCCCATCTGCCTTATATAGCAGGGGTCAAGAACCTTTTTGGCTGAGAGAGCCATGAACGCCACATATTTTAAAATGTAATTATGTGAGAGCCATACAACGACCCGTGTATGTTACACATTATCCAATAAAAATTTGGTGTTATCCTGGAGGACAGCTGTGATTGGCTCCAGCCACCCGCAACCATGAACATGAGCGGTAGAAAATGAATGGATTGTAATACATGAGAATGTTTTATATTTTTAACATTATTATTTTTTTAATTAAAAATTTGTCTGCGAGCCAGCTGCAACCACCAAAAGAGCCACATCTGGCTCGCGAGCCATAGGTTTCTGACCCCTGTCTTATAGTGTAGAAATTAAAGCCTTTTAAGACAATATACAAATAAGAAAATCTCTGATACAAAGCCACTTATCTGAGGCATAAATGGGATTCCTCATAAGAGTGCACCACCCCATATCATGCAACAGTCAATGGTGTGGGGAAAAGCTTAGTTTTGAAAAGATCTTAGTATTAAAAGGGTGGGGAAGGCTTAGTCTTAAAACTAAGCCTTAGGCTATAATGACTTTGCCAGCTTACAGCCTGTTCCCAAACCCCATGCAAATGATAAGTGAGCAAACATATATATCATATTTACAAACTTATTTGATTAACACAGACTTGTTGGAAATTTTGTTATAAATTCGCTCTTCAAATGTCATTATAATATTTTCTTAGTTGCAGTACTGAATAAGTTATCATTTGGTCTAGGAAATTTTTAAAAACGGAGTTCACATTAACAAAAAATTAACAAAGATGGTTTCTCATCTAATTTTTAAATAAGCTGAGGACATGCTATTGTAATTATTTAAAAAATATGTAAATTGTATCTGATTAATAACATAAATGGGAAATATTATGTTGTTAATGAAATATTTCTCTTGGAATAAAAACATTGGTACATTAAATCAAATAACCTTTAAATAAAAGTGAAAAAATTCTCAATTATTCAGAGAAATATATCATTAAGAATTGTGCTATAGATAAGAACAGGTGGCAATAATTAGATTTCCCATCTGCAGATTATAAAATCATCTACAGGTTGGCTTTCACAAATATGATAGGCAATATGTGAAACCTATCAATTTCAAAATTATGCCAGATGGACCCTGACCAAATTCAAAGAGTCACATAGGATCAACGTTCTTTCTGATGTTTCCCATGGTTTAAAGCAGATGACCATGCCATTCACACAGCAAAATAGGATCTGTGAACAATATGTGAGCAGAATTTATTTAGTAAGTTGAGGTCAGCGACATCAGAGCTTCTAAAAAATTCCACATCCTAATAATCAAAATCTTCTGTAGATGTGGCCCATTCAGAGGAGATAAATTTAGCAATTACCTGTATTATTTTTATGGAACAATCCCATATTGCAACTTCTTCCCAGAAAATAGATTAAGAAATTTCTAAGGACGTATACAGCCCCCTCTTATCTGCGGTTTTGTTTTCTGTTGGTCAAAAAAGTTTGTAAATATGATGTATATGTTTGCTCACTTTGGGAGTGGGAGACAGGCTGTAAACTGGCAAAGTCATTATAGCCTAAGGATTAGTCTTAAAACTAAGCTTTTCCCTCCCTTCTATTACTAAGGTCTTCTCAAAACTAAGCTTTTCCCCACACCCTTAACATGATAAAAATTTAAAAAGTTTGCTGTTTAAAAACTATTCTTTTTCATTTTGCAAGAACTGGTTCAAAGTATGCACACTTAGCATGATAGGGGGTGGTGTATTCTTATTAGGAATTCCATTTATGCCTCAGACAAGTGGCTTTGTATCAGAGACTTCTTTATTTGTATATTAGCTTAAAGGCTTTAATTTTCTACACTATAAAATGAAGCAGACCAGGGGTTCTTGCTCTCTCTGGGTTCCTGCTATTACCATTGCAGAGGCCTCCCTGATCTCTTGCCCTCTATGGGAAAGGCAGGTTTTCTGCTTTTCCTTTGGCTTTTCTTGTGGCTTGCCTATCTTGATGAGACACCAATAAACAGAACGGCCCACCATCCTCCGACTCCGCCATTTCTTTACCGTCTGCCCAAATTCAATGAGAACCTGCATGTGAATGGCCATGATGGAGGCTCCTGGCTGTACACTTTCTGAGGTTGCATTTCTCTCAATCAAGCTGCGTGGTCTGAAAAGATTAAACGGAAATTTTCAGAACAAAACAATTTATAACTTTTAAACTGCAAGATATTCTGAGTAGCATGATAAACTCTCACACAGCCCCACTCCATCCCAACAGACCCAGGACGTGAATCATCCCATTTTTCAGTGACTCCACCCTGTATAGGCTAGCTGCCAGTTAGTCGCTTAGTAGCTGTTCTAGTTACCAAATCTAGTATAGAAGTATTGAGTGCATTCCAGTAACCTTCATTTTACTTAATAATGACCCCAAAATGCAACAGCAGAGAGGTTAGCAATTCAAATATGTAAAAGAAAAATAGTTAAGTGCTGCCTTTTAAGTGACAAAGTATGTATGTATAGGAAAAAATAACAGTATATATAGGGTTTGGTGCAGTTCAGGCATCAACAAGAGGTCTTGGAAGTAGTATATCCCTTACAGATAAGGGGGGAACTACTGTAATTAAGCATTATTATTCTCACATTGGTACTTGGACTGTTTTCCAATATTATTACTCATTATGTAGAACTTAGCTATGTGCTAATCTGGCCATTTTTATTTCGTTTGTGAGTTTTTATGCCTTAGAGCTACTTCAAAGTAAAAGGACCTTTATGTTCATTGGAAAAAGCAGATCCAAAAATAATTTTTGAAAAACAGATAATAAAGAAAAAAGAAAAGCTTATCAACATGATGTGGCTGCAGCATTTGTATTAGTGTTGTTTACTGGCAATCAGTGCCCTTTCTCTTTGTGTTGTACAGATTATTTTAGAAAATTTTAGTTTCCAATAGGGTTAAATTGTAAACTTCTGTTAGAGTTTTATGTTTCTTCTTCCAGAAGCCAGGGTTTTGGGGGCATTGTACTCTTGTTGGTTGTTTGTTTTGTTTGAAGCAGTATTCACAATAGTCAAGATATGGAAACAAGGCCCTAGCCGTTTGGTTCAGTGGATACATCGGCCTGGAGTGCAGACATCCCAGGTTTGATCCCTGGTCAGGGCACACATGAGAAGTGACCATCTGCTTCTCTTCCCCTCCTTCTTCCCCTTCTCTATCTTTTCCCCTCTCACAACCAGTGCCTCTATTGGTTTGAGCGTCAACCCCAGACACTGAGGATAGCTCGGTTAATTCAAGCAGTAGCCCCAGACAGGGGGTTGCCAGTTGAATCCTGGTCTGGGTGCATGCAGGAGTCTGTCTCTTTACCTCCCATCCTCTCACTTAAAATATATAAATAAATAAAAGATACGAAAATAACAAGTATCTACTTATGGATGAATATCTATCTATCTATTCTATTCATCTATCTATCTATCTAAACTTTCTTATGTATATACACATACATTCTTTATATATAATAAATCTCTACCTCTATCTAATACACACACATAATTACACTTACACAATGGAATATTATTCAGCCTTGTGAGATAGCTACTAGATATACTTCAGAAAGAGTAGTCTACTATACATCACTAATATCTATGGTTTTGTTTCGTTTTTCATCTAAAGAGTCTCAAATAAGTACTGTCAGGTTTAAAGGTGTTTCTATAGCTTTATTGGATTTAATAACCACAGTTTTGTGCTTAGTGGTGGGATTCAGCTGGTTCGCACTGGTTCAGCAGAACCAATACCTAATTTTTTATTGAGTTCAGTGAACTGGTTGTTAAAATAACACTTGTAATCACGGTTCTCTCTACAGTGGGTGCTGGGCAGCCACCCAATGTTGAAATCACAAATTTACATTCCTTTTTCTTTTGTTACGTTCATTGTGCAACTGTGTATTCTAAGCACCCATAGTAATATTCATTCTGTACATAGGTGAAAAAAATTTAATAGAACTATTCTTGTAATATTTATTTATTCATTTCATAAAACTCATTATATCTTTGATGAAATACTACATTTTAATTCCCTCACGTTTGTTACTTCAGTAAACAAATATGTAAAGAGAAAAAGTGCCAGACAACCAGGAGGTTATAAGCTATCATTAGAAATATCTTAAATAACAGTTTTATTATTTTTTGCCAGGTATTATTTAACATTTTTTTCATTATTATTTTAAAACACTTTCTCTAGTTTTGTGTATCTCTTTTATTGTTCTTATTTAAATACTAAATGCATGAAATAATAAACCACCTTTCAGTATATCCTTTTTTAAACTTAAAATAGTTATTAGAGAAGAGAACCAGTGGTTAAGTTATTTGAATCCCACCACTACTTATGCTGGATTTATCCTTGACTGCACCACAGTAGTTCCTTGAGTGTTTTTTCCCTGTATCCTTGATTATAGGAATATTTTTGGCAACAGAGGCAAAGGCAGCAACCGTAGCAATGCATTTTTACAGGTTCTTAATGAGCCATCATCTATAAGAGTGTGGACATCATCATGCCACATCTTCTACATGAATAAAAAAACCACAATAGTACCTATATATTGCAGAGTATGAGTCTTTCCATTGCATACTTTATAGAACAAGAATGGGATGAAATGATCACAAGAAGCTTTTTTCTTTTAATGTCATTACTAATATTTCATTAGTATATATCATTCTTTGGGCTTCTGTAATTTAGTCTTTAAATCTGTTATAATTTTTTTTTATTTTTTCCAGTGTACAAAACTTTTATTTAAAAATTTTTTCTTTATTTGCCTACTTTTTTCTTAGTTTTCCAATTTTTGATTTAAGGTTAAATTCTGATTCTGTTTATTTTCTAAAATGTTTGTTTGAGTGTATTCAACTTGGTATTTTTTGTTACAAGATCCTTTTGCCTCATAGTTGGGTTTTATTTGGGTAGTAGCAGATTTTACTGCTAAAATGCTTTCATTCTTTTCAGGTTTTTTTCTTGTATTCTCTTTATGTGGAGTTAAGTGATGACTGCCTGTCTCTGCATGTGAAAAACAAGGTTGGTGGTTTAGAGTGGCTTACAAGGTTCTTATTTCAAGAATAACCCCTTCTGTTCAGAAAACTACATTTTCTCCAATAGATGGCCTTTTGAGGAGTGTATGTGTGTGTTCTTCAAATCTCTGTTTGTGTGTTTGTTTGTTCATTTGTTTTTGCCATCTATAAACTTAAAACTTCCCCTGGATTTCTTTTTTCTTTAAATGTAATCTCCACTTTACTCATTTTACTTTCCTCTCTCCAAAAACCATTATCTTTCCAAAACTGCCTTCTCAACTGCCACACACACTTTTTCTTCTCCAGTTTTGAGATATAACTGACATACAACATTGCGTTAAGTTTAAGCTGTAAAACATATTGATTTGTTACATTTCTGTATTGCAAAATAATGACCACAGCAGGGTTAGCTAACACTTCAATCACCTTACATAATTACTATTTCTTTTTTGTGGTGAAAACATTAAAGATCTCTTTTAGCAACTTTCAATAATATAATACACTATTACTAACTATAATTATCATGCTGTACATCAGATCCTCAGAATTTATTCATCTGCTAACTGGAAGTTTGTACCTTTAACTAGTATCACGCCATTTCTTCCAATTCCCAATTCTAGGCAACTACCATTCTATTCTCAGTTTCTATGAGTTTGGCTTTTTTAGATTTCACATATAAATAATATCATACAACATTTATTTTTCTCTGTCTGACTTTCTCCACTTACCATAATGTCCTCAATGTCCATCCATGATGTTGCAAATGGCAGGATTTTTTGGTTCCCAAGGCTAAATAGTATTTCATTGTGTGTGTGTGTATTAGATAGAGCTAGAGATAGTATATATAAAGAAATGTGTGTGTGTATAAAGAAGTTTAGATACATGATAGATAGATGATTAATTATTAGATAGATAGATAGATAGATAATTTATCCATAGACAATTACTTAGGTTATTTCCATATCTTGACTATTGTGAATGCTTCAATGAACATGGAACTGTACATACCTCTTTAAGGTTCTGATTACAGTTCCTTTGGATATATTTCCAGAAGTGGACTTATTGGACCAACTTTTTAATTTCTGAAGGATAACTTTTCTGAATAGAATATTCTTCATTGATATTTTGTTTGTTTTGTTTTTTTTAGCATTTTGAATATATGATCCTGCTCTTTACTGGCCTATAAGGTTTCTGCTTAGACATCCACTTATGAGAGCTCCCTTATAAATCATAAACTTTTTTTTCTTGCTGCTTTTAAGATTCTCAGTCTTTAATTTTTTAAGTTTTTTTATAATGTGTCTTGGAGAGGATCTCTTCAATTTTGTTTGGTGACTTATGAGCTTCACTGAATATGGATAATTAAATCCCCCCCCACCCCAGATTTTGGAATTCATCAACCCGTATTTCTTTAAATAAGCTTCTGTCCCCTTCTTATTCTAGAACTCCAATATTTTAAAATTATTTCTTTTGATAGTGTCCTATTGATCACATAGCCTTTCTTCACTCTTCATTGATTCATTTTTGTTGTTGTTCTCCTGACTAGATAGTTTCAAAGTCAGATATTTTTTCTACTACTTGATCCATTCTAATTTATTGCTCTCCATTGCATTTTTCACTTGATTCATCTTATTCTTCAGCTCCAGAATTTGTTTCCTTTTTATAATTTTTATTTCTTTGTTAAACTCTACTTTCAATTAATATATCATTTCCCTGATTTCATTTAATTACCTTTCTGTATTTTTTTGGAGCTCATTCAATAGACTTAAAACAGCCATTTTAAATACTTTACTGGGTAAATTGCAGATCTCCACATCTTTAGGATTGGTTACTAGAAGACTGTTATGATCCTTTGATGGTGTTATGTTTCCTTACTTCTTCATGTTCCTTGAGGTTTTGCATTGTTCTCTTACATATGATCTAGCAACCTCCTCCTTTAATCTTTACTAACTGCCTGAAGAGAGAAATACCTTCCATCAACCCTGCTAGTTATTCTGATGCTTTTTCAGACCTTGGATATATCTGCTCCATAATTCTTGTCTCCTCTTATGGTAGAATCCTTAAGTTGTATGTATGTGTCACATGGCATCCCTATAAATGAGTAATGTCCACAATTTCTTATCCTTAAGAGCCCTTTTCAGCTCCTGTAGACCCATAACAATGGCTTCTTTTATGGAACTTATTCTACTCTCTGCAATGCACCAAGCAGAGTGCCGACAGCTTCTCTTTTGTTTTCCCAAAGTTCATATTTGTGGTTTCCCCCTGGCCTGCAGATTTGGGTGACATCCTGTGCAAGCTAACTAGAAGTACACCAAAGCTACTCTCAACACCACCAGTGGGAGCTGGCTACCGGATGGGGCTGTGTATAGGTGCATGCAGAAAGTTTGGTGTGCCTTGGTGGACCAGTTGATGCGTTCTGCAGGTAAGGCCTCCCCAGCCTCCTTAATGGTGTTCTTCATGGCATCTTTGATTTAGTTAGGATATGTGCCCTTTTAATGCCATTTCATAGTCCTATCTGTCACATTCTCAGCCATTTCCACACCCCTCCCACACACACCCAGTATTGCATTCAACAATTCAGTACTCAGAATGGGGCAAGAGAGAACTGAGTCTTCTTTGCAGTGTTTTTCACAGCTTAGGAAGCTGGGAACTCATTCATACTCTCTTCACTTTCCCCCACAGGACAACGCATGATTCAAGAATATCTCTCTTGGCTTTAAGCTGTGCCACCTTGAGAAAGGAGTGATGCGAGTGAGGTCAAACCATTCCTCTTACCCTCTCAAAAGAGTCTACACTGATATGTTTTTGTTCTAACAGTGTGCTGAAACTTCTCTGTTGGATATATGGACTTCCACAAAGACTTTCCCTTCCATGAGTGATTGTTTAAGACTGTTCTTCAGGGACTCCTGGACTATGGCTGAAAGGGCTGAAAGGAGCTGGTTCACAGGTCACTTCAGAGTCCACCACCAGGACCACATGTGTGTCTGCCCGTTACCTAACACAAGAGTTGGTGACATTGCTGCCATGTCTTTTGGCACTTGGTGCTAGATCCCGTAGCTCCCACAAAGACACTTTAGTCTACATTTGGACACCAAATTGCTATTGTTCAGGAGGAGACATGAACAAGAGGCATCTTATTTAGCCACGAAGCTGATGTCACTCTCTCCACATGCTCTTTTATTTTTATTTTTTTTGTTTTTGTTTTTTTAAATAAATTTTTATTAATGGTAATGGGATGACATTAATAAATCAGGGTACCTATATTCAAAGAAAACATGTCTAGGTTATTTTGTCATTAAATTATGTTGCGTACCCCTCGCCCAAAGTCAGATTGTCCTCCGCCACCCTCTATCTAGTTCTCTGTGCCCCTCCCCCTCCCCCTAACTCTCTCCCTCCCTCCCTCGCATGTCCTCCCTCCCCCCACCCCTGGTAACCACCACACTCTTGTCCATGTCTCTTAGTCTCATTTTTATGTTCCACCAATGTATGGAATCATGTAGTTCTTGTTTTTTTCTGATTTACTTATTTCACTCCTTATAATGTTATCAAGATCCCACCATTTTGCTGTAAATGATCTGATGTCATCATTTCTTATGGCTGAGTAGTATTCCATAGTGTATATGTGCCACATCTTCTTTATCCAGTCTTCTATTGAAGGGCTTTTTGGTTGTTTCCATGTCTTGGCCACTGTGAACAATGCTGCAATGAACATGGGGCTACATGTGTCTTCCCGTATCAATGTTTCTGAGGTTTTGGGGTATATGCCCAGTAGAGGGATTGCTGGGTCATAAGGTAGTTCTATTTGCAGTTTTTTGAGGAACCACCATACTTTCCTCCATAATGGTTGTACTACTTTACAGTCCCACCAACAGTGAATGAGGGTTCCTTTTTCTCCACAGCCTCTCCAACATTTGCTATTACCCGTCTTGTTGATAATAGCTAATCTAACAGGGGTGAGGTGGTATCTCATTGTAGTTTTAATTTGCATTTCTCTAATAACTAATGAAGCTGAGCATCTTTTCATATATCTGTTGGCCATTTGTATCTCTTCCTGGGAGAAGTGTCTGTTCATGTCCTCTTCCCATTTTTTTATGGGATTGTTTGTTTGTTTGTTGTTGAGTTTTATGAGTTCTTTGTAAATTTTGGATATTAGGCCCTTATCTGAGCTGTTGTTTGAAAATATCATTTCCCATTTAGTTGGCTGTCTGTTTATTTTGATATCAGTTTCTCTTGCTGAGCAAAAACTTTTTATTCTGATGTAGTCCCATTCATTTATCTTTGCCTTCACTTCTCTTGCCATTGGAGTCAAGTTCATAAAATGTTCTTTAAAACCCAGGTCCATGATTTTAGTACCTATGTCTTCTTCTATGTACTTTATTGTTTCAGGTCTTATATTTAGGTCTTTGATCCATTTTGAATTAATTTTAGTACACGGGGACAGGCTGTAGTCGAGTTTCATTCTTTTGCATGTGGCTTTCCAGTTTTCCCAACACCATTTGTTGAAGAGGCTTTCTTTTCTCCATTGTATGTTGTTGGCCCCTTTATCAAAGATTATTTGACCATATATATGTGGTTTTATTTCTGGGCTTTCTATTCTGTTCCATTGGTCTGAGTGTCTATTTTTCTGCCAATATCATGCTGTTTTGATTATCGTGGCCCTATAATATAGTTTAAAGTCAGGTATTGTAATGCCCCCAGCTTCATTCTTTTTCCTTAGGATTGTTTTGGCTATTCGGGGTTTTTTATAGTTCCATATAAATCTGATGATTTTTTGTTCCATTTCTTTAAAAAATCTCATAGGGATTTTGATGGGAATTGCATTAAATTTGTATATTGCTTTGGGTAATATGGCCATTTTGATTATATTTATTCTTCCTATCCAAGAACAAGGAATATTTTTCCATCTCATTGTATCTTTTTCGATTTCCCTTAACAATGCTTTGTAATTTTCATTATATAGGTCCTTTACATTCTTTGTTATGTTTATTCCTAGGTATTTTATTTTTTTTGTTGCAATCGTGAAGGGGATTATTTTTTTGAGTTCGTTTTCTAATATTTCATTGTTGGCATATAGAAAGGCTATGGACTTTTGTATGTTAATTTTGTATCCTGCGACCTTACTGTATTGGTTTATTGTTTCTAATAATCTTTTTGTGGAGTCCTTCGGGTTTTCGATGTATAGGATCATATCATCAGCAAAAAGTGATACCTTTACTTCTTCTTTTCCGATATGGATGCCTTTTATTTCTTTGTCTTGTCTGATTGCTCTGGCCAGAACTTCTAGCACCACGTTAATAAGAGTGGAGAGAGTGGACAACCCTGTCTTGTTCCTGATTTAAGGTAGAAAGTCCTCAGTTTTATGCCGTTTAATATGATGTTGGCTGATGGTTTATCATATATGGCCTTTATCATGTTGAGATATTTTCCTTCTATACCCATTTTGTTGAGAGTCTTAAACATAAAATTGTGTTGTATTTTATTGAAAGCCTTTTCTGCATCTATTGATAAGATCATGTGGTTTTTGTTCTTTGTTTTGTTGATATGGTGTATTACGTTAACCGTTTTGCGTATGTTGAACCATCCTTGAGATTCTGGGATGAATCCCACTTGATCATGATGTATTATTTTTTTAATATGTTGTTGTATTCGGTTTGCCAGTATTTTGTTTAGTATTTTAGCATCTATATTCATTAGAGATATTGGTCTGTAGTTTTCTTGTTTTGTGCCATCCTTGCCTGGTTTTGGTATGAGGGTTATGTTGGCCTCATAAAATGTGTTTGGAAGTATTGCTTCTTCTTCAATTTTTTGGAAGACTTTGAGTAGAATAGGAACCAAGTCTTCTTTGAATGTTTGATAGAATTCACTAGTATAACCGTCTGGGCCTGTACTTTTATTTTGGGGGAGGTTTTTAATAGTTTTTTCTATTTCCTCCCTGCTGATTGGTCTGTTTAGGCTTTCTGCTTCTTCATGACTCAGTCTAGGAAGGTTGTATTGTGCTAGGAATTTATCCATTTCTTCTAGATTGTTGTATTTGGTGGCATATAATTTTTCATAGTATTCTACAATAATTCTTTGTATATCTATGATGTCTGTGGTGATCTCTCCTCTTTCATTTTGGATTTTATTTATTTGAGTCCTGTGCCTTTTTTCCTTGGTGAGTCTTGCCAAGGGTTTGTCAATTTTGTTGATCTTTTCAAAGAACCAGCTCCTTGTTTTATTGATTTTTTCTATAGTTTTTCTGTTCTCTATTTCATTTATTTCTGCTCTGATTTTTATTATCTCCTTTCTTCGACTGGTTTTGGGTTGTCTTTGTTCTTCTTTTTCTAGTTCCTTAAGGTGTGAAGTTAAGTGGTTTACTTCGGCTCTCTCTTGTTTGTTCATATAGGCCTGAAGTGATATGAACTTTCCTCTTATTACTGCTTTTGCTGCATCCCAGAGATTCTGATATGTCGTATTTTCATTTTCATTTGTCTGTATATATCTTTTGATCTCTGCGCTTATTTCTTCTTTGACCCATTCGTTTTTTAGAAGTATGTTGTTTAGTTTCCACATTTTTGTGGGGTTTTCCCCCTCTTTTTTGCAGTTGAATTCTAGTTTCAAGGCTTTATGATCAGAAAATATGCTTGGTACAATTTCAATTTTTCTAAATTTGCTGATATTGTCTTTGTGGCCCAACATATGGTCAATTCTTGAGAATGTTCCATGTACACTAGAGAAAAATGTATACTCTGTCGCTTTGGGATGAAGTGTCCTGTAGATGTCTATCATATCCAGGTGTTCTAGTATTTCGTTTAAGGCCACTATATCTTTATTGATTCTCTGTTTGGATGACCGATCTAGAGCCGTCAGCGGTGTATTGAGGTCTCCAAGTATGATTGTATTTTTGTTAGTTTTTGTTTTAAGGTCAATAAGTAGCTGTCTTATATATTTTGGTGCTCCTTGGTTTGGTGCATATATATTAAGGATTGTTATGTCTTCTTGATTCAATTTCCCCTTAATCATTATGAAATGACCATTTTTGTCTCTGAGTACTTTTTCTGTCTTGTAGTCAGCATTATTAGATATGAGTATTGCTACACCTGCTTTTTTTTGGGTGTTGTTTGCTTGGAGTATTGTTTTCCAGCCTTTCACTTTGAATTTGTTTTTATCCTTGTTGCTTAGATGTGTTTCTTGTAGGCAGCATATAGTTGGAATTTCTTTTTTAATCCATTCTGCTACTCTGTGTCTTTTTATTGGTAAGTTTAATACATTTACATTTAGTGTAATTATTGATACTTGTGGGTTCCCTACTGCCATTTTATAAATTGCTTTCTGTTAGTTTTGTATCTAGTTTGATTCTTCTCTTTTGTTTTTCTATCATTTGTTTTTGTTTGTTTGTGTTCCATACTTCTTTCCTCTGTTGCTACCTTTTTTAAGTCAAGTGTTTTTGTGGTGGTTTTTTTAAGGGTGGTTACCATTAAGTAATGAAAAGAGTACCTACCATATTCATTGTAGTACCCTATCTTATAAGTATTTCTGCACTTCATCGTCCTTTGCTACTGTTAATCTCCATCCTCTCCCCCCTTTTTTTCCTTTGTTGTCACAGTTTAAGTTTGGTTTTATTGTGTTCTTGGTGGAGCTGTTACTTGTGGTGTTGTTTTCTTTTGTTCTTTGAATTTGGTTGGAAAACCCCCTTTAGTATTTCCTGGAGTGGGCGCTTTCTGTTGATAAATTCTCTCATCTTTTCTGTATTTGTGAATGTTTTTATATCTCCTTCATACTTGAAGGATAGCTTTGATGGGTATAGTATTCTTGGCTGAAAGTTCCTCTCTTTCAGGGCTTTAAATACTGGGGTCCACTCTCTTCTAGCTTGTAGAGTTTCTGCTGAGAAATCTGATGATAATCTAATAGGCCTTCCTTTATATGTTGTACTCTTCTTTTCCCTGGCTGCCTTGAGAATTTTTTCTTTGTCATTGGTTTGTGTCATCTTTATTATGATGTGCCTTGGAGTGGGTTTGTTGGGGTTAAGAAAACTTGGTGTTCTGTTTGCTTCTTGAATTTGAGGCTTTAGTTCCTTCCACAGGCTTGGGAAGTTCTCGTCTATTATTTGTTTGAGTATATTCTCCATTCCATTTTCTTTCTCTTCTCCCTCTGATATACCTATTATTCTTATGTTATTCTTTCTGATGGAGTCAGACAATTCCTGTAGGGCTTTCTTGTTTTTTATTATTTTTGAGTCTCTTTCTTCTTCTCTCTGTTGTGCCTCAAGTTGTTTGTCTTCTATTTCACTAATCCTATCTTCAATCTGGGCTGTTCTGTTAGCTAAGCTTGTTACCTCGTTTTTCAGCTCGTGAATTGAGTTTTTCATTTCTGTTTGATTTGTTTTTATAGTTTCAATTTCCTTAGTAATATATTCTTTGTGTTCATTGAGTGGTTTTCTGATCTCCCTATATTGCCTTTCTGTGTTTTCTTGTATCTCTCTGAGTATTTTTAAGATTTCTATTTTAAATTCTCTGTCATTTAGCTCCAAGGCTTCCAATATGTTAAGTCTTTTCTCCATAGATTTTTCCACATCTATTTGTGTTACCTCTCTTTCTTTTGTATCCATAATATTCGATTTCCTCTTTCTTATCGGCATCTGAGGGTGGTCTTGTTGATAGCACTAATTAGAATTAATAAAGAGTAAAAAGTAAAAAAAAAAAAGGTAAAACACCCCACAAAAAAAAAAACAGTAATAATTTATTATTTCCCCCTTTTTTTCTTTCTTCTCTTTCCCTCCTCTCCCCTCCTCAGGGAAATATTGTGCCTATAATGGAGGGCCTGATTTGGGGTGAAGAGTTCAAGGGGCAAAAAAAGGGTGTAGGGACCTACTAAATGCAAAAAAAAAAAAGGGAGAAAATTTTAGATAAGCATAAGATGATTTGCTTGTAAGTGATGGTCAACTAAGAGATATAATGAGAGGGATAAGAGGGAACCAGAAAAAAGGACCAAAAAAAAAGAATAATAAAGAAGAAAAAAATAAAAATAATAAGTAAAAATCTGTTGTATTAAGTGGAGCAAAGACTAAATACAATGGAGACCTTGGGTTGGGAGGACCCAAAATGCCACAAAAATAAACAAAGAAGAAAAAAACAAAAACAAAAGCAAAAAAGAAAAATAAAGCCAAAAAAAGCCTTGAGTCCCAAATTAACTAATTTGTTCGTGATTGAGGATTAAATGGGAGGAAAGTAAAACGAGAAAAGAAAAAACGAATAGAAAGAAAAAAATAAGAAAAAGAGAAAAACGAAGGAAGAAATAAAAAAGGAAGAGAATAAAAACAATACAAAGCAAATAAAAAAAAAACAAAAGAGGAGAGAGTGAGAGTTAAGTGTTTTGGAGTATAACCTTAAAGGAGGGTGAGGATGAAGAAGAGAAATAAAATGTAACACTTATGGGTAGTGTAGTTCAAGAAAAGGGAAGCATAAGATGGCCAGAGAATAGAAGGACCGAGGTGGAGGAAATAAAGGCAATAAGATAGAAGAAACAAACAACAACCAAAAAAAATTAGTGGAACAAGTTGTAAAGTCTGTGGATTTTTCTTGATTTTGAGAGGTTAACTTCTTCCTTTTTCTTTTCTCTCCCTCTTCCTGGTCGGTGACTCTGTACCCCAGGCTCTGCCCCTGTGTCACACTTACGTAGGGATTTGCAGTTGATGGGATTCTATGGCAATGTCATATAATTGGCTTTAGTCTTGCTGGTAGTCAAGGCTTGTTGGCGTTTGCAGGGTCCAACAATGAGAGAGTTTGCTTTCCTGGATTCTCTCTCCTAGTCCCCCCTTCCTGAATTAGCAGCCTGGTGATCCAGCTATAAGGCTGCAACTGCTTCTGCCTGGGAAGTAAGAGGCTCAAAGAGCTGGGAAATCCCCACTCTATCCCCACTCAGTGCAAGGCTTTGGGAAAGGCTCTGGCAGTCAGGGCCTCCAGTGTAATCAGGCTGGGGTGGGAGTCAATTGTTGTCAAGGTGACTGTTCAGCGCCTATCATTCAGTTGGACCTCTCAACCCAGGCTTTCCACACTTTGTAGCCTGTTTTGGCTGGGAAGAAGAGGCACTAGTCTCTGCTTGCGACTAGTGTAGTATAGATCTTATTATCTGCCAAGTCCCTCTTGTTAGCGTTTATCCCTGAATATGGAGGCTCTATCAATCAGAAGTTGCCCCCGCCCCTTTAGCGAGAGGCACTAAAAAATATCACGCCTCTTGTCTTGGGTCGCTGAACTGAGAGAGATCTTATCAATTAGAACCGAGGGTGCGCAGATTTCATGGGTTAAGCTAATTTCAGTGATTGGGTCGCAGCTGTGCTCCCGAAGGTATTTTAGGCTGCCTGCGCGTGCCCCTCCCCCAACGCTTGATTGTTAGCTTGAATGGCTGAGTGAGGTGCCCCGCCCACGGAGAGAATCTCCCAAGTAGAAGACCACCCTGGTGCCTCTCCCGCTCGCCCTGCCGCTGGCGGCTGGATCGCACCAGGCGCAGGATAATGGGGCACCCTGGGTGTGCGGGCCAGTAGGGCGCTCTGGGCGTGTGGAATGCCCAGGTCACGCGCGCGAATGGGGTGCTCCGGGCACTGGTGGCTGGCGACTCTCACTCGCAGTGCGCAGGCCGCTGGGAACGTTAGCGGTGCTCGCTCTGCAACCGGACCGGGCGCGCGCCGGCGGCTGCTCGCTGCTCCCGAGTGTGGGCGGCGCTCGCTCTGCAACCGTACCGGGTGCGCGCCCACGGCTGCTCGCAGCTCCCGAGTGTGGGCGGTGCTCGCTCTGCAACCGGACCGGGCGCGCGCCCGCGGCTGCTCGCGGCTCCCAAGTGTGGGCTGACTCACCACAGGTGCACTCCCTCGCGGCTCCCGAGTGTGGGCGGTGCTCGCTCTGCAACCGGACCGGGCACGCCGGTGGCTGCTCGTGCTCCGGAGTGTGGGCGGTGCTCGCTCTGCAACCGGACCGGGCACGCCGGTGGCTGCTCGCGGCTCCCGAGTGTGGGCTGACTCACCACAGGCACACTCCCTCGCTGCTTGAATGAACGTCGCTGCGGTAGCTTCCTCCACACCCTCGTCTCTCAGATTCAAGTGATAACAGTCCTTTCGCTTTCAGTTTGTGTGGAACTCCGGAATGCTCCGAGGATAAATTTTTCTGTTTCTAGTTGATAAATTTGTTGTGATTTAGGGGAGATCTGTCGGACGCGCTGCTCACGGCGCCATTTCCGTGATGTCACTTCCACATGCTCTTTTAAATCCCTTTCTTGTATATATCACTCTGATCTTTCTGAACCCTTTTTTAGTATTTTAAACTGAGATTATTTTCTGTTTCAAGGGTAATTTTAGCTTAATATCTTGTTCTCTCTTCCACTTAAGTTTTCTATACTCCCTAGTTCTCTTCAAGACTTTGAAGTGTGATCTTAATAGTTCTGATGAGAATTGTGGGTTTTATATACTTATGAGAATTTGAAATATAGAAATATTTGGTTGGCTTATTTGTTTTTTCTGTTGCTCTCTACAGTTTTTGAAAGAAGTCTGAAGAGATTTGGATTTAGTCAACCATCATTACTTCAATTCCTCAAAAAGATTAACTTTGACACAATTTTATACGAAGAAACTAAGGTAGACTTCGATTATTTTAATTTTAGAATAAAAAGTTCTTGTTCTCAAAATTCCAGAAAAATATATTGATTATTTAACAATAACTTAGTGCTGACCTAGAATCAATTTCAAATTGTCTTCAATCAATCAGTGACCATTTTCATCACTGCCAATACCTGTAAAAAGGAAGTCACCTCTGTAGCTTAAAGTGATTATACTTATAAAAAAAAATCCGTCAGAGCCCTGTCTAGGTATCTCAGTTGGTTAGAGTGTCATTCCAATACACTAAAGTTGTGAGATTGATCTCTGGTCATGGCACATATAAGAATCAACCAATAAATGCATAACTAAGTGGAACAATAATCAGTATTTTTATCTCTCTCTCTCTCTCTTTCTTCCTATCTTTCTCTAAAATCTATAAGTTAAAAAAAACTTTAAAAAATTGGTCAATTTGCAACATTTTCACTCATGTCATCATAATCCTGAAAAATTTTAAACTCAATCAATAAGTGCTTCAGCTTTTAATGTTCCCAGTCTCTTAAAGCTACACTCTCCGAAATCCCATATAAGATCAGTTGTTGCTTTTGGGGAAGCAAACTGAACCTTTTGAGTATAGCTCCCCATTGCTTGTCAAGCCATGAATTTGTTATTTTTGTTTGTGATATTAAAGAGTGGTATTTTTTCAGTAACCTGTAATATTTGATAAATCATAAAGTTTGAGTAATATTTAGCAAGCTCTTAATAGGAACACCAATCTCAAATTTCATTAATTAGTATGCAAAGTACATTTCTGTAGTTCATATTTATGTATCTCTTCTTAGTCCAATTACTTAAATAAAGATATTTCCTAAACCTTTTCCCACAACTTCCTTCTAATATTTTGTTAATATATTCTCAATTTATGAGTAATGACCTTCACAGCTTCACCCACCACTACCAATAATTCTCAAAATCCAAAGGTCTAAAATGTGAATTGACTACCACCTCAAATTCAGTTTCATACTACAGATTGCCCTAGATGTTCCAAAAGGAATAAAAAGTCAGCATATCTAAAACTAAACTTACTTTTTCCATTAAACTTGCCAGTCTTTCTGAAATCTTATTTGTATTTAATTTCATTACTGTCCTATCCATCACTAGGCATAAAATATATTTATGGTTATCATTTTTCCTCATTTTTCCCACATTCATTCAGTTGCTAAGCAATAAAGATTGTACTTCTCTCAATGTCTGTCATGAACATTCCTTCCTTTGTTTTCTCACTTCTGTTGCCCTGGTTCAGATTCCAGTTACTCTTTCCCTGTTCTAATTCTTATTTCCAAATGGTCTTTTCTATCCCCTACTTTATTGCCACCTACCCAATTCTTAGTTATTTCCTACAAAAGTTGTTCAGATCAAGTAATTTTTTACTCAGATCTACAACAAATTTTTAAAATAAAGTTTTTATAAGACTTTCAAAGCACCTCAAAATTTAAGTACAATTGTTCTTTGCTAAGAATTTGCCCTACATACACACACATACAGCCCTACACACAGAGTGCCTATAATTTATCTTCTAGCTGAACTAGGCTATCGTTCTCCAAATTAGATCTCTAATTTTATATTTCTGTGATGGCTCATGTAATTATCTCCTCTGAAATATTATGACATTTTATTACCATCTTTTAAAACTATTAAAAACTATTTTTCAGATCCAATGCAGTTGTTCATCCATTCTTTTTCTCTCCAGAAGGTGTTTTTTATTTGACTGTTGTATAGCAATAATTTTTGTCTTGTATTGTTTTTTATTTATGCCTGCCTTCCAGAAATGAAAAGTACGCAGTAATATTAAATGTGATAAGATAAAAAAAAATTGTGCCTCTCTTTTCATCCAAATCTGAACCAAGTCAAAGTAATCAGCATATAGAAATTAATATATCAACTTTATTACCAATCAGCCAAGATTGGAAGACATCACTAATACCTGTGGCTGAGCAAGCTCTCTGATTCTGATCTTCACAATGAGAGTAGAATTGACCCACTTCCATCTCTATGGTAGGAATGGGGTCAGGGTTTTGTAAATCTCATGGCATAAATGAGCAGAGCAGATTATGTGATCTCTGGTGAAAGTTAGCTAAGAAGACAAAAGAAAAGAGAAACTAGCTTAGCTCACAGCTAGTTATTTATCCTAAATCTTCGATAAAATAAGATGTTCATTCTTCCTTGAAGAAGAATGAGCGATGGTGCAGAAAGAAGCCAAAAGGTTTATTGAAGTAGAGTTCCCTTTGCATGTAACCAGCAGTAGTAGAAAAATTTATTCTCCACCTAAAAAACAGGTGCTCTTTAATTTCAATGTGTATAACAGTTCAACAGCATGAATAAATATAGAATTATAAAAACCATATTAAAGGCCAGTCTAGGGCAGAAAAAGGAATTAATTTATATTTTTATTTTTTTGCCTTCCTTTTTTATTGAATTTATTCGAGTGACATTGATTAATAAATGATATGGGTTCCAGGTGTACAATTCGGTAATACATTAGCTGTATATTGTATCGTGTGCTCACCACCCCAAGTCACCTTCCATCACCATTTTTCCTCCTTGCCCCCCCTCTTCTACTTCCCCTGAACCCTCTTTCCCTCGGGCAATCACCATACTGTTTCTCCTAATGAAAATCACTTTTCTCAATCAATAATCATGTATCAAAGACCTCCTTATTAAAAGAGTCTAAGCTTTTAAATTCCAAAAATAAAGTATTCTTTTTAAAATATGGATATAGGAAACTATTTGGCTTTTATATAAAACTGAATTGAAAACTATTAGTGCTTTAAAAGCTAAAAAACCAGGACATTTGATGCCCTGGCCAAGTAGTTCAGTGGATAGAGCTTCAACTTGACACACCAGAGGCCTGGGCACATAGGAGAAGCAATCAATGAGTAAACGCTAAAAGGAACAGCTAAGTGAAACAACGAGTTGATGCTTCTCTCTCTCTCTGTCTCGCTTTATCTTTTAAATCAATGAAAAAATTTAAAAAACAACAATATTTGAAAGTGAATTTAAGGTATTTTCACAGTTATAAATCAATTATAGAACTCTATAAACAATTATATAACTGACTAGAATACTAGAGTCAGGTTTGATTTGGCCTGATTGAAAAAAGTCAGTGATGAAATTAAAATTTCATCACGACCTTTTCTTTTAAAATATTGGTTCAATATATTACAGTAAGAAAGAGAAAACTTCAAGAGCCCTGCTATTCAAAAGAGCCCTCTGCAGAGCAGCACTGGCATCTAAGGGACTCATTAGAAATGCAGAGTTTGAGGCCCCACTCCAACTAACTAAACTAGAATATACATTTTACAAAGATCTTCAGTGATTTGTTGGTATATTAAACTTTGAAAAGCATAAAAAGTCCTAGTTAACAAGGGTGATGTCTTGTGAATGCCTTTTGCTGAAAGCAGAAGACTAGAGCAGCCTGACATATTTTCAGACTAACACAGTCAGTTCCCTAAGTAAGCCAAACTGGAATTCAGGAACTTCAGGACGAATAGAGTTAAACAGCAATGTTTAAGAGCATAAATCATATGGCAAAAAAAGAAAGAAAGCACACTTAATTTTTGGAATCCAAACTATTATCTTCTGTATCTTACTTCAAGCCCAACTGGGTTTTGTGTTCTAAAAGGGAAGAGAGGGTGACTTATTTATATACTATGTTTTCACTAAATTGGTACTCAATAAAATGTCTATTGAACATCTGTCAGAAAGGGAGAATTTCCCATACTGAATAGGAACTTGTACTGTACCTCTAATACTCTTTCTAAATCTAAGATTTTATGACTCAGTGAATTATATTTATAACTTTTTGTACATGTAAATAAATAGTGTTATATTCATATTTATATAATGGAAATAAAAGAAGAAAATGTAAACATCTTTTCTTTGTTCTATAACAGTGTATCAACATTTCATTGGTAGTAGTTGCTTAAATTGTTGAGAATATAATCAAATATAAATGAATCAGCCTCGGTTGGCTCAGAGGTGGAATGTCAACCAGGCGTATGGAAGTCCTGGTTGGATTGCTGGTCAGTGCACACAGGAAAAGTGACCTTTGGCTTCTCCACCTCTCCCTCACCCCCTCCCTTTCTCTCTTCTCCTCCCACAGTCATGGCTCAAATGGTTCAAGCAAGTTGGTCCCTAGGTGCTAAGAATGGCTCCATGGCCTGACTTCAGGCATTGAAAGAGCTCGGTTGCCTGAGCAACAGAGCAGTGGGCCCAGATTGGCAGAGCATCGTCTGTAAGGGGCTTGCCAGTGGATCCCGGTCAGGGCTCATATGGGAGTCTGTCTGTCTGCCTCTCTGACTCTCACTTAATAATAATAATAAATAAATAAGTTATAAAAAAAAAAAACAAATAAATCAGCCTCCTGAAGTACATGTCTAACAAGTTAAAATTCCTGTCCCTGACTGTAGCCATGTTAAGGCCCTAATCTACCTTTTCTCCCAGTGGTCAGGGTTCATATATTGGGGATGTGTTAAAATACTCCCTCACAGACCTACATCATAGCCTACTCCAGGCAGTGGATAACTAACCATTTTCTAGGAGTGCCAACGAAGACAAACAACTAGTTTACTAATGTTTAGGCTTTGTCGTAAGCGTTTACTACCTTACAAAAATGTTACATTTTTAAATGAAATATGCAGACCTGACTTGTGGTGGCACAGTGGAAGGAGTGTTGACCTGGAAACGCTGAGGTTGCCGGTTTGGGGCCCTGGGCTTGCCTGGTCAAGGCATATATGGGAGTTGATGCTTCCTGCTCCTCCCCCGTCTGTCTGTCTGTCTGTCTGTCTGTCTCTCTCTCCCTCTCTCTCTCTCCCCCTCTCTCTCGCCTCTCTAAAAATGAATAAAGAAAAATAAATAAATGAAATATACAAAAACCTAAGACATCCTAAGGCTCCAACTTTCTTAAAACTTCAAAAGTAATTTATCTAGGCCATGGCCAGGTGGCATAGTTGATTAGAGTGTCACCTGCCATGTCGAGGTTGATGATAGGATCTTCTGTCATGGCACATACAAAAATCAACCAACGCTTGACTTATGGTGGTGCAGTGGGTAGAGGGTTGACCTGGGACATTGAGTTCCCAGGTTCAAAACCCCAATGTCCTCAGTTTGAGCGTGGGCTCATCCAGCTTAAATACAAGCTCACCACCTTGCTCACAGGCTGCTGGTTTGAGCATGGGATCATCGACATGATCCCATGGTTGCTGGCTTGAAGGCCAAGGTTGCTGGCTTAAGCCCAAAGTCACTAGCTTGAGCAAGGGGTCACTGGCTTGAGCTCCTCAGTAAAGGCACATATAAGAAGCACTCAATGAACAACTAAAGTGTCACAGCTGTGAGTTTATGCTTCTCATCTCTCTCTTAAGCTTGTCTCTCTCCCTCTCTCTTTCTTTCTCTCTCTCTGTCTCACACTCTCTCTCTCCCTCTCTATCTCTAAGAAAAAAACCAACCAGTCATGGCAGGAATGGGTAAAACAGTAGATCAATGTTTCTCTCTCCTTTCCTTTCTCCCTAAAAATTGAAAAATAAAAAAATATTTTTTAAGTAAATATATACAGGAAGCTACCTAGTAATGTATCCAAGATCCCTTTAGATTTCTGTCTTTGCTGTGATTTTAGATGGACTAGTATATTTGTTTTTTTAATGGTAGTCTCAAATTCCCAATGATGACTTCTTTGTGGGATGACATTTATAAACATAGATATTCTATTATGAATAAAAATACTGCTACTGTTGTGTATAGTTACACTGGAACTAAAAAGTTAGCATTTTCCCTGCTATTGGGGAACACTTTCATGGAAGAAAAAGTAACCTTTAACATTAGTAAAACAAAAAATACTTGAAGGTAAAGTGGTTCAGCATTAAAATATTCTGATTCAGCAGGTACAACATTTATTTTATATACAAGGATCATATTTTACAATCCGTAAGGATGGTTAGGCCTGAATTTTTTTAGTATATAAAGTATCTTTTTTTAAATGCTTCTGTTTTACAATAATGAGATATTTAGTACTCCCATTTATCTTTTTGTTGGAAATAGCTAGACATTAGTTAGGTGCTAAATTGATAAAGATTCATTGGCATTACTTATGTTTCAATAGATAAAGCAGTAAAATAATTTTACCTATTTATAGCTGCACTGGATTCCTTAATCTCACAACTATATAAACTATTTTTCATAAAATAAAATGTTGAATATGACAGCAAATTACCTTTCATGAAACTTGACCTTTGTTTAAAAAAATTTTTTTGAGTATTTTGTTCTGTTTCTGTTTAACCACACATGCACACATTACAAAATAAATCAAGAGACAGAAACAAAAGTTCAAAAGAGAGAAAAAAACACAAGAAAGATTTTACTTTATCTTTTGAATTCTAGGTTAAGTACCAAGAGTTTAATCATAAGGACATGAATGGATTTACAGAGAAAGAGAATCTACAGCAAAGTCATGCTCAGGAAATCAAGGGTGGAGGGGAGGTTGTTTTTTTGTGAGCGCTTTGCAATTTGTTAGTCCTTTTGATATATTGACTTTCTGTCAGACTTTTACAAGCTTTTCCTTACACATAAAATTTTGGTAAAAATTTCTGTGTTATATATGTGTATGTGTACACACATGCATAGATTTTAAGGATAATTAAAAGCAAAAATGTTCCTACCATTAAAAAATGACAAATTTTAGTATGAATCACTATTATGAAAAAGAATCAACTAATTTAGTCAGACTATTAGCTTCATTTAATTGAATCTGAGTTTAAAGAAAAGACAGATTAATAGAGCAGGTGTTCTGGAAAGATAGCAATAGCAGTTGGTGAAGGATAGGCTGAAAGACACATGGAATACACTCACAATTTGGTAATAACACAAAAAAACAGCCAGCTTTGTGTTAAACTGTTCAGTGACTAAGACTATGTCCTTTATCATCATCAAGGTCATGAGTGGGATCGGGTTGCTAGGCCTAAGCGTAGGTAGAGTCCATACATGGGGGTTGGTTAGAACGTTAAAGGGATGAGAAGTCAAGCAGTCATGTCTATATACAATACTATATCTCAATAATTTACCTAAAATACATGAAAATTTGATAATGATTATAATAATAGACTGATAGAATAAAAAGGAAAGTCTAACTTCATCATTTTACAATAGAAAGGACATAGAAAATCTACAGAAAAAATTTCATAGGTTGGGTTTTCCAGAAGCAAGTGCTGAAATAAAGTTTGAAGTGAATATGGCTTATTGGGATTATTAACATCTACAAAAAGGAAGGAGGAGAAAGCAACATTAGGCAGAGGAAGAAGCTGAATTACATACACCATAAATGCCACAAAGTCTTGGCCAACCCAGCTCCAGTACAGAGCAAGTACTGCCATAAGATTCCCAGGAAGCCCACATCCCAGGAAGAGCTTGACCTCACATAGAGCAAGGCAGCTCTCTGCAGCTCAAACAGGTCCTGAAAAAGTAACCATCAGATGTGGTCTCTTTACTGCCCTCCCCCAAGAAATCAAGAATGCGATACTAAACAAAGGAAGCAATCATATCAGAAAGAACCTGAGGAGACTAAAAGTATGGTTCCTAAAATTTAAAATGTCAGAAGGGGGCTAGAAGAAAAGCCAACGAAACCTCTCAGAACACAGATCAAAAAGACAAAGAGACAGAAAATATGAAGAAAATTTCATAAAATATTAATCTGGGAGTTCAACATTAATATGACATAAACTTCCAAATACAGAGGAAATTTAAAATGCAATATTCAGTCAATTATCCATCAAGAGTAAAGGCATTTTCAAATGTGCAAAGGCTGAAGAAGTTAACTTTCCACATACTTTTCCTTAAACATTCCTTAGGAAGTGTGGATATTATAGCAGCATTGAAGGTTGGGTTAAGGATCAACTTAAATAAAGCACAGACTCAGACCAGCTGTAAGTTTTCTATTTCTGTGGCAAAGAAAATAGACTCTGACTGAGGTGTTCACACAGAGATGATGTTATCACATCTTTATATGACCTTTTCTCTGGACCTTGTATCCCTGTGGTGCACACTGCTGATGATAAAGCTCACAATTCCTGTTAAGCCACTGTTCTTTTAAACTATAATTTTATTTCCATTTCAGACCTTAACCTAACCACTGAACCAAACTGAATATTAGAAAAGTATTTTCTTTTCTCAGAAGCAAGCAGAATCAGTACCAAGTTGTCCCTGAAAAAATATTGCTGCCTACTACTTTCCAGAGCCTCAGAAAACCTATCTCTTCACCATATCACAACCAACCAACCAACCAACAAACAAACAAACATTGAAAGACCAAAGACATAAAATGTGAGAAGTAGCAGGTCCACTTGGGAAAAGCAGTGAAGGGCTAGCCATGGGGTAGCACCGTGCAGAAGGCTGGGAAGCACTGAGTTCAGCTTTGAACAGAGGAATACACAGCTCTGGGAAAGAAAGTTCCAAAAAAATAGGAAGTCTGCACATTGATAGACGTTTTTTGTTACCTTTCACATCTATAGTTTTCACTTCTCCAGTGGAGGGTAGGTCTAGGTGATATTGAAGAAAACATTTTGGGTTCCCTATGAAGAAAACAAGAGTTTGGATTTTGAACAGTTCTTGTCATTATTTCTTTTCTTTGTTTTTCAGAATTAAACATCATTACCATTTTTGGTGTTTTAGTCAGTGTCTCAATAGTAAAAAAAAAAAAATAGCATACTCAAAATAAGATAACTCAAGGCCTTGGCCAATTGGATCAGTGGTAGAGTGTCGGCCCAGTGCATGGAAGTTCTGGGTTGAATTTCCAGCCATGGCACACAGGAGAAGCGCCCATCTGCTGCTTCTCCACCCTTCCCCTTCTCCTTTCTCTTTATGTCTCTCTTTCCCTCCCACAGTCAAGGCTCCATTGGAGCAAAGTTGGCCCCAGGTGCTGAGAATGGCTCCATGGCCTCCGCCTCAGGCACTAGAATGGCTCCGGTTGCAATGGAGCTACGTCCCAGATGGGCAGAGGATCACCCCCTAGTGGGCTTGCTGGGTGGGTCCTGGTTGAGCACATGGGGGAAGTCTGTCTCTCTGCCTCCCTGCTTGTCACTTCAGAAAAATACAAGAAAAAAATGAGATAACTCAAGAAGAAACTAATTATCAAAGTGTGATGAGATACAGACAACAGCAGGGACCTGATTATAGTAGCAGCAGAGCTTGGCCTAACACAGGGGTCAGGAACCTATGGCTCGCAAGCCAGATGGGACTCTTTTGATGGCTGCATCTGGCTCACACACAAATCTTTAATAAAAAAATTAATATCGTTAAAAATATAAAACATTCTCATGTATTACAATCCATTCACTTCCTACCACTCATGTTCATGGTCGCGGGTGACTGGAGCCAATCACAGCTGTCCTCCGTGACAACACCAAATTTTTATTGGATAATGCGTAATGTACACGCGTCATTGTATGGCTCTCACAGAATTACGTTCATGGCTCTCTCAGCCAAAAAGTTTCCCGACCCCCGGCCTAAGAAGACAAGAGAAGAAGTTACCACAATCTAAAAGAAAAGAAATTCATTCAGAACATGAGACCTGGAAAGGAGCAGTAAGTAATCTTTGTTTATGGAATGTTCCCAACCCTGGAGAGAGAGTCAGGAGAATAAATGCCTGGGCCTCCCTCTGCATCCTTATTTATTCCCTCCTGGAACTCACCACGGCCAAACCCAACTGAAAGTCAGGAGGCAGGGAAATACTAAATTTCCTTATTTTACAACAGATGTGATGTCCTATACTCCCCCATTTTAAAATATTTCATCATTTTATAATTATACACAGGAGTTTAGTAATTAGGTTTTAATGTAGTCTGTTGATTCTGGATGTGAAGAAAGACTCAATAGACAGCTTTGGTGGCAAGGTAGATAGCTAAAATTCAAATCTTTCACTGCTTAAGGATGTCACAGGAAAGCAAAAAACTCCGAAGAGTATAGGAAGAGAAGCTGGAGTGCAAACAGTTCTGAATTCAGAGGATACAGATCAGAGATAAGCTGACTTTACCTTAGAAATATCCATACTTGTCTTGGTAATGGGAAGGTACTGAAACTGAGAGAGAATTATGAAATGTTTCAATTAGTGAAGAAACAGGAGTTTGAAGTTCAAGGCTGTCTGGTTATTATTTTTACCTTTTCTTTGTATGTTTTGATCAAAATGAGTTAGGTAAAATATGTCCATATCTTAGCCTCTCACTTTTTTCAAACATAATCATAAACCGCTGGCTCCAAAAGTCTAACAAAATAAATCTGGGCTCCACATTTTATATGTTGTCACAGGCAAACAGGACTCACTAAAAATATCTGGATGCTAGAAATAAGTTCATTCTAAAAAAATTGCCCTGAAAATATTTATAGTATATTTGCTATTGTTTTTCCTACTTACTTTAAACATGTAATTAGCCTTAACTATTAAGTTATGTCAGGTGGATAAAAATGTAATAATTTATGACTTTCAACAACTTAAAAATTAAGCAAGATGATTATCAAAGTCCTGATAATGTCATATTACACACAGAAAGCTGGACTTCATTAGATGAAACAGCATACACCCAGGTAGTCTTGATACTTTTGCTTGGCCTAATGATCTGCCCTTTGCAATGAAGTAAAATATTCATTAATTTTGTATATTTGGTTTGCTACATTTTCTATCCTCAAAATCCTTGTGATGAATTCCATGACCCAATGGAAACAATTGTAGAACAAAACAAAAATGCACCACATGGAGCCTGCTAACCAGGATTCTATCAAACAAAATTGGATCTGTGTTCCCATGGTTTCCTTTCAGTAGTAAAAGAAAAAACAGTATGCTCAGAAGCATCAGTTCTGTAAACAGTCAAAATAAAAAAAAAATCTTCTTATTAGTGTAGACAAGAAAATATTTTGGTGGTAAAAAAAAAAAGCTGCAAGAAAGCCAAGTGGCCCTGGCTGGCTGGCTGGCTCAGCAGTGGTAGAGCATCAGGCTGGTGTGTAGATGTCCCAGGTTTAATTCCCAGTCAGGGCACACAGAAGCCCCCATCTGCTTCTCCACCCCTTCCCCCCCCCCTCTCTCTTTCTCTCTCTCTTTCTTCCCATCCTGTAGCCATGGCTCAATTGGAGCAACTTGGTTCCCAGCCCTGAGGATGACTCCTCAGGTGCTAAGAAGAGCTTGGTGGCCGAGCAATAGAACAACACCCCAGATGGGCACAGTATCGCCCCCTAGTGAGCTTGCTGGATGGATCCCAGTTGGGACACATGTAGGAGTCTGTCTGCCTCTCCTCCTCTCACTTAATAAAAAAAAAGAGAGAGCGAGAGACCCAAGTTGTATATACACCACACACACGCACACACACACACACACACACATTTTCTAACACAAAACAAATATGTTATTTACAAGAACATGGGCAGAAATAATAACAGGTCCATTTTTTTCATTCAGTAATAAATCCCACTTAAGGAGAAATTATTAGAATAAGTAATAGCTTAGTACTACCTTGCTAAACAAGGATTTTAAAATTTCACATAGAGTAAGTAGAGAAAGAAATAGAGTGCATAACAGAAAGAAAAGAACAGGACCTGGCCCTTTAAGAGTTAATCTCCTGGGCTTCTGGTCAAGATGGCAGCATAGGTAAATGCAGTACTCGCCTCCTCCCACAACATCAAAATTACAACTACAAAACAACCATCACTCAGAACCACCTAAAATCTAGCTGAATGGAAGTGCTACAACTAGGGGGAAAGCCCTGTGGAGACTGGTAGGTGGGGCAGGGGTGCAGAACAAGCTGTAAAAAATTCAGGAGGGTTAGCTCAGCTGTGGAGGCCCTCCCTGAGGAGCAACGGGCCCCATCCCCACACCAACCCCCAGCCCAGGGTTCCAGGGCCAGGAAAAGAAGTCCCCATAACTTCTGGCTATAGAAACCAGCAGGACTGTGACTGAATGAGACAGAGGGCTGCTGGAGTCCCAGGCAGCTCTTCTTAAAGGGTCCATGCATGGACTTTCTTAGACTCACTCCCTCTGAGCTCCAGCACTGGGGCAGCAGCTTAAACGGAACCAGGGACATATGGGGAAGAATTGAAGCATCTGTATTCAAGATAAGAGCTAGGGAATAGCTTTTTCCAAGACAGAAATGTTGGCAGAGGCCTCTGTTCAGTTGATGAGCCCTCCCTCTACAGAGCTAGCATTTTGGTGCCAGACCTGAGTCGCCAACCACCTGGCTATCACTTTTCACCCCATTCTCATGATTCCCCAAGATCCTGCCCCACCCAATGTGTAGGCACACCCACGCCAGTTCCAGTGGCTCTTCCATACAAATGGCCAGTCTTGGCTCATGCTTTGAACTATCCTAAAATCTCTCAAACAAGCAGCATCTGGTCTTGACATGCAATACCTCTTGCTAAGTTGTCCCAGGCCCAGCACTAGCAGCAGCCAGCCTTGCTTCACAGCTTCGTCTCCCCTGGGCACCCTCAAACTCAGCACAAGTAGTAGCCTTCTACATATCACTTTGTAGTTCAGGCCAGTAGGCCTTGGCAGAACATAAACATCAGCTGATCTTGGAGGCCCCAGAGCCAGTGCACCGTGTGGACAGCTTCAGACCACATCAAAGCACCACCCAACCATCTGCAAAAGTGACACACTGAAGGGGAGGACTCCAGGGACACCAGAGCCCTGCTGAAGTAAGTTCTGCTCTGTGGGGTGGGGCCCTGCACAGCCCATTCTCCATGGTGGTCCCAGCCAGTCTTCACAGTCCATCAGCCTGGGGATAAATTCCTCCCATTGAGGTGTCACTAATAATAAAGGCTCAAATACAATAGAAGAATGTACACAGCCCACACAGGAGAGTACATATGGAGTGTCAAGCTTAGGTGAATGAGGAGGCTGTGCCACTAGCCACATAGGACACCTACTACATTAGGCCACTTTACAAAACCCAGGAGACAAAGCAGCTCTACCTAATACATAGAAACAAACATAGGGAAGCTACCAAATTAAGAACACAAAAAACAGGTTCCAGATGGAAGAGCAAGAAAAAGAACTAAACAAAATGGAGGCAAGCAAATTAATGGATACAGAATTTAAAATATTGGTTATAAGGATGCTGAAGGAACTTGATGAGAACTTTAACAATATAAAGAAGGACACCGAACCATAAAAAAATAATAATAACCAGTCAGAAACGAAGGATACACTAACTAAAATGAAGAGAAATTTAAAGCGAGTCAATAGTAGAGAATATAAAGCTGAGAATCTAGTCAGCAATTTGAAATATAAGAAAGCAAAAAAAGCCTAACCAGGCGGTGGCACAGTGGATAGAGCATTGGACTGGGATGTAGAGGACCCAGGTTCGAGACCCTGAGGTCGCTAGCTTGAGTGCGGGCTCATCTGGTTTGAGGAAAAGCCCACCAGCTTGAACCGAAGGTCTCTGGCTCCAGCAAGGGGTTACTCGGTCTGCTGTATCCCCACGGTCAAGGCACATATGAGAAAGCAATCAATGAACAACTAAGGTGTAGCAACGCACAATGAAAAACTAATGATTGATGCTTCTCATCTCTCTCCATTCCTGTCTGTCTGTCCCTGTCTATCCCTCTCTCTGGAAAAAAAAAAAAGCAAAAAAAATCCAATCAGAACAGCAAAAATAAAAAATAATTAAAAAAAAAAAGATAGCATAAGGACCCTCCGGGACACCTTCAAGCAAACCAACATTAGTATCATGGGGGTGCTGTAAAGAGAAAAGAAAGCAAGAAATTAAAAACCTATTTGAAAACAAATGGCAGAGCCTGACCAGGTGGTGGTGCAGTAGATAGAGTGTCAGCCTGGGATGCTGAGGACCCAGGTTCAAAACCCTGAGGTTGCCAGCTTTAGCACAGGCTCATCCAGCTTGAGCATGGGCTCACCAGCTTGAGTGCAGAGTCACCTGCTTGAGAGTGCGATCATAGATATGACCCATGCTCACTGTCTTGAGCCCAAAGACCACTGACTTAAAGCCCAAGGTCACTGGCTGCAGCCCATGGTTGCTGGCTTGAGCAAGATATCACTGGCTGAGCTGGAACCCCCTGGTCAAGGCACATACAAGAAGGCAATCAATGAACAACTAAGGTGCCACAACTACGAGTTGATGCTTCTTATCTCTCTCCCTTCCTGTCTGTCTATTTCTGTATGTCCCCCCCCCCTCTCTCTCAATTAAAAGAAAAAAAAATGACAGAAAACTTCTCTAACTTAGTGAAGGAAATAGACATACAAGCAGGAAGTGTAGAGTCCCTAACAAGATGAACCGAAACAAGAAAACACTACAACACATTATAATTAAAATGGAAAAGGTTAAAGACAAAAAAAAAATCTTAAAAGCAGAAAGAGAACTGCAATTAGTTACCTACAAGGGAGCTCCCATAAGACGGTCAGTTGATTTCTCAAAAGAAACTTTTCAGGCCAGAAAGGAGTGGCAAGAAATTTTCAAAGTGATAAAAAGCAAGGACCTACAACCAAGATTACCCACTAAAACTATCATTTAGAATTAAAGGACATATAAAGAGCTTCCCAGACCAAAAAAAAAAATGTTAAAGGAGTTTATCACCACTGAACCAGTATTACATGAAGTGTTAAAGAGTTTTCTTGAAAAAGAAGAAAAGGAAGAAGAAGGAGGGAAAGGAGAAGGATAAAAAATATGAATAATAAAATACTAATAAGTACATATCTATCAACAATTGAATCTAAAAACAACAACAACAAAGTAAATGAACAAGCAGAACAGAAACAGACTTAGGTAGAGAAAACATTTTGATAGTTGTCAGATGGGAGGGGAGTTGGAGGAATGGGTGAAAAACGTAAAAAGATTAGGAAGTACAAATTGGTAGTTACAGAATAGTCAGGGAGATGTAATGTACCATATAGGAAATATAGTATTTATTGGGATGATCACTTAGTAAGTTATATAATGTCTAACCACTAGGGTGTACACCTAAAACTAATATAATATTGTATGTTAACTGTAATTAAAAAATAAAAAATAATTTTAAAAATTAACCTCCTGAAATCAATACATAGTGGTTGGGATTAACCATGTCCAGGAACCTCTTATCAAGAAAGGCCACTGTCTGGGACCAAACAGGAAGACCTAAACCTATAAATCTAATCGTGTCTAATAGGATTTGAAAAATGGAGTTAATTAATCATTAGAAGGAAATATCTAGAAATAAAAAGGAAAAATAGTCACTGTGGCAAAGCGGATTCTACACAATGCCTTAGAAAGTGGATCAAGGAAGATTATCCAAAGCAGTGACAAACTGTATCTGGACGTGTCTATATAGAGAGACCTTGATGATAGGCTTCGGCACGGCCTGAAAACTATTTCAAAGCTTAATCTAGACCACACTTTCTAATGATCACTTCAGCTGCTCATCTCCCTATTAAGAGGGAAGAAAGAGTTTTACAGGTAACAATTAAAAAATAGACTTAAGTACAAGTAAATACATTGGAATTTTGAAATCCATGTAAGTCTGCAACTAGTTAATCAACTTTAATTGGAGACTTTAAAGTAATCTTTATCAACCTTGAGAGCACTCACAAAACTATTTTTTCTGGGCCCAAAAGCTGGAGACCAGCCCCTGAACCATTGTTCCTTCTATTGGACACCATAAATAGCCAGCTTTGTATATTTTCTGACCTTATTGTCACAGTTCTTTTCAGTCTTAAACCACTTGTATCTCACTTTAAAAAAACAAACAAACAAACAAACAAACAAAAAACTGTGTTCTCTGACCGGATGGCTCAGCAGTAGCGTGTTGGCTGGTGTGTGGAAGTCTCAGCTTTGATTCTGGGTCGGGGCTCACAGGAGAAGCAACCATTTGCTGCTCCATCCCTCCCTCTCCCCCTTCTCTCTCTCTTTCTCTCCCTCTCTTTTTCTCTCCCACATCCATGGCTCGAATGATTCAAATGGTTCCAGCAAGTTAGCCCTGGGGAGTGATATAGCTCCATAGCCTCACCTCAGGTGCTAAAATAGCTCAGTTGCTGAGCAACAGAGCAGTGGCCCCAAATGAGCAGCACAATGCCCTATAGGTGTCATGTTGGGTGGACCCCAGGGAATGCATGTGGGGGTCTCTCCGTCCACCTCCCTACCTCTCATTTAATATAAAAAATGTATGATTCTTTTTATTATGAAAATAATATAATTCAGTGATGAAAAATTAAAAATCATAAGAAAAGTTTTTTTTGTTTTGTTTTGTTTGTATTTTTCTGAAATGAGAAGCAGGGAGGCAGAGACAGTTTCCTGCATGCACCCTACATTGATCCACCCAGCATGCCCACTAGGGGACAATGCTCTGCCCATCTGGGGCATTGCTCTGTTGCAACCAGAGCCATTCTAGTGCCTGAGGAAGAGGCCATGGAGCCGTCCTCAGCGCCTGGGCTATCTTTGCTCCAATGGAGCCTTGGCTGCGGGAGGAGAAGAGAGAGATAGAAAGGAGAGGGGGAAGGGTGGAGAAGCAGATGGATGCTTCTCCTGTGTGCCCTGGCTGAGAATTGAACCCAGGACTTCCACTCAGTGGGCCGGCACTCTACCACTGTGCTGACCAGCCAGAGCCATAAGGGAAGGTTTTTAAATGACCTAATACTTCATTATTAATTATCTACTCAGTCTACTTAAATTCTTATCTCTACATTATAATATAAAGTATACCTAAAGTAAAAAGTATATAAAACATATTCCCTATGTACCTCCCCCAGAAATTGTACAACCACAATCTTATGCAGCAGGTATCATTATGATCTTAACTTTATTTTCCTCCTTACTAGATGTTTTCCAAAGTAATACCAATTTTCAACAAAAGTCTGTGTTATAAATTTTTGTCAGTCAAGTGGGTGTATAATAAATGTCTATGTGGCTTTTAAATTTTAGTTCTATAATATGGAGGTTAGACAACTGTGAAATTAGTCCACACAAGATTGCCCTCACTTCTGACACCACTTGCAAGTTAGGGGTTTCCAAAAATAAACTCAGGTTTTATAATTCTTTAGAAAGACTCCTGGAACTCACTGGAAACTGTTATACCCATGATTATGACTTATTACAGGGCAAGGACACATTAAAATAAAAGGAAGAAGCACATGGGACAGGATCCAGGAAAAAGTACTGAACGCAGAGTTTCTGTTATCCTCTCCATGAAGTCCGGATAGTGCTATTCCCTGTACTGATGTTTTTTAATATGTAATATTGCCAAACAAGTTAGCTCACCCAAGCCTGGTAAGATCACCCAAGTCTTCACTGGAGCTCCAACATATAGGAGGAGCTAGCTGACTTTCCACTGGATGTTCCTAGACTCTACTACTCCAGAGATGGAGCTTCATAACTCAGAGTCCCCTTCTGAATCACACTGGAATCATCTGCTCGGCCCAGGGTCTTCACTCTAAATTTCCTTGCTATTGTCTGGTTTAGAAAGCTCCTACTCCAAATCCCTTTGTTGGACTGTCCAGCACAAGGTACATAAGTAAACAAAGATACTTCCATTAGACACAATGTTCCGAGAATTTAGAGATTAACATCCAGAAGCTGAGGGTGAAGTCTAAACCTTTTTGGGAGGCAAGGTTAAATTCCTTACTATATACCTGATTCTGACAAAAGTTGTCTTTTCATATATTTACTGACCAACTGATTTTCTTCTCTGCATAGTTTCTAAGTCATCAACATATTTTTCCAGTTAAGTAAAATGTGGCTTTTCTTATTGAATTTTAGAAGTTTTATACATAATGGGTATTACTCTTTGTTGAATATGAATGGCCAAAATCTCTGGCTTGCCATGTCTTATCCATTCTCTTTATATTTTTTAAGAACAGAAGTTCTGAACATTCCTGTAGTTGAATATATCACGTTTTCATTTAAGTTTTATTCTGTGTCTAAATCAAATCTTTCTCTACCTCCAATATCATGGAAATATTATTCCCTTTGCTATCTCCTAAAATTTTATAGTTTTGCTTTTCACTTTAAATTAATGATATATGCAATTTACCTGACCAGGCGGTGGCGCAGTGGATAGAGCGTCGGACTGGGATGCAGAGGACCCAGGTTCGAAACCCCGAGGTCTCCAGCTTGAGCATGGGCTCATCTGGTTTGAGCAAAGCTCACCAGCTTGGACCCAAGGTCGCTGGCTCAAGCAAGGGGTTACTCAGTCTGCTGAAGGCCCGCAGTCAAGGCACATATGAGAAAGCAATCAATGAACTAAGGTGTTGCAACAAAAAACTGATGATTGAGGCTTCTTATCTCTCTCCATTCCTGTCTGTCTGTCCCTATCTATCCCTCTCTCTGACTCTCTCTGAAAAGAAAATAACAAAATGAACTAACAAGCAAAATAGAGACAACCTCATAAAGAGAACAGGCTGATAGCTGTCAGAGTTGGGGGCAAGGTGAGAGGGTGGAGGGATTGAACAGAAAAGAGGATAAAAAAGAGAAAAAACTTATGGACAGGGACAACAGTGTGGTGATTGCTGGGGAGAGATGGGATGGGAGGAGGTAGAGGGTAGAGGGGGGTAAACTCTGATGGACAAAGACTTGACTTGGAGTAGTGAACACACAATACAGTATATAAATGATGTGTTATGGAAATGTGGACCGGAAACCTACATAATTTTGTTAACCAGTGTCACCCTAATAAATTTAATAAAAATAAAAAAGCAATTAATTAATTAATACCCTGTAATTGATTTTTTGCTATATATGTGAGCTCTGAATCCAATTTTTTCCTGTATTGATAACCCGTTTTATGATAACCACATGTTTTTAAAAACTGCCTACATCTGTTACAAACAGGTATAACCACACAAGTCTGTGGTTGTATGTATATGTGTTTCCAAGCTTTTTATTCTGTGCCAGTGGTATTTATTCTTGTGCCAATATCACACCATTTTAAGTTAAACTATAACTTTATAACAAATCTGGATATCTGCTAGCAGAAATCTGTCTTTTTATACTTTTATCTAAACTTTAAGAACAGCTTTCCAAATGCTACTTTCCTCCTCCCACTAAATATATATATTAAAATTTTAATGAATCTCTGACCCAGGTGAAGTGAAATTAATATCTTTACAATATTTGTCTCCCTATCCATGGATAATATTTCTACAAATTCATTTATAATATTATTCTCACTTTTTGTAGATAACTTGTATTAGATTTTAAAAGTTTTCTTCTAAGTTTCTACTTTTCAATCTCACAGATATTTTTCTACTGTTTGATAGAGTTAATTATTTTTATAGAGTTAATTTTTAAAAAGTTATTTGTTGATTTGGGAGAGGAAGAGGGTTGAGAGAGAGACAGATAGACAGAGAGAAAGAGAGAGAGAGGGAGAGAGGGAGAAACATCAACCTGTTTTTCTGTGCCCTGACCAGGAATCAAACTGGCTACCTCTGTGTATTGGGACCAGCCAAGCTATCCAGCCAGGCATTAATGTTTCTTTAAGTTTACTCACAGTTTACCATTTTTTGTGTGTGTTCACTTGTTTTAGAAAACCATAATTTTTATCAAGTATCATTTAACTACTAGAATATATATATAAGCCTTACAATTTTGACTTTTGAAGGTCTAATGGTAACAAACCCTGTTTTTATATTTCCAAAAATGTCTTTGTTTTGCTCTCTCTTTTTGTGTGTGTGAGAGAGAGATAGAAAGAGGGAGGAACAGACAGGGACAGATAGGCAGGAAGGGAGAGAGATAAGAAGCATCAATTTTTTGATGTTGCACCTTAGTTGTCCATTGATTGTTTTCTCATATGTGCCTTGACCAGGGGGCTCCAGCCCAGCCAGTCACATCTTATTCACAGCAGCAACCTTGGGCTTTAAGCCAGCAACCTTTGGGCTGAAGCCAGTGACCAAGAGGTCATGTCTATGATCCCACGCTCAAGCCAGCAACGTCAGGGTTTCAGACCTGGGTCCTCTGTGTCCCAGGCCATGCTCTATCCACTGTGCTACCATCTGGTCAAGCTGCTCTCATTCTTGAAAGATATTTTTTCTTGGTATATATACATAATTCTAGGTTGGCAAGTATTTTCATTCAGCACATAAAGGTTATTTTGAGAAATTTAATTTTTGAGAAAAATTAAGATCACAAAGATGAAATGCTTTTAAATGCCCCAAATCAAACTATCAAGATCATAACTTAACATTTTTTATATATTTCGTCCTAATATTTTCAGGCATACAAATGGAATTTATTTATAAATGTTGTATCTTACCTTTTAAAACCTGATTTTTTTTATTTTTACTTGACAATATATTGTTATTATTCTTTGCATAGTGTAATTTTTAAGAGTCTAGGTTTTGGAGTTGGCCACCTAAGTTCAAATTCTGATTTAACTACATATTATAATTGTTTAACTTTAGGTAAATTATGCAGTCTCTGTGCTGAAATTTTTTCATATGTAATTCAACTGAGCCTTTTGTTGTCTAGGTCCACAACTCAAGACATATCATCTCAGCCACGCTAAAGTCACCTTCCCACATTATATAACTTCCCCACATTATATAATTCAAGTACAATGCAAACACAAATACTAAGTAAGTCTTAAAAGTTGACTGCATTATTTCTTTAATCTCTAATTTGCCCCATTTTTGGATTAATGCTAAACTCCTATTTATGTTCCTAACCATCTTCTTAAACCTTACAAGTACTCATCAGCATTTTCATTTCTTCTCTCCCTTCCAGACACACAGATTGGTAGGGGTGCTGATAGGGTCTTAAATATATCTAATAAGTTTCTACTTATGTGACAGTTGATCCAATTTCAAAGAGACTTCTTGAACTTGGCCTCAGTCTTTTCTACTACTGATTAAATATCTCTAGTTTCTTCACTTATTTTTCATGAGAAGTGATTCCCTATTACTTTACACACTTGTTATTACCTTATGATCATTTTATTATATTTACATCCCTTTAAAGTGTAGCATTCAGCACTGACTGCAGTGCTCTAAGTATTTATATATCATGGCTCTGAGGGAGAAACACAGAAGATAGTGTTTATTAGAAGGCTGGTTTAAAATATATAAAACAACTATAGCAATAAATTTTTATTGTGAGCAAAGATTTTAGTGTTGTAGTAAAGAGGAAGAAAACAAAGTTGAAGAAACTATATAGCTTTACAAATAAGGAACGAAAATCAAATACATAGTGAGTAATCAAATGTCCAATGAATGAAGTTAAAATGAAAGGCTACTATACTTTAATACTTAGAAACAATTTTTCTTTTATATATTGGTTATTATCTGTCTAAGCCAGGGGTCTCAAACTCGCTGCCCGCCGAACAATTTTGTGCAGCCCGCAGACTAATCCATGAAGTTCAAAATATTTTGGATAAAATTAAGTAAGCCTAGGGGCCTACTTGTGTTTTTCATTTCTCTAGCATCCTAGCTAGATATTAGCTTAGTTAACAGCAGTTGTGATGCGAACTACAGTTTCTGGTCGTTTTGTGACACTGAGTAAACTGCATGTACGATTGTGCTTGTTGTACTGATTTTTTTTTGTTTTCAACTGCAGTGAGAAAAGTGTTGCGTAACAGTTGCCTTTTGTAGACCTAGTGCGGCCCGCCGAACGGCTGTGATCTTGCTCTGCGGCCCACATGCTGAGTTGAGTTTGAGACCCCTGGTCTAAACCCACTGGATTGTAAACTCAACTAGAGTATGAACCTAGTCTGTCATTTTCACCACGGTATCTTCACAATATAGAAAACTTTCTGGCACTTAACAAGCTTAATATTAATTGATGCTTTCCAGGAGTAAAAAGCTGCCTCTCGGCCCTGGCTGGTTGGCTCAGTGGTAGAGCGTCGGCCTGGCGTGTGGAAGTCCTGGGTTCGATTCCCGGCCAGGGCACACAGGAGAGGTGCCCATCTGCTTCTCCACCCCTTCCCCTCTCCTTCTTCTCTGTCTCTCTCTTCCCCTCCCGCAGCCGAGGCTCCATTGGAGCAAAAGATGGCCCGGGCGCTGGGGATGGCTCCTTGGCCTCTGCCCCAGATGCTAGAGTGGCTCTGGTCGCAACAGAGCAATGCCCTGGAGGGGCAGAGCATCGCCCCCTAGTGGGTGTGCCGGGTGGATCCCAGTCAGGCGCATGCGTGAGTCTGTCTGACTGCTTCCCCGTTTCCAGCTTCGGAAAAATACAAAAAAAAAAAAAAAAGCTACCTCTCAAGAAATAAAATAAATACTAGTTTTATCTTTAAGTCTTTTATAACCTTTCAATAAGAATAAAGCACTTATTTTCTCTTTATTACCTTGGGATTGTATTCATACCTTAACTGTTATATTGCCTCTCTGTAACAGGTTGCATAAAATATGTCCATCTAAGGATAGAGACCTGTGATTTTCAAAATCTTGGTATCATCCCTGTTGTCTAACTGCTTGGCACAAGACAGGCCCTCTTGACCCTTTGTTGAATGAATGAGTGAATGAATGCTTTATAAAACATTCACTTATTTGAAAGATAACATCAAGCAAATCATCTTTCTTTACAACTACAAAACACCAGGCATCCATAAAGTTATGTTAGGTTTTCAAAGCTACAAGTAGTTTGGAAAGGATTGATGGCAATTAGTCTTTTCAAGAGTATAAAGTTTCACTTACACAACTTTATCTGAAAAACAATTTACAGCTGTGAAAAATAAAGAGTTAGCCATGGCCAGTGTGTTTGATATATCAGAATTTATTAGGACTAGACATTTGCACGTAAAATAAAAAACTATTTTTAGAGTAAAAAAATCATGAAATACCCCCTTTCTTTCATGGGTAAGATAATTATGTATGGGACTATTATAATTTGAATATATTCAAATATAGCTAATATCTTTGACTTTATCATTTTTTAATTAAATAATAAATATGTAGTATTAAATTATGTATAAAAATAGACTTGTTAAAAAAATAATCATACAATATGAATAGTTAATCAAATTTGAAGAACTATAGTAATTTCCAACCCACTTCATACATACGTGTGCTTTTATTTTTTAGAAATAATTCCTCTTCTCACAGATGCTGTAATTACCTAATTATTTCTTGCTAGAACTCATAGATCAGCTTTTAATACTACACATGGGCAGATAGCCCTTCAATTCTTGCCTACCATTCACATCTCCTCTTCTACCACACCACTCCCTTCTCACCACACTCTATCCACATGGCCTTCTGTTCATTTCTCAAGTACAGACTTGTACTTCTTTTTGTTCTTGCTTGGAAAACTGTCAACCCACATCTTTGCCTGGCTGTGCTCTGTTGACAAATGATTTTCCAAAGTTCTGCATGTTTATGATTACACTGGGGGACAATTTTATTTTTTCATTTTCTGTTGCATGAAGTTTTAGAACTGTTTCAATATATTTCTGCATCACTGATTCCAAATCTGAAATCCATTTTTTGGTGCATGCTCTAGTTTTTATACAATTTTAATTTCTTTCTGTTACAGTTAATGGCATGTACTGGTTTTTAAATTGGAGTTAAAGGGCAACGACTCTTGGGTTGAACATAACCACAAGGCAATTAATGTTTTACAAACCTCACTCTTACATAATTATAGTTGTTTTTAAATGTAAAAAATTATTATCTAATAAAAACACCCTCTTATTTTGTTTTAAGTTTGAGCATGGCTTCTTCGAGTAGGCATAAATGTAAAAATAGTCCTGACACCTTCTGTTATATATGTGGCTGTTACATATTTCAACGTCAAAGGCACAATATTTCATCATTTTTGACATGTGCATATATTGCCTACTTTCAAGTTCCCCTTGGCGATCAAGACAAGAATTGGGCTCTTCATATTATGTGTCATAATTGTGAGGAAATGCTTCATGACTGGACAAAAGGAAAATGCAAAGGAATGTCTTTTGGTATTCTCATGGTTTGACCTGAACCTAAGGACCACAGCAGTGACTGTTATTTCTGTCTGATCCATAAAAAGGGTATTGGCAAAAAAAAAAAACGGCATATGATTTCATATCCTAATATTCCTTCAGCAATAGGACCTATCCCACACACTGAGACACTTTTGGTTCCAGTTTTCAATGGTTTTATTTCTTCTAAGGATAAAGAAAGTGAACATGGTGATCAGGTATATTTTGGTAAGATGCATGAGGAAATGGTTGTAGAATCTGAAGGGTCTTCTTCTGATGCCAAGCAGTCAATAACCCCTCAGCAGTTTAGCCAACCCGAATTGAATGACTTAGTAAGATTTAGGCCTATCAAAGAAAGCAGCTGAGTTATTAGCCTCCAGGCTTCAAAAAAAGAATGTAATTCTCAGTCAGCTAAAGTATCCCATTTCAGGAAGTGTGAACAAATTTTTGTGGACTTTTTTTTCAAAGACAAACACTTTGTTTACTGTCATGATATCAGTAGTCTTCTCAGCCAGCTAGGTGTTACCACTTACAGTCCAACAGAATGGCGGCTATTTTTTGACAGCTCTAAATGAAGTCTGAAATGTGTTCTCCCACACAACAGTAATGTTTATGCAGTGTTTCCAATTGGTTATTCAACTCATCTGCGAAAAGATTATAATGACATAAAAATTGTCCTCGACTTTCTGAAGTATGAGGAGCATAACTGGATCATTTGTGTGGATCTTAAAATGGTAAATTTCCTGCCAGGACAACAGAGAGGTTGTACAAAGTATCCTTGCTTTCTGTGTTTAAGAGACAGCTGAGCTCGGGAAAACCACTGGACACAGAAGGAGTGGCCGAAACACAAGCTCTGGAAGTAGGGATACACAATATTGTGAATGAACCTGTAGTTAATCGAGACAGGATCATTTTCCCCCCACTTCACATCAAACTTGTCTTAATGAAGCAGTTTGTTCAGGCTTTGAATAGAGAAAGTGAATGCTTTCAACATATTATTTCTGCTTTTCCTCCCTTGTCTTTTGAGAAGATAAAAGCAGGTGTATTCGATGAACCTCAAATTCAAACCCTCATACATGACGAAGAATTTGCCAGAAAGATGAATAAGGAAGAGAAAGCAGCATGGCAGTCTTTTGTGGCAAAAGTTACAAAGAACTTCCTTGGCAACAGAAAAGCAGAAAACTATAAACTTCTGGTTCAAAGGATGCTGTTGGCTTTCCGTGACATTGGATGAAACATGAGCATTAAGATTCACTTCCTGAACAGTCACCTTGATAAGTTTCTCGAAAACCTTGGAGCTGTTAGTGATGAGCAGACTACTGCTGGAGCATCAAACGGGATTGTCCTCAACAAGTACATAAACGCAAGAGCTACAAACGCAAATTTTTGCCTGAATTGAATTTAAATAAGTTTTGCACAAATTTTATGACTAAAATAAGTGTTTTAATATGTTCTATTTTGAAATTGTAGACAAATTCTGATGCAATCACATCTCTTAGTGTATTAGTATATTTACTGCATTATATGAATTATTATACTTTCACAAAAATGATGCCTAAGAAGACATTCTGCTTCATTATATTATACTAAATGTTGAAAATTTTACAATAAGATGAAAACCTAAAATCTTGAACTGCAAAAAAACCTGTAGCTTACAGAGAAAAACTAATGTCAGATTTGAGATCAGCACACTTGAATTAGGTAAGAACAAGTGTTTTTGTGGATGCAACAAAAATTTTGTTCCCCAGTGTTATCTTTTCAAGGATATTTATAAAGTGTCTCCCTCCAGAGCAAAGAACAAATTTATCCACTGTCCTGTACACTAAAGATAATGTCTGTTCCTGGGAGTTTGGGAAGGGTGACTTACAGCCCATCATAAAAGACTGGAGCATTCTATGATCAGGTATCTCAGCTGAATGCAAACCCACATCCTGTGTAACATCTACTGGAGGTACTCTGCATTACCCCAGGACGAAAGCGGAATCAAAGAGAGCTGACACAAACATGAAATTTAAGCTGCTTGCTCTGGTGTGAATAATTAAGCCCTTGTCTCTGACCTAAAAATTTCATGTCTTCTGCTAGCATTCATGAAACTATGTCAAACTAAATGGTATGCTTGCAATTAGGATAAAATTTCAGAACATTTATAATTTTTGACAGCTCCTTCATGTCATTCACATTTCAATTCAAAGGTCAATTCTTGCAGAGGGCCTGTTCTTAGTACCTATTTTAAAGTAGCTATAGACCAAGTCTATTTATATTCCACAAAATTTTATCATTCTACCTTCCATATTACTATTAGAAACAAATTTTTTCTTTTATATGTTGTTTATTATCTGTCTAGCCTAACTAGAGTATAAATCCAACTAAGGTACAAAGGTTGTTGATTTTACCATGGTATCATCACAATATAGAAAACCAGTTGGCACCTAACAGATATTTAGTCCATATATGCTGCTCACAAACAATTAGGGGATATTTTATTGCTTCATACTCATTTTTAAATATTCCCTAATGTTTGTGAGCAGTATGTATTAATTAAAGAATTAATGACTTCCTAGACTTATAATTATTCTTCCTTAGAATTTTCAATTGTCTTTTTGTTTGTTTGTTTTCTTTTTATGTTTTTTTTTTCAGACACAGAGAAAAAGAGAGAGAGTGAAAAAGTCAGGAAGGGAGAAATTAGAAGCATCAACTTATAGTTACATCATTTTATAGTCCACAATAAAGCATTTATGTAACTATTCTCATCATTATCTGTGAAGAATTATAATCTTCACATTAAAAATTTAAAAACTGAGTCATAGATCAGTTAAAGGATGTAGCAAAATCATTCATTTTGGGTTTAGGAAAGCCATACCCAAATCCTTGTCCTCTGGTAAAAACAACCAACGAACACAATTTCTTTTTTTTTTTTCTTTTAGTGAGAGAGACAGAGAGAGGGACTGATAGGGACAGACAGACAGGAAGGGAGAGAGATGAGAAGCATCAATTCTTCATTGCAGCACCTTAGTTGTTCATTGATTGCTTTCTCATATATGTCTTGACTAGGGGGCTACAGACAAGCCAGTGACCCCTTGCTCAAGCCAGTGACCCTGGACTTAAGCCAGTGACCTTGACCTTCAAGCCAGAGACTATGGGTTCATGTCTATGATCCTACACTCAAGCCAATGACCCTGCTCTAAAGGTGGTAAGCCCACGTTCAAGCTGGCAACCTCAAGTTTTTGAACCCTCAGCGTCCAGGCCAATGCTCTTATCTACTGCACCAACACCTGGTCAGGCCAAACACAAATTCTTATCACTATCTTCCAATTCAGTCTACCTCAGGCCAACTAAGAATTCTGATTACAAAGCAGAGAACCAGTTGTTCAGTTAATTTCTAGTCTCTAAAACAAAATGTCCATAAAGACAAAGAATGTCATATGCATAAATGTACAGAAAAGGCTAGGTGTTAACATGTGGAAGTGATAAGATACGTGATTGAACTGAACACTTCATGCTCAGTCAGAATGCCTTCATTACAGACTGTGCATTAAACACTGTGCCAGCCAACAAATCATCACCAGACAGTCACTTCAGGCATCAAGATGACAATTTATGTATCCTCCAATAAGATTAAAGTGAAAGACAATTTTCTTCTACTTTATAATGACAAAGTTTAACTTTTATAAATTTATTCTACTCTGTATACTAAGCAAATAGAACTTATATTTTTGTTTCCGTGATTTTATTTATTGTTTTGTCCAATACACTCTTATACTTCTCTGCCTGAGAGAAATCACAAGCTTTTCAGATAGCTAATCTAAAGAAAGCTAGATTTATTGCCACGCACTTTTGTCTTCTCTTATAATAAAATATTGCTTCCTCTTAAAAACAACATTACAGATCCTTTGCTGGAAAAGTTAAACTATATCCAACTTCAAAAATATGTGATATTATCTGTTGTCCACTGGCCCTGACTCACCTCACAGAGTCCCCCCACCTTACAGTCAATTAAACAAACTGGAAACTCACAGAAAGAATTCAAAAAGTTAAGCAGACTATGAAAAGCTATGCACTAGGAATCAAAAATGTAAATTAAAATGACAAGAGATAACACGTTATATTCACCAAATGTGCAAAAATTAGTGGGATCTTATGCTCTTTTAGACTTTTTTAGAGAGGTGTAGTGGAATATATTGAAGTTAAACATTCCCAGGTATACAAAGAAACATTGACACAAACCCATTAAAATGAGGAGATGAACACTGACTCCCTCTGTCATCCTAACTCTTCAAGTACAGTGGTAAAAATGCTACCTTCACATGCCTAGTGTGCCACATACAAAATGTCTCCTCCTGGACCAGTCCCCTTTATTTTCTCATCTGTAAAACAGAAAAAAAATCATGGTTTCTACCTCGGGTGCATGTGCTAAGATTAAGTACAATCATTTTATTAAGTACTTAATGCAGAACAGGCATACTAAAATTATCAACAGGAAATCAAAATCAATGTTTTAACTCCAGAAAAATATTTTTTTATTTAGAAATTAAATTTAATGGGTTGACATTGGTCCATAGGAACATATAAGGTTCAGGTGTACATCACAGCACGCACATGATCTGTACATTGCATTGTGTGCCCATCACCTAAAGTCCAATCACATTTTATCACCGTGTATTTGGCCGCCTTTATCCTACTCCCCACCCCCTCTCCCTATGGCAACCACTGCACTTTTGTCTATGACTATGAGTCTCAGTTTTATATCTCACATATTAGTAAGATCATGGGGTTCTTAGTTTTCTTCTGAGTTATTTCACTTAGCATAATACTCTCGAGATCCATTCATGTTGTTGCAAATGAAAACATTTCATCTTTTCTTAGAGCTGAGTAGCATTCCATTGTATACATGTATCACATCTTCTTTAACCAAGCCTCTATCAAGGAACACTTTGGTTGTTTCCATGTCTGACCACTCTGAATAATGTTGCAATAAACACGAGGGTGGCATATGTCTTTCCCAACAAATGTTTTAGAGTTTTTTGGATAGACAGATACCCAGTGGAGGGTTTTCTGGGTCACATGGCAACTCTATTCTTAATTTTTTGAGAAACTGCCATACTGTTTTCCATAGTAACTGTACCAATTTACATTCCTACTGTGACTGAGGGTTCCTTTTTCTTCACAACCTCTCCAATATTTGTTATTACCAATTTTGTTTATAATAGTAAATCTAACAGGTATGAGGTAGACTCTCACTGTAGTTTTGGTTTACATTTGTCAATAGCTAGTGAAGATGAGCATCTTTCATATATTTATTGGTAGTGTATATCATATGTCTTAATGAGAGAGATATCTGTTCAGGTCCTCTGCCTATTTATTAATTTGATTTTTCTTTGTTTTCTGTTGATATTTATGAGTTCTTCATATTTTTGGACATAAACCATTTGTCAGAGCAAGGTTAAACACATGGCCAGCACATGGAAAGCACATAGTTAGCACGTGGACAGAATGTTGACAGCACATGGCCAACAATGGTTAGTGTATGGACAGTACATGGTCAGCATGTGGACAGCACATAGACAGCATGTGATCAGCACATAAGCATCACATAGATAACCCATAGACAGGAATGTGAGGTTGACCTCAAGACCGTGCAGATTTTCAATCTGATCTATTTCCATGGTGACCTTAGGATGTAAGGTTAAGTTAAAAAAAATGTTATTTTAAACTTATTTGTTTCCTTATTTTCTTCTCCAGGTAAAACTGCTCCATAAATCCTAAAATGTATAGGCCTTGGCCAGTTGGCTCAGTGGTAGAGCGTCAGCCTGGCGTGTAGAAGTCCCGGGTTCAATTCCCAGCCAGGGCACACAGGAGAAGCGCCCATCTGCTTCTCCACCCCTCCCCCTCTCCTTCCTCTCTGTCTCTCTCTTCCCCTCCCACAGCTGAGGCTCCATTGGAGCAAAGATGGCCCAGGCGCTGAGGATGGCTTCATGGCCTCTGCCTCAGCCACTAGATTGGCTCTGGTTGCAACAGAGCGATGCCCCGGATGGGCAGAGCATCACCCCTGGTGGGCGTGCCGGGTGGATCCCGGTGGGATGCATGCGGGAGTCTGTCTGACTGCCTCCCTGTTTCCAGCTTCAGAAAAATACAAAAAAAAAAAAATCCTAAAATGTATACCAGCAATTATTCAGGTCAAGCCCTTAAAAAAGGAGCTAGAAAAACAGAACACAAGTATCAGTCAATATTTTTGCATACAGATTACTCCTGACTACAAAACTTTTAAAAAATCCTTTTGAAAGGAAGTTTTATAACATATAAAACTGCCAGAAAAGGCAAACACAACAGCCAGAGTAAAATATTATATATCAGTTTTGCCTATATCACATTAGATTTGGGGCTGTTGTTAAATTTTTTAAAAATCAGAATGATATAATTACATAGGTATAAGCACATGGTCAGCACGTGAACAGCAGTAGGACGCCACATGGACAGCATGTGGCCAGCACTTGGTTAGCATGTGGACAGCAAATGGACAGCATGTGAATGGCACTTGGACAGCATGGGGACACCACATAGATGGCACAAGAACAGCACGTGATCAGCACATAGACAACACATGGGCATCACATAAAAGGCTTGTGGACACCACACCAAATGCAAGTGGACGGCATGTGGACTGCGTAAGTCAACATAGAATATGTAGCTAGACAGCACATGGTCAGCACACAGACAGCAAGCAAACCACTTGTGGTCAGCATGTGGACAGCACATGGACATCACATACACACATGGACAGCTCATGGACAGACCATGAGGTTGTCCTTTGTACCTTGTAGATTCTGCATCTGATGTATTTCAGTGGTGACCTTTATATGTAAGGTCAGTTAGAATAATTTTTTAAATTAATTTAATTGTTTTTCAGGGTACAGCTAGGCTCCTGAAATTTCAAATTGTATAACAGTAATGTTCAGGTTTGGTCCTTAACAAAGGAGCTAGGAGAACGGGATGCAATCAGAGTCATTGTGGTTTCAGATTTTTTGAATATAAAGTTTTGGCTTAAAATTTGATGTTTAAACTGGGTTCTCATTTCTGTAATCTGCTAGTCTCTTTGAGAATGAGAGAAATTATTTCAGTTGGCAGTTTTTATGATGAGCAACTAGTGAGCCAGCACAGAGCAATAGGCGTGCTGTCTTTTATTCTCCTCCGAGCACAGCAAACTCAGGTGCCCTCACAGCACCAGCTGTAGTCTCACCTAATTGCTGTGAGAAGCCGTAACAACATAGTTTGCCTCTTTAAGAGTCAAGGTCAGCAAAGCAGAGCAGTGTGACGCTGTTTTGATACACAAACCCAGCCGATTTGATTTGTAAGCATTGCCTCTCAGAATGCATACACGGATCCCTCTGTACTCTGCTTTTATATTGTTTCTCATCTCAGTGCTTTCTAATCAGTGTACAGCAGTTAGTTCACTCCCCAGTGCTTTCAGAGTTGTTTTCATGAAGCACTGGTAAAGCACATCAGACTTAAATATCTTTCTTCATGTGTTACACTTGTGTTTAATATTATATGTTTAGTTTTATATTCAGAGAAGTGTCTGAAAGAGGTCAGACTAACAGGCTCCACATGATTTCATTTACAAAGAATTTTTAGAAAAGGCAAATCATAATAACTGAAATCCAGATCAGTAGTTGTTTGGGGTGTTTGTAATAGGTAAGAAAAAGAGCTGACTGCAGCAAGGCAAGAGGAAACTTCAAGTACAGGGGGTCCTCAGGTCACGACACAGTTCTGTTCCTTTTATTTTTATTTTTATTTTTTTATTTTTTATTTTTTTGTATTTTTCTGAAGCTAGAAACGGGGAGAGACAGTCAGACAGACTCCCGCATGCGCCCGACCGGGATCCACCCGGCACGCCCACCAGGGGGTGACGCTCTTCCCACCAGGGGGCGATGCTCTGCCCCTCCGGGGGCGTCGCTCTGCCAGGACCAGAGTCACTCTAGCGCCTGGGGCAGAGGCCATGGAGCCATCCCCAGCGCCCGGGCCATCTTTGCTCCAATGGAGCCTCGGCTGCGGGAGGGGAAGAGAGAGACAGAGAGGAAGGAGAGGAGGAGGGGTGGAGAAGCAGATGGGTGCCTCTCCTGTGTGCCCTGGCCGGGAATCGAACCTGGGACTTCTGCACGCCAGGCCGACGCTCTACCACTGAGCCAACTGGCCAGTTCTGTTCCTACAACAGTGATGTAACCCGGATGTTCGTGTAAGTCGAAACACACCCTAGCCTAAAGTCACTTACTTATCCTAACACAGTTGTAAAATCATAATCTAGGACATAAAAACACAACTAGGCCACAGAAAAAGAAAAAGGACATAAATATACTATACTGTACACTGTACTGTAGTAACAGAAAAAAATGACAAAAGATGAATGTAAAAAAATTTTTACATTTAAATTTTTACATTTCAAATTTATTTCTGTAGTTGGCTCACACACTGGAAGGAGCCAGCTCCCTCACTTATAGGCTGCATTACTGTGTGTTCTTCCACTGCATGCAATCAAACTAGTTCACCCACATAGTTCATAAGTACGACACTAATGGCATAAGCCGAAACACTCACATCTCAATTATTTTAAGTTTTTATGGGAGTGAGCATTGTAAACTTGAAACATCATATGTTGAGACTGTCATAACCCAAGAACCCTCTGTAGGTGGCAAAATTCTAAACATTACACAATGATACACATTCATCAAAACTTAAAAGATAGGCCCTGGCCAGTTAGCTCAGTTGGTTATAAGTGTCATCTCAAAATGACAAGGTTGCAGGGTTCAATCCCCAGTCAGGGAGTTATGTGTATATGTGTATTATGTGATCATGTATATAAGAACATAATCAAAAAGAAAATTACACATGAAGCAACCAAAGAATGCACGATTGAGTGGAAAAAGAAATGAATGCTTCCCTTTCTCCTGCACTCTCTACCCCTTCCTCTGTCTCTTTAATCAATAAAAATTCAGCCCTGGATGAATACCCAATTGGTGGGAATGTTGTTCCGGAGCACGAAGGTTGCCGGTTCAACTTCCTGATCAGGGCACATACAGGAGCAGCTCAATGTTCCTGTCTCTACCTCCCCCTGCCTCTCTCAATAAAAAAAAGATAGTACCATAAATATAGGTCAATTTATTGCATACAGATTACACCTGCATATGAAATTTTTTTTTAATTCTTTCAAAGTCCATTTTTATAATTTATAAAACTGCCAGAAAAGGAAGACACAACAACCAGAGTGAGTCATTCAGTATCTGTCTTGCACATATTTGGTGCTGTGGTTAAATTTTAAGAAACTCAGAACAATGTAAGTAGGTATGTATAAGCACATAATCAGCATATGGGAATCTCATAAACAGCACATGGCCATCATGTGATCACTATGTGGCCATTATGGACATCACATGGATGCCATGTGGATAGCACATGACCTGTGCATGCACAGCACATGGCCATCACATGATTACCATGTGGACACCATGTGGAAATCATATAAACAACATATGGTTAGCTCATGGACAGGACTGTGAGGTTGTCTTTTGTACCTTGTAGATTTTGTATCTAATGTACTTCAATGGTAACCTGAGGATTTGGGGTTGGTTATAATATTCTTTAAATTATTTAACTTCTTTTCTTGGTAAAACTGGGCTCCAGAAATTTCAAATTGTGTAACAGTAATGTTCAGGTCTGGTCCTTAACAAAGGAGCTAGGAAAATGGAAAGCAATCAGTGTCTTTGTGGTTTCAGGGTTTTTTTTTCTTTTTTTTTTTTTTTTTTTTTTTATAATTTTATTTTTTTAATGGGGTGACATCAATAAATCAGGATACATATATTCAAAGATAACAAGTCCAGGTTATCTTGTCGTTCAATTATGTTGCATACCCACCACCCAAAGTCAGATTGTCCTCTGTCACCTTCTATCTTGTTTTCTTTGTGCCCCTCCCACCCCCTATCCCTCTCCCATTCCCCCCTCCCCCCCGTAACCACCACACTCTTATCAATGTCTCTTAGTTTCACTATTATGTCCCACCTACGTATGGAATAATACAGTTCCTGTTTTTTTCTGATTTACTTATTTCGCTTCGTATCATGTTATCAAGATCCCACCATTTTGCTGTAAATGTTCCGATGTCATCATTTCTTATGGCTGAGTAGTATTCCATAGTGTATATGTGCCACATCTTCTTTATCCAGTCATCTATTGATGGGCTTTTTGGTTGTTTCCATGTCCTGGCCACTGTGAACAATGCTGCAATAAACATGGGGCTGCATGTGTCTTTACGTATCAATGTTTCTGAGTTTTGGGGATATATACCCAGTAGAGGGATTGCTGGGTCATAAGGTAGTTCTATTTTCAGTTTTTTGAGGAACCACCATACTTTCTTCCATAATGGTTGTACTACTTTACATTCCCACCAACAGTGGATGAGGGTTCCTTTTTCTCCACAGCCTCTCCAACATTTGCTATTACCTGACTTGCTAATAACAGCTAATCGAACAGGTGTGAGGTGGTATCTCATTGCCGTTTTGATTTGCATTTCTCTAATAGCTAAAGAAGATGAGCATCTTTTCATATATCTGTTGGCCATTTGTATTTCTTCCTGGGAGAAGTGTCTATTCATATCCTCTTCCCATTTTTTTATTGGATTGTTTGTTTGTTTGTTGTTGAGTTTTATGAGTTCTTTGTATATTTTGGATATTAGGCCCTTATCTGAGCTGTTGTTTGAAAATATCATTTCCCATTTAGTTGGCTTTCTGTTTATTTTGTTATCAGTTTCCCTTGCTGAGCAAAAACTTCTTAGTCTGATGTAGTCCCATTCATTAATTTTTGCCTTCACTTCTCTTGCCATTGGAGTCAAATTCATAAAATGCTCTTTAAAACCCAGGTCCATGAGTTGAGTACCTATGTCTTCTTCTATGTACTTAATTGTTTCAGGTCTTATGTTTAGATCTTTGATCCATTTTGAGTTAATTTTTGTACAGGGGGAGAGACTGTAGTCCAGTTTCATTCTTTTGCATGTGGCTTTCCAGTTTTCCCAGCACCATTTATTGAAGAGGCTTTCTTTTCTCCATTGTGTGTTGTTGGCCCCTTTATCAAAAATTATTTGACTATATATATGTGGTTTTATTTCTGGACTTTCTATTCTGTTCCATTGGTCTGAGTGTCTATTTTTCTGCCAATACCATGCTGTTTTGATTGTCGTGGCCCTATAATAGAGTTTGAAGTCAGGTATTGTTATGCCCCCAGCTTCATTCTTTTTCTTTAGGATTGCTTTGGCTATTCGGGGTTTTTTATAGTTCCATATAAATCTGATGATTTTTTGCTCTATTTCTTTAAAAAATGTCATTGGAACTTTGATGGGAATTGCATTAAATTTGTATATTGCTTTGGGTAATATAGCCATCTTGATTATATTTATTCTTCCTAGCCAAGAACAAGGTATATTCTTCCATCTCATTATATCTTTTTCGATTTCCCTTAACAATGGTTTATAGTTTTCATTATATAAGTCCTTTACATTCTTTGTTATGTTTATTCCTAAGTATTTTATTTTTTTTGTTGCAATCGTGAAGGGGATTATTCTTTTGAGTTCCTTCTCAGTTGTTTCATTGTTGGCATATAGAAAGGCTATTGACTTCTGTATGTTAATTTTGTATCCTGCGACCTTACTGTATTGGCTTATTGTTTCTAGTAGTCTTTTTGTGGATTCTTTGGGGTTTTCGATGTATAGGATCATATCATCTGCAAAAAGTGATACCTTTACTTCTTCTTTTCCGATATGGATGCCTTTTATTTCTTTGTCTTGTCTGATTGCTCTGGCTAGAACCTCTAGTACCACATTAAATAAGAGTGGAGAGAGTGGACAACCCTGTCTTGTTCCTGATTTAAGGGGGAAAGCCTTCAGTTTAGTGCCATTTAATATGATGTTAGCTGATGGTTTATCATATATGGCCTTTATCATGTTGAGATATTTTCCTTCTATACCCATTTTGTTGAGAGTCTTAAACATAAAATTGTGTTGTATTTTATCGAAAGCCTTTTCTGCATCTATTGATAAGATCATGTGGTTTTTGTTCTTTGTTTTGTTGATATGGTGTATTACATTAACCGTTTTACGTATGTTGAACCATCCTTGAGATTCTGGGATGAATCCCACTTGATCATGATGTATTATTTTTTTAATATGTTGTTGTATTCAATTTGCTAGTATTTTGTTTAGTATTTTAGCATCTGTATTCATTAGAGATATTGGTCTGTAGTTTTCTTTTTTTGTGCCATCCTTGCCTGGTTTTGGTATGAGGGTTATGTTGGCCTCATAAAATGTGTTTGGAAGTATTGCTTCTTCTTCAATTTTTTGGAAGACTTTGAGTAGAATAGGAACCAAGTCTTCTTTGAATGTTTGATAAAATTCGCTGGTATAGCCGTCAGGGCCTGGACTTTTATTTTTGGGGAGGTTTTTAATGGTTTTTTCTATTTCTTCTCTACTGATAGGTCTGTTTAGGCTTTCTGCTTCTTCTTGACTCAGTCTAGGAAGGTTGTATTGTTCTAGGAATTTATCCATTTCTTCTAGGTTGTTGAATTTAGTGGCATAAAGTTTTTCATAGTATTCTACAATAATTCTTTGTATATCTACGGTGTCCGTGGTGATTTCTCCTCTTTCATTTTGTATTTTGTTTATATGAGTTCTTTCTCTTTTTTCCTTGGTAAGTCTTGCCAAGGGTTTGTCAATTTTGTTGATCTTTTCAAAGAACCAGCTCCTTGTTCTATTAATTTTTTCTATAGTTTTTCTGTTCTCTAATTCATTTATTTCTGCTCTGATTTTTATTATCTCCTTTCTTCGGCTGGTTTTGGGTTGTCTTTGTTCTTCTTTTTCTAGTTCCTTAAGGTGGGAAGTTAAGTGGTTCACTTGGGCTCTCTCTTGTTTGTTCATATATGCCTGAAGCGATATGAACTTCCCTCTTATCACTGCTTTTGCTGCATCCCATAGATTCTGATATGTCGTATTGTCATTTTCATTAGTCTGTTTATATCTTTTGATCTCTGCACTTATTTCTTCTTTGACCCATTCATTTTTTAAAAGTATGTTGTTTAGTTTCCACATTTTTGTGGGATTTTTTTCCTCTTTTTTGCAGTTGAATTCTAGTTTCAAGGCTTTATGATCAGAAAATATGCTTGGTACAACTTCAATTTTTCTGAATTTGCTGATATTGTTTTTGTGGCCCAACATATGGTCAATTCTTGAGAATGATCCATGTACACTGGAGAAAAATGTATACTCAGTCACTTTGGGATGAAATGTCATGTAGATGTCTATCATATCCAGGTGCTCTAGTGTTTTGTTTAAGGCCACTATGTCTTTGTTGATTCTCTGTTTGGATGACCGATCTAGAGCCGTCAGCGGTGTATTGAGGTCTCCAAGTATGATTGTATTTTTGTCAGTTTTTGTTTTAAGATCAATAAGTAGCTGTCTTATATATTTTGGTGCTCCTTGGTTTGGTGCATATATATTAAGAATTGTTATGTCTTCTTGATTCAGTGTCCCCTTAGCCATTATGAAATGGCCATTTTTGTCTCTAAGTACTTTTCCTGTCTTGTAGTCAGCATTATCCGATATGAGTATTGCTACACCTGCTTTTTTTTGGATGTTATTTGCTTGGAGTATTGTTTTCCAGCCTTTCACTTTGAATTTGTTTTTATCCTTGTTACTTAGATGAGTTTCCTGTAGGCAGCATACAGTTGGATTTTCTTTTTTAATCCATTCTGCTACTCTGTGCCTTTTTATTGGTGAGTTTAATCCATTTACATTTAGTGTAATTATTGATACTTGTGAGTTCCCTATTGCCATTTTATATCTTGCTTTCTGTTAGTTTTGTGTCTTGTTTGATCCTTCTCTTTCGTTTTTCTATCTTTTGTTTTTATTTGGTTGTATTCCATACATCTTTCCTCTGTTGCTATCTTTTTTATCTCATGTGCTTCTGTGGTGGTTTTTTCAATGGTGGTTACCTTTGAGTAATGAAAAGGGTCCCTACCCTGTTCATTGTAGCAAACTATTTTGTGAGTACTTTTGCACTCCATCGTCCTTTGCTACTGTTAATCTCCGTCTTCTCCCCCTCTTTCTTTTTGTTGTTGTCACAGTTTAAATTTGGTTTTATTGTGTTCTTCTTGGAGCTTTTACTTGTGGCTCTGTTTTTTTTTTGTTCTTTGTATCTGATTGGAGAACCCCCTTTAGTAATTCCTGGAGTGGGGGTTTTCTGATGATAAATTCCCTCATCTTTTCTGTATCTGTGAATGTTTTTATTTCTCCTTCGTATTTGAAGGATAGCTTTGATGGGTATAGTATTCGTGGCTGAAAGTTCCTCTCTTTCAGGACTTTAAATATTGGGGTCCACTCTCTTCTAGCTTGTAGAGTTTCTGCTGAGAAATCTGATGATAATCTAATGGGCCTTCCTTTATATGTTGTATTCTTCTTTTCCCTGGCTGCCTTGAGAATTTTTTCTTTGCTGTTGGTTTGTGTCAATTTCATTATGATATGCCTTGGAGTAGGTTTGTTGGGGTTAAGAAAACTTGGAGTTCTGTTTGCTTCTTGAACTTGAGGCTTTAGTTCTTTCCACAGGCTTGGGAAGTTCTCATCAATTATTTGTTTAAGTATGTTCTCCATTCCATTTTCTCTCTCTTCTCCCTCTGATATACCTATTATTCTTATGTTATTCTTTTTGATGGAGTCAGATAATTCTTGTAGGGCTATCTCATTTTTTTTAATTTTTGAGTCTCTTTCTTCTTCTCTCTGTTGTGCCTCAAGTTGCTTGTCTTCTATTTCACTAATCCTCTCTTCTATCTGACCTGTTCTATTAGCTAAGCTTGTTACTTCGTTTTTCAGCTCGTGAATTGAGTTTTTCATCTCTGTTTGATTTGTTTTTATAGTTTCAATTTCCTTGGACATATATTCTTTGTGTTCATGGAGTTGTTTTCTGATTTCCCTATATTGCCTTTCTGTGTTTTCTTGTATATCTCGGAGGATTTTTAGGATTTCTATCTTGAATTCTCTGTCATTTAGCTCCAAGGTTTCCAATATATTAAATTTTTTCTCCATAGATTTTTCCTCAGTTAGCTGTGTTACCTCTCTTTCTTTTGTATCCATGATATTCGATTTTCTCTTCCTTAATGGCATCTGAGGGTGGTTTTGTTGATAGTATTAATGAGATTTAATAAAGAATAAAAAGTTAAAAAAAATAAAAAAATAACAAATCGAAAAGAGTTGTTTTTTTAAAAAAAAATTAATAATGAAATAAAGAAAAATAAAATAAAATAAAATTTTTTTTTTTTTTTTAAAAAAGGAAATTATTCCCCCCCTCTTTTTTTCCTCTCCTCTCCTCTCCCCTCTTTCTTGAGAAAATCTTGTGGTGGACTGTGAGTTATAACAAACAATGCCTGTGATGGAGGGCCTGAACTGGGGAAAAGTAATAAAGGGGCAAAAAAGAGAGAAAGAGAAAAAAAAAAAAAGGAAAAAAAATAAAAGAAAAAAGAAAAAAAAAAGAGCGTATGGACCCACAAAAAGCAAATAAGGAAAAAATTTGGGTCAAGAATAAAATAATTTGCTTTTAGGTGTTGGTTTTCTAAGAGTTATGATGAGAGGAATAAGAGGAAAATGGAAAAATGGGGGGACAAATTAAAAACTTACTATTGTATTTAGTGGAACAAGAACTAGATAATATGGAGAGCCAGGGATGGGAGCACTGCTAGTGAGTTAAAAAGGTGAAGTAAAAACCCCCCAAAATGCCACAAACATAGGTTTGAGTCCCAGATAAGATAATTTGTTTGTTATTGAGGTTTGAATGAGAGGAGATGTAAAGGAGAAAGGAAGAAACTAATATAGAGGGAGAAAAGAAAGAGAGAGAGAGAAAAAAAGAGGGAACCACTAAAAGAAGAAAAAAGAAAGGAGAGAGAGAGAGAGAGTTAAGGGTTTTGGAGTGCAACCCTCATAGAGAGAAAGGAAGAGAAGAGAAATGATAATGGGAGATGTAACACTTATGGGTAGTGTAGTTCAAGGAGAGGAGAGAGTAAGACCGGTAGAGAGTTAATCGGCCAAATTGGAAGAGGAAAGAAAAGTCTCAAGAATTAAGATAAGAGAAACAAACGAACAAATATAATAAAATGGGATAGGTTATAAAGTCTGCAGATTATTCTTGATTTTGAGAGGTTATCTTCTTGCTTTTTCTTTTCTCTCCCTCTTCCTGGTCGGTGACTCTGTATCCCGGGTTCTGCCCCTTTGGCACGCTCAGGTAGAGGTTTGCAGTTGATAAGTCTCTATGGCAATGTCATGTATTGTGCTTTATTCTCGTTGGGAGTCGAGGCTCATTAGCATTTATAGGCTCCGACAGTGAGAGAGTCCGTGTTCCTGGAGCCTTTCTCCTAGTCTTTCCTTCCTCAATTAGTAGCCTGATAGTCCAGGTATGGGGTTGTTGCTGCCTTTGCCTGGATAGTAAGAGGCTCAAATTGCTGGCAACTCCCCACTCTATTTCCACTCAGCACAGGGCTCTGGGTAAGGCTCAGTCAGTCAGAGCTGCTAGCATAATCAGGCGGGCTTTCCGCCCACTCGAAGACCTCTGGCTCTGCCACTCTATCCGGTAACACAAGCGGGTGCCCACTTCCGGGGCGCTTGGAGGAAACTCTCACTCACTGTCTGCGACCAGGATATCCGGCCAGCAGTCTCACGCTCTGAGTGAAACCCCCAACCGCAGGGAAAAGTTGCAGCGTTGGAATTGAGTCTCGCTCCGTCCCCGTGCGCGGCTTTTGCAAGGCGCTGGGGCGGCTCGAGATTCCGCTTTGGCCCACACAAAGGCCCCTGACTCTGCCCCTCTGTGCGATAACACGGGCGCGCACTGCCGAGGCACTCGGAGGAATCGCTCACTCCTTATCTGTGCGCGCAAACCAGGATATGAGGCTGGCCGTGGTTCCCTCTGAGTAAAACCCTCACCAGCACGGAAAAGCTCCACCGTTGGAAGTAGTTCTCACTCTTCAGGGTTTTTTAAAATAAAGTTTTGGCTTAAAAATTGATGTTTAAACTGGTTCTTATTTCTGTAATTTTCTGATCATTTTGAGAATGAAAAAAAAATTATTTCAGTTGGCAGTTTTTTGATGAGCAGCTCATGAGCCAGCACGGAGCAATAAGAACTGTCTTTTACTCTCCTCCAAGCACAGCAACTCAGGTGCCCTCACAGCACCAGCTGCAGCCCGTTACCTATGTAATTGCTGTCAGAAGCCCAAGTAACACAGTTTGACTCAAGTTTAGCAAAGCAGGGCAGTGCAATGTTGTGTTATGATTTACATACCTTGTCAATTTCATCATAAGGGTAGCCTCTTAGAGTGCCGCATGGATCACTCTGTACACTGACTTTTATATTGTTTCTTATCTCAGTGCTTTCTAATCAGAGTACAGTGGTTCATTCCTCAGTGTCTTCAGAAACTTTTTTCATGAACCACTGGTAAAATACACCAAATTTAAACATGTCTCTGCACGTTTCACACTTGCGATGATGACAAAGGATGAACTCCTGAAGATGCCACTTGAATAACTGTACATCAGGCTTGCCATATCTCTACATGGTTGTCAGAGAATTTCATCTTTTGGGAAAACAGCTGTGTTTGGCTTGCTCACTGGTTTACTAGCTACAAGCACTTTGCCTGACTAGTGCATGAGCACATGCTGTGCCACATGTGAGTGGTCTATAAAAACTACCGGTGCTTTTCCTCAGGGCCAATTCTCCCAGACTGCTCTCCCCCCACTGCGAGCTGTGGTTTTCCTGCTCCCTTACTCTTCACTGCGAAAAGCAGCTTTTCCTTTGGCTGACTCAGATATCCCTGCTGGCTCCTATTCCTTGTATTTTTCTGGTTTCTCCCTCTTAAGGGAGAAGTGAGATTTGCTCCCTCCTCAATCACAAATGGAAAAATTTCATTGTATGGCTCAATAATATTCTGTTGTGTATATATATAATACTACTTTATGCATTAGTCCATCAATGAACATAGGTTATTTACATGTTTTGGCTATTGTCAATAACACTGCAATGAATGTAGAGGTGCATATCATCTTTACAATTTAGTGGTCTGGATTTCTTCAGATAAATACTCAAGAGTTGAATTGCTGAGTCATATAGTAATTCTCTTGAATTTTTTAAGAAACCTCCATATTGTTTCTTATAGTAGCTATACTGATTTACAATCCCAACAACAGTGCATGAAGGTTCCCTTTTTCCACATCCTCACTAACACTGGTTTGTTGATTTATTAATGATAGCTATTTTGATAGTTGTAAGGTAATATCTCATTGTGTTTTTAATTTTCATTTCCTTGATGATTAATAATGTTGATCATCTTTTCATATACTTACTGGCCATCTGTATGTCCTCTTTGGAGAAATGTCTCTTCAGGTGCTCTGCCTATTTTTTAATCAATTGTTTGTTTGTTTTTGGTGTTAAATTGTATGAGTTCTTCATATATACATATTTTGGATATTAATCCCTTCCTGGATGTATCATTGGTTAATATCTTTTCCCATTCAATAGGTTCCCTTTTTGTTTTATTGATGGTTTCCTTCACTGTACAAAACCAATAAAAAACTATTAAAAAGAGATATTAAGACTATAATCCCATTTATAGTTGCATAAAAAAGAATAAAATACCTAGGAATAAATTTTTTATTAATTTTAATGGGGTGACATTGATAAATCAGGGTACATATGTTCAGAGAAAACATTCTCTAGGTTATTTTGACATTTGATTATGCTGCATTCCCATCACCCAAAGTCCAATTGTCTTCTTCTGTCACCTTTTAACTGGTTTTCTTTGTGTCCCTCCCTTCCCCCAACCCCCTCCCTCTCCTCCCCCCCCCTCCCCATAACCCCTATACTCTTGTCCATGTCTCTGAGTCTCATTTTTATGTCCCACCTATGTATGGAATCATATAGTTCTTAGTTTTTTCTGATTTACTTATTTCGCTCAGTATAATGTTATCAAGGTCCATCCATGTTGTTGCAAAGGATCCGATGTTATCATTTCTTATGGCTGAGTAGTATTCCACAGTATATATGTACCAAAGCTTTTTAATCCACTCATCCACTGACGGACACTTGGGCTGTTTCCAATCTTTGCTATTGTGAACAATGCTGCCATAAACATGGGGGTGCATTTCTTCTTTTCAAACAGTGCTACGGTGTTCTTGGGGTATATTCCTAAAAGTGGTATAGCTGGGTCAAAAGGCAGTTTGATTTTTAATTTCTTGAGGAATCTCCATACTGTTTTCCACAGTGGCTGCACCATTTTGCATTCCCACCAGCAGTGCAGGAGTGTCCTAGGAATAAATTTATCCAAGGAGAGAAAAAACCTGAATTCAGAAAAATGTAAGACATTAAAGAAATAAATTGAAGAAGATAAATAAATGGAAGGGTATAGCATGCTTGTGGATAGGAAAATTAGCATCATTAAAATGCCCATACTACCCCCAAAAGTCTACAGATTCAGTGTAATTCCTATTCAAATACCAATGGATTTTTTTCATGGAGGTAGAACAAATAACCTAAAATTCACATGGAATCACAAAAGAGTCTGAATAGCCAACACAATCTTGAGAAAGAAGAATAAAGTTGGAGACATCAAGTTACCTTATATTAAATTATACTAAAAAGCTATAGGCATCAAAACAGCATAGTACTTGCATAAATACAGACACATATATCAATGGAAAGCTTAAAATAAACCAAAGCCTATATGGTCAATTCATCTATGATAAAGAAAGTAAGAATATAGGATGGGGTAAAGATAGTCTCTTAATAAATGATGTTTTAAAAACTGAACAGATGCATGCAAAAGAATAAAACTGGCTCACTTTCTTACACCATATACAAAAATAAACTCAAAATAGATTAATGTTTTAAATGTAGACTGGAAACCATAATGTTTCTAAAGGAAAACATGGGCTTTTTAAACTCTTTGACATCACTCTTAACAGTATTTTTTAAAATATGTGTCTTCAGGCAAGAAAAACAAAATAAAAATAGACAAATCAGGCTATATCAAAGTAAAATAATTTTTTAAAAGCCAATGGCATACCTGTGGATGCTCCACTGGAAGCAACACAGGCTTTGAGAACTTAAGATATACATATTTAAATTGTAGAAGTTAGTAAACATTGTAGAAGCTAAACCTAAGAGAACTAGAACTACCGCATCCCCAGCAGTAGTATAAGTTGTAGCTTATATTAGGTGCTTGATATAGAGTGAGTGAATGAATGGATGCAAGGGCTTTGTCGTCTATGTCTGACTCATATCTCCTCACCACAGGAGCTTTTCAGAATATTTTTTTATGATATAATAAAAGTTTAAGACAAAACAGCTTTGCCAACATGCTCCTCATGCAGTACTCATGGGGAGAAGATAATTTTGTTCATTTTATTTATCTTTATTAAGTCAGCTATTTGCTCTCTAAAATCAGGACAAAAGTAGAGTTAAGATCACAATCCCAGGCCCTGGCCTGTTGGTCAGTGGTAGAGTGTTGGCCTGGCGTGCAGAAGTCCCAGGTTTGATTCCTGGCCAGGGCACACAGGAGAAGCGCTCATCTGCTTCTCCACCCCTCCCCCTCTCCTTCCTCTCTGTCTCTCTCTTCCCCTCCCGCAGCGAGGCTCCATTGGAGCAAAGATGGCCCAGGTGCTGGGGATGGCTTCTTGGCCTCTGCCCTAGGAGCTAGATTGGCTCTGGTCGCAACAGAGTGACGCCCCAGAGGGGCAGAGCATCGCCCCCTGGTGGGCAGAGTGCCTCCCCTGGTGGGCGTGCCGGGTGGATCCCGGTAGGGCGCATGTGGGAGTCTGTCTGACTGTCTCTCCCCGTTTCCAGCTTCAGAGAAATACAAAAAAAAAAATAAGATCACAATCCCACTTTAGGCAACAATCAAATTCCTAAGTGACATTTTGGATAAATATATTTAAAAACATAAGAGCACTATTATGATTAATACCATGACCAAAAAGAAAAAAAATTGCTTTCTTCTAGTCAGTATGAACCCTGGCATCCCTGATGTGTAACTTACATTTAACTAGCAACATTCCGGGTTACTTATATTAACTACAACAGTCTGAACAGCTTGAACTGCAATAAAATGTGCGTTAAGTGACTGAGTTAATTTACCCTCATTAATCCTCAACCCAATAGAACCATCTGAAGCCTTCCGAGCAGCATGTGGCCTCCTGAGGCCATTTATCCGGCCCCCCGCCGCACTCCCGGAAGGGGCACCTCTTTCATTGGTGGTCAGTGAGAGGAGCACTGTATGTGGCGGCCCTCCAACAGTCTGAGGGACAGTGAACTGGCCCCCTGTGTAAAAAGTTTGGGAACCTCTTAATGACCCCGTAAAAAATGAACACCCTGAATGTGCTGAATGAATCTCCAGCTCCCAAGTTGTCACCGAGGGGTTAAGGGCTACACAAGCCAGGACCAGGCTCCTGTTACATTACTGCTTCACTAATTTTATTATTCTTGGTAATGGTGAGATAAGTTCTCTAAAAATAAATTTCTCTCAACTTTTTCTTCAAACAGCTTCTCTTGACTCAATGCTCTAATTGATGAAAGTGTGGGGTTCTTGTTCAGGATACTTTTTTGCCTCATAACTTAAGAAATATATTTATGTCAAATAAAGAACTATGCACAATTAAAAGAAAACTTGAATCCATCTGCCTCCTTCATCTTCCCCCATTTGGGATTAATTACAGAAACAGTGATTGTAGGGAATCACCTCTCTGATCTTGGATCCTCTATAACTTGTATTAGGAAACTTTAGTTAAAAAGCCCTGAGTACAGTACTTGGTACAGTCCCATTTGTTTATTTTGTCCTTTATTTCATTTGCCTATGGAAATAAATTAGCAAAAATATTGCTACAAGAGATATCAGAGAATTTACTGCCTATGTTTCCTTCCAAGATGTTTATGGTTTTACAACTTATATTTAAATATTTTATCCATTTTGAGTTTATTTTTGTGAATGGTGTTAGTTGGTGTTCTAGTTTCTTTTTTTTTTTCATGTGCCTGTCCAATTTTTTCAACCATTTATTAAAGAGATTGTCTTTAATCCATTGTATGCTCTTACCTCCTTTGTCAAATATCAATTGACCATAAAGGCATGGGTTTATTTCTGGGTTCTCTGTTCTGTTCCATTGATATGTATGCCTGTTCTTATGCCAGTACCAAGCTGTTTTGATCACAATGGCCTTGTAGTATAACTTGATATCAGGAAGTGTGATACCTTCCAGTTTATTCTTCATTTTTAAGATTGCTGAGGCTATTCGTGTTCTAGAATGAAATAGAGGCAGAGGCAGGGTCACAGCAAGCAGAGAGACAGCTGTCAGAGGGAAGGGGGGTGAGGGGACAGGATCAGAGAAGGTGGAGGGATTAGTGAAATTATATATTTATACATAACACACAGATACAGATAATAAGACAGCAAATCCCAGAGGGAAGGGGGGAGGGAGTTCTGGGGAGGAGGACTAAGAGGGTTTAATGGGGGACACATGGGTAGGGGTGAAGGTGTTATATTGAGTGGGACACTTGAATCCATGTTCACACAGTAAATTAAAATTAATAAAAAAGAAGAAGAAGAAGAGGAGGAGGAGGAGGAGGAGGAGGAGGAAAGCCCTGAGTATGAAAGGTGATGTGAATGTGCTCCCCGCTGCAAACCCAGTGAAGCAGGTTTCTTGGATGCAAACACCAAGATGCTGTAGTGAGTGACCTTTGTGCAGACACAAAGAAATGCATGTGAATGGGTTTTAGGAAATTAACATAGAGGTTTATAGATTGCCCCTCCTTTTGTACTTGTTAATTAATAAAAGAAAAAGAACAGTATGGACTGAAGCTAGCCCTTTTTCCATATCAACAAGAAGTTGATCACCTGGACTCCTTCCCCTGCAATCCTGTTATCTTTGTTCTGCTATGATCAATAAAAGCTCTGGGAAAAGGAGACTCAGGAGGTTAGTCTCTCTTGACTGCCTCTCCCTCCTTCTCTGACAAGAGTTTTGTGTCTTGAGCAGTTCTTCCACATGACACAAGTAGTTCCCAGCAGGCTGAGGGACTATAAGCAACAATAGTTAATTCTCAGACTTTCATTCATAAAGGACTGAAGTTGCAATGTACTAAGGTTATCAATACAAGTTCAATATTTAGTCAAATGTTTGTTGCTGTGCATAAGACATTTTAATCTTATGTAATATTGTGAAACTTTTATAAATTTTAATCTTGATCAACTAAAAAAATGAACCTATATTACTGTATATGAATTGTACTGCATTCCTCTTTCTTGTATTTAATGACATTGAAATCACATTTTATCTTCGAGGGTTCTTGGTTCATTTCTTGTTCACATTACTCTCAAGCCAAAAAAAGAAGTAGTACTATGTGTGCAATGCCCATATTTCTTGTTAAAGGACATCAACTTCCAGGGAAAGAGCTGTGCAGCTAAACCCAAGATACCGGACTTGATCTAGGTTTATAAACCCGAATTTGTGTGAAGACTATATAATTATTCATTATTCAGATTGTGAGACTATACTACCCACCATTTCAATAAGTTTTTGTAATTATCAAATCATATGATTTGTTCAAAGACTTTATATATAATAATATCTATACAAATACTGTTGTTATTCTGGTTTCTTCATAATCACAAGTTTGTGGTAGTAAGATCTGCACCAAAAGATGGGTAAAAGAGAACTCAAAGTAGATGGTATTCCTCATCAGCACTTCATGGTACTTCTAAACACTTCTGAGTTTTAAAAATAATTTTGTAACTTCATTACTGTCAACCAATTCAATGCCAGCAGGAATCCTCAATTTGAGGTGTAATGAAGAAGAACACTATTCAGTGTAAACAGCTCAATTGTGATACAGCACGGCTACGGGACAGTTCAGTAGTGTTACAACTCAATTATAAAACAACATGGTTTGGGAACTGCAATGCTGTGAGGCAGCCCTCAGACAAGGCCCCTCTCTGGCTAGACAGCCCTGCTCTGCTTTGCTCCGATCTGTTTCTGTCTGTTGTACTCTAATCTGCTCCACCTGGTCTGCTCTGCTCTGCTCTGGCATGGTGAGAAATCTTTGGTGTTTCAATTCTAGCTGGGGAAATGAAATCTTTAATCTTCAATAAAAAGAGAAAGTGCACTCCCCAGGCCAGAGAGGAGCTGGCTTGAATATAAAGAAGATCCTTGATTGGTCTGTCCTCATGTAAATAAGGATTCCAACTCCTCACAGTTTGATTGGTTTAAAAAATATTGTTTTAACTGGTTGAGTGGGACCACTCTGATCAGTCAGTGAAGATGCTAATGGCAGAATATAGCTGTGCAGCTCCAACTGGATGGGGAAAGCCACAGTCCTATTGGTTGAAATACAACTCTATGAACTCCTTTGTAAGGGTGGTTCAGACAGCAGGAACACCGTGTAGGCAGTTAGTTCAATGCATAAGGCAGGCAGTTCAGTGCAGGCTTCAATTTAAAGTTCAGCTTGTGCTTTTAAATTTTGGTCCAATTAGCCATCAGGAGTCCTTCTTAGTAGGTATGTTCTTTCTCAGGGTCAAGGTTAGCAAGAAATATAACCAAATATAGAATAAATTATATAAAGAAAAACATCCCTATGCTGAAAAGGAATTATCCTTTCATGACTAATCAACTGATTTAAAATATTATAATCAAAAGAGTTATTGGCCTAGTATTAGCTTTAATAAAAACTAGATAGTCACATTATAATCTAAATTATTAAACAACTGTGTGGTTCAACATTTCTCAAAGTCAAATAGTAAATGTCTCCACTTGGTGTAACATGTTTTCTTTACTCAAATAGCCCATTAAATTTCCTCACTGCACTCTAGGAATGAATTATTTATTTATTTTCTAGCTTTATCTTGTACAGGTAAAAATATCACCAATCTACCACCTACGTCAAAATGACAGTTTCCAAAGTATTATATTTAAGTTTCTTCCTGACTTTGTAAAAATCCATTAGTGTATCATTTCAAAAAGTTGGTGCATTTATTCTTCACAATTTTCATCAGTTCTAGAAAATTAAATGGCAAAAAAAAAAATCTTCATAGGATTATGGCTCTATAAAGCAAGTGACTCAAACTCTGAAGAAAACAATGTAGAAAAGAAATATTCCTGAGAGAGCAAAACCCACTTTTGTAGCTTCAATGAAATATAAATTAAAACACCCTCCTGCTGGGCCAGTTCTAATATTTTTCTTACCAGGTAAACTCTCTATTGGCAGGCAGTTTACACAGTTATTTCATTTAGAACTGCCAGTTCAGAAATATGATAGTCCTCACGTAAAACACACCTCTAAAAATATGTCATGCCACCACACTTTTGTTATAGTCTTCGAAGACAGATTTTAAATTACTATTTAACCGAGTACAATTTTACCTCAAGAAACAATTTATGAAAATAACATAAATCAGATGTGATAAAATCAGTAATAAATATTGTGAATGAAGGATTTTAGAAAAGATAAGCAATCTTTAGAGAAGAGAGAACAATTTACATTTCCAAACTATAGTGCATAACATACTTTAAATCACATCTGAGATGTTGCAAAATATAAATATATGCACAACTATGGTATTGCAGCCAGAATACATCTCTTGGTGGCTGCTTACCTTTACATATATCTGTGCATGCCTTTATGGAAGCCTCTTTCCTTTTTTAGGAACACAAAATTGCAACATATTCTTGGAACTATCCTAAATATAACATACCTGCTATTTTCAATTTCTGACCTTTGCTATTTTCAAAAACTAAATTTCTCTTTCTAGATAACAATTTTTTTTAAAGTACATTATTAAGCCATGGTAATAACCTGATAAAATAGAAAAGTGAAAATAGCCAGCCAGGATATTTCAAAGTACCCCATCATCATCACCTTTAATGTGTTCCCCCACATCTTTTTTATTGCTCTAATATTCTTTCATCTCAACCCAGTGTCATTTTTAAATGAACATCTATCCCTCATCATGTTGTGGCACTTCTAACATCTGCTCCAGGCTCACTTCAAAAATTGGTGCCTAGTACTTTCAAGATTTGTTCCATCTCTTGTGCTTACTTATAATAAAACAAAAATAATCTTTCCAATCTCTCAAGTATGATTGCCACCATGAATCTCAAACATTAATGTAACAGAAAAATATTAAAAGTCATCGATCCTAATAAGACTTTATTTTATGTCCACAGCATGGTATATTTCTTACCAAGGAAGTGTTCAAAATAAGCATCAGAACAAAGTGTGATTGCAAGGCGAAACTGAATGATACCATGTTTGTTCTTGCATGACTAGTTGGGCAAGGAAAAGAGACACACTTAATTTATTTCAACTAAAGGAAGTTTGTTGTGATGATACAGGAACTGGCCCAGAATCAGCTCTAGGGGCTGGCTGACCTCTCTCTCCGTCAAGAGCTAAATCAGCTTTCTTAGTGGCACTATTCTCTCTCCTTATATGCATCATTCATCTCTGCCTTGTGGTTTCCTCTGCTTATCCAGTTTTTGCTTCCTCGTAACTTCAGGTTGTATATGATTTCTAGGCACCAACTATATAACAGCATCCTTTCAGCTGCTATTCTTAATACTAATGAACTCTGTGTTTTCCAGTTCAAATTCCCAAGGGTGAGAATCTGATTGACCCTATCTCACCTGTTTATAGTGGAACAAGTCACAGGCTGCTATTAAGCCAATCAATTGTCACTTGCTTACTATTAATTTTCATTCCTAATCCACTTAACCATAGCCAGAAGATAGAATATTGAAGTACAAAAAGGCCACCAAGGTAGAAAGGACTGTGTGAAGTTATGTTGTTGCTAGGATAATTGTGCATGTGACCAAGTATTAAACTGATCCTTATTGTGTCATATAAAAATATATTTACATTGAGTGACTATTTTTAATAAGGTATACTACAACAAGCCTTGCCCCGGAATAAAGTCAAATGAGTCTTTGCAATACCAATTCAAATCTTGTGAAACTGAGTGGAAAATCAACTTTGAACTTGGATGTGTGAAAATCAGGCTAATTTACTGTAACTTTCCCAAACTTACTTAAGGAAAAACAGAAACTCTCCAATGACATTTGCCTAATATTTCTACCTGTAATTAAATTCCTAGTGCTATCTAAATAGTGGTACAGCAATTAGCACTAAGATCTCAGAAGATTGTCTCTTTATATATTTACAGATGTTTAAGCAGAAGTCCAGGATTTACAAAGTTTAGTGAGCAATTTTAGTATGTCTTATATAGTTCTATGCCAATTAAGATGATGCAACTATCATATTTTGCTGAAGTATCGCAGATTTAATTTACCTGACCAATAAGAGCAGGTGAATTCAGTATTCTGATGAATATAATTTTGCAGTTTGCAACGTAATGTACATGATTTCCACTTTTTAGTTGAATATTGAAGTGGAATCCTCGTCAGTTATAAAAACATACCCAACATTTATGTAATGTCAAGTTAAAACATACTTTCACTCAGATTACTTCATGTATCTTGCATAATAGCACTTATTTTGGGGAGGAGAAAACTAGGACCTTATAGGTTTAAATAATACAGCTTGTGAAGAGCAAAGCCACAACTCAAACCATTTAAATCACTTGTGTGCTACTACCACAGTACTCCTCCACTAGGAAGGCATGCTTGCACCCATGGAATAAGCAAAAAAGAAGAAGGCAAAGCACAAGAAGTTTTATAATCTAAAGCAGTGGTCCCCAACCCCCGGGCCGCAGACTGGTACCGGTACGTGGGCCATTTGGTACCGGTCCGCAGAGAAAGAATAAATAACTTACATTATTTCGTTTCATTTATATTTAAGTCTGAACAATGTTTTATTTTTAAAAAAATAACCAGATTCCCTCTGTTACATCCAAGACTCACTCTTGACGCTTGTCTCGGTCACATGATACATTTATCCGTCCCACCCTAAAGGCAGGTCCGTGAAAATATTTTCTGACATTAAATCGGTCCATGGCCAAAATAGGCTGGGGGCCACTGATCTAAAGCATCTGAGGATGAGATCATGAGGATAACATCAAGACCTAGGAAAAAGAAGACAATAAAAATGCATACGGAAGTGACTGATTGCACAGGAATTGATCTTAACTTATTTTGAGTATTATCTCTTTAGCTTGGATGTAAAACCAAATCAATTTTCATTTTATATACAAACTTCAAAATATTGCAACTAGATTTTTGTACATTCTTTGAAAAAGAATTCTGAGGTCACATGTAAGTCCAGTGAGAAAGAGCACCATGGTAGACTAGAAATATCTACCATAGGTGCAGGATTGAGAATAGAAGTGTGGGCGCTGCATAATTGCCAACTCTGACTTAGTACATATGCACAGCATTCCTGTCATGAAGTCCTGCCTTGTACTAGTACTAGAAGCTATAGGATCCAAAGAAACCAATTTACAAATCACCAGCAAATGTTCAGAGATGTCTGCTGGTGGTGCAGTAACCCAGCCATGCCAGACACTGGGTCAGAGAATCATCATGAAAAAGTTACTAAAGGTAACATGAAGTCAAATCTTATAGTCAACTCTGTGGCCATGCTGTTTCTAGTATGAAACACAGCCATGAAGACATTCCATCAATTCTTTGGAAACTGATTCCCAAAATGGGATCTGTTTGAGGATGTAGAGGAAGATCTGGATGAGGATGTAGGAGGAATGAGCAGTTCAGAAATATTTTCCAGAAGTTTCTAAGAAGTTTACATTTTAACATATACTTTTGCCTCTTCTCAAACACAGTCTCTTAACTCTTCAAAGGAATATCCCTAGAGAAGCAAAGGCCAAAAAGATTGGATCTTAGTCACCAGTCCATGGCTCAACCACACACCCAAATAGACAACTGGAATCTCCCGGGTAATTTCAGTTTTCTCTAGATTTCTAGAATTCACAACCAATGGGATGATGCATAAGTAACATAATGACCTTCTTAGGTAGAATAACGACTTCCATTGTTGTTCACTCTCAGCTATCAATTTTTTATCCCCCCTCCCAGGAGCTCAAGTCTTCAGTTTAAAAAAAGAAAGTGGTTTTTTTTGCACAACAATCTAATATAACCCCTTTCAATTTATAGAATTTTGTCAGTACTCCCATATCTAATGATTTTTTACTACCCTATAGTATATAATTTTACCAGTCTCTACATATTTCATTGAAAAGAGCACAATTGTAATAAGTTCCCATAATATTAAGACAATAATTTTTAAGAACTATTATTCACATTCACAAGTTTGTTATTAAACAAATTCATATTAAATTTAAATGTGCTTGGTTAAAGAGCACAAGATTTCAAGATGACAACAAAGTAGGCAGATGTTCCAACTGTCATGTCCTAGGACCAAATTGGATTACAACTTAATTTAAGAACAATAATATTTAAAAAACAACTTTGGACTAAATGAAGAGGAACCTTGTAATGCCGGTGGCCGAGGCCAGGCAGTTCTCATTCATTGAGTTTAGGCAGATGGTAGAGGAACTGCAAAGCTGGAGAGCATTGGGCCATACCTGTTTATTGGAGGATCACAAAGATAGGCAAGTGAATAAACAAAAAGGGAAACAAGTTAATAAATAAAGGAAAACTTGCTTTTCACAGTGAAGGGCAAGGAAGCAGGAAAACCGCACTTCACAGTGGTGAGAGAGCCATCTGGGAGAATCGCCCCCAAAGGAAAGCACCCGTAGCCTTATATAGACAATCCACACATGGTGCCACCACATGCTCACGCACTAATTAGGGGGCAGTGGGCATGGCAGTGACTCAGTTTTCTGGCGTTGAGGCTGGAGCTTTTCTCCACATGCTCCCAAGTTTATGACTGGTGCTTCTGCCTCATGGGAGACTCAGTAGAAACTGTCCAGACCAGGGGTCCCCAAACTATGGCCCGTGGGCCGCACTTCCAGAAGGGGCACCTCTTTCATTGGTGGTCAGTGAGAGGAGCATAGTTCCCATTGAAATACTGGTCAGTTTGTTGATTTAAATTTACTTGTTCTTTATTTTAAATATTGTATTTGTTTCCATTTTGTTTTATTACTTTAAAATAAGATATGTGCAATGTGTATAGGGATTTGTTCATAGTTTTTTTATAGTCTGGCCCTCCAATGGCCTGAGGGACAGTGAACTGGCCCCCTGTGTAAAAAGTTGGGGGACCCCTGGTCCAGATTATGGGCAGACCATATCTCTGGGTCTCAGAGATCACACCCACCAGACTCTTAAGGGACAAAGCCTACTAAAGTCTGTGAAAAACTCTGGACAGACTGACACCTGGGGCTGAGGGGTGGGAGCCACAGCCACCACCTTTCCTTATCCCTGAATGGCCACAGGCTCTAGACTCCACCAGAGGTTTTATTTCACTGGCCAAACCCAACCAGCAGTCAGCAGAGGCTGCTAGAGGTGGGGTCTCAAGGAAGGTTGGCCTTTTGCAGACCTTCCCCCAGGCCCAGTGTGGGTAAAAGACAGCCTAGTGTATGGGCTAGTATTTCCAGGTGCAGCTGGGCCTAGCTGAGGCAGCCACAAACCCTGGATTTGCTTGTAGCTCCAAAAAGGTTGCTGAGGGCCAGTCATGGGCAGTGTCTCCCATTGGTCTGTGCGGGGTTCCCTCCAGGGAGGACTAGGGCTGGCATATCCAGAGGCCAGCTGTGAAGAGCATTGGTTCAGGACCTAACGATGCTTGCATGTAGCATGTCCTAAGGGAGGACTCATCAGACACTGGGCCCAGCTGAGGTAAGGTCCACTCTCTGTGATCAGCACCAGAACAGCAGATCACTCACATTGGACAGGGTGGAGCTTCACAGTGGGCTTGCTGGTGTGCTGGATATCCTGCCCCTCTGGGCTAGGTTTCACAGGGGGAAGGGAAAGAGGTTTGGAGCATAGATTTCAAAGTGTGGGTCCCTGCGAGCCTATTGTTGGGTCCAGTCAAGGGGCTTAGCCACTTTCTGGAAGGGCACAATCAGCCTCAGTGGAGAGCTCCCTTGGTCTTCCTCACTTAGACCAGGGGCTCTCCAGGTGGAAAAACTCCTACAGAGGGGACTATGGCCCCATCTAATCCGAATCTGCTGCTCACATTGCCAGGGAGAAATGGAATTAGAGTATACAGCAGTGTCTGAGGGATTAGGCTCTGGAGTAGGGGCCACTTTCCCCATACTGAGCTCCTGACCAAGAGATGCCTGAAGTAGGGGGTCCCACTAACATTGTATTCCCAACCTCAGCTGACCTAATCCACCAAGCTTGCAACCTATAGAGGGGTTGGTTGGGTAAAGCCAGTCTGAGTTCACACTACAGTCTTTCTATAAAAGACTCTGTGGGAAGACAACACAGCTGCAAGAGGTAGAGCAGCTGAAAAGTAGAGGCAAATCTTATGGAGCTTGGGAATTTTATGAAGCTGCTGTCATCTCTAAGCAGGAGGGAAGCTGGTCCTTATACAGAGGTTGGCCCTTCCCATACTACCCAAGCACAGAAAACACAAACACAAACAGAAAACAGATCAGTAGCTCCATACAGGTGGCCAACAGCAGATTACACATAATGGTGATGCCAACCCAAGAAGCCCCAGAATGAACACAACCAGTAGGGGGTGGTAGATAGCATCAACACTGGACTCAACTAGCTACACAAGCAGAACACCCAAAGGAAGAGGCCAGCAGGCATCAGACACCAAGGAGAATAAATACTTCCAACAGGACAGACACTGCACAGTGTCTAATACATATGATCAAGGTTGACCTTTAAAGCCAGCCAGCCTGAAGGGATAACTACACTCATGAAAGGACCAACTGCATTCAATACTCACATACAATAAGAGGGTAAATACCACCTTCAAGAAATATTCCTAAAACAAAAACGTTATATAGCCTAGAGGTCAGTAACACTGAGTCCATCTTCTTCCTTAAAATGCCTCAACAGGCCTGACCTGTGATGGCGTAGTTGATAAAGCACTGATCTGGAACACAGAGGATGCCAGTTTGAAACGCTGGGCTTGCCTGGTCAAGGTATATATAGGAGTTGATTCTCCCTGCTCCTCCCCCCTTCTCTCTCTTTTTCTGTCTCTCCCCTTAAGATCAGGAACAAGGCAAGGGTGCCCCCTTTCACCACTCTTATTCAACATAGTTCTGGAAGTCCTAGCCACAGCAATTAGACAAAAACAAAAAATAAAGGCATCCAAATTAAAAAAGAACTAGAATTGTCATTATTTTTTGATGACATGATATTGTACATAGATAATGCTAAAGTCTCGGTTAAAAACTGCTAGACCTGATAAATGAATTTGGCAAGGTGGCAGGTTATAAAATTAATATTCGGAGGCCCTGGCCAGTTGGCTCAGCGGTAGAGCGTTGGCCTGGCATGCGAGGGACCCAGGTTTGATTCCCGGCCAGGGCACATTAGGAGAAGTGCCCATTTGCTTCTCCACCCCCCTCCTCCTTCCTCTCTGTCTCTCTCTTCCCCTCCTGCAGCCGAGGCTCCATTGGAGCAAAGATGGCCCGGGTGCTGGGGATGGCTCCTTGGCCTCTGCCCCAGGCGCTAGAGTGGCTCTGGTTGCGGCAGAGCGACGCCCCGGAGGGGCAGAGCGTCACCCCTGGTGGGCATGCTGGGTGGATCCCGGTCTGTCTGACTGTCTCTCCCCATTTCCAGCTTCAGAAAAATACAAAAAAAAATAATAATATTCAAAAATCAGTGGCAGGAGAGAGACAAGATGGCGCTGGAGTAGGCGGATGTACCAGCATCTACCTCCCAGAACCAAAGTGGATTACAAACAAATTTTATGAACTATCAGCTGGAAAAAACAACTTTGGACTAAACTAAAAGGACTCTTCAACCAAGGAACACTGAAGAAGCCACACAGAGACTGGTAGGAAAAGCGGAAATGCGGAAACGCGGAGAGGGCTGCCCAGCTTCTCGGAGCGAAGGGCAGCAGGGAGAGACTCGCATGGTGGGAAGTGAGTTTAGCAGAGGGGAAAGGGTCCTGAGCCCCAGGAACAAAGCCCCAGCCTGCAGCCCCAGAGCCCAGAAGAAGCATAAGGACAGTATTTAGCTGGAAACAAGTCAGAATACTGTTTGTGAGAGAGTCTGATTTCGCAGACCCCAGATACTTCTTAAAGGGACCACGCAGAACATCTCTCTCACAAACACTCACCCAGGGCTCCTGGGGATGGAGGGAGAGGGGAGAGAACCACAGTAACAGGAAGAGAGTGCAATCTAGGAGGCATAGGGAAAACATTTTGGGAGATAGCCACCCTAACCCCTGGGACGAGTCACTCCCCAAAGCAGAAGTGAATATTTCCCCCGGAAGCAGCAATACCAGCAAAGGGAAGCAGGAGAGCAGCCAAACAAGCTCCCCCGCAGCATTCAGAGCAGAGTCGCATAGAAGGAGGGAGCTTTTGGGTCTACAGTAGTGAGTCTTAAGGTCCGAGCTGCAGCGCCCCCACCCACGCGCGGCAGCGGGAGACAAAAGCGTGGTTCTGCTGGCAGGGTTGGAAGCTGGCTGGCCACCACTGGGCTCAGGTGTGAGCTCAATCTTGCCCGGCTAGGGAGAAGGGGGCGTGCAAAAGCGGCCAAGCTCAGCTGCCGGCAGCCTGTAATCCAGCCTCCGGGAGAAGGGCAGGAAACCCGGAAAGAATAGAAACCAGCCCCGGAGCAAGGGCAGAGGAGCACATCCCTGCCCCACCCGTGCAACCAGGCTTGCGGTCTGACTTGGTAGCAGGCTCCTCCCATGGGGGTGGAGCCAAAAGCCCAGAAGAGGCAGAGTTCTGCTACGGAGATGAGCTTGGGCACGCAGCCCTGCCTGGCAGTAGAGCCAAGGCTAGCAGCTGTTCCTTGAGTGGGATCATCCTGCAAAGGCAGGGCGAAAGCTCGGAAACAGGCGGAGACCCGCAGCTGAGCAAAGGTGCTCGCCAGTGCCCTCAGGACCGAGCATAACATCACACACAGGGGCGGGGCAAAGGCCAAGGCCACCAACCCTTGTGCACCCGGGCATGTGATCACAGCCACTCCCGTGAAGAGAAAATGCGGAGGCAGAGAAATACAACACAAATAAACCAAGAGAAATCCCCAGAAAAGGATCTAAGTGAATCAGATATAACCAAACTACCAGATGCAAAGTTTAAAATAACGATTGTTAGGATGCTCAAAGATATTAGAACAACCATAGATGGCCATTACGAAAACCTAAATAAAGAGATAACAAATATAAAAGAGGACATTGAAATAATAAAAAAGAATCAGACAGAAATGACAAATACAATATCTGAAATAAAGAATACAATGGAAGGAATTAAAAGCAGGATGGATGAAGCAGAGAATCGAATCAGTGAGTTAGAGGACACAATAAATAAAGGCACGGAAGCAGAGCAGAAAAAAAAAAGAGACTCAAAAAGTCTGAGGAAACTCTAAGAGAGCTCTGTGACAACATGAAGAGAAATAACACCCACATCATAGGGGTTCCTGAAGAAGAAGAGAAAGAACAAGGGATAGAGACTGTGTTCAAACATATTATAGCGGAAAACTTCCCCCAATTAAGGCAGGAAAACATTTCACATGTTCAGGAAGCACAGAGAAATCCATTAAGGAGAAACCCAAAGAAACCAACACCAAGACACATCATAATTAAAATACCAAAGCTAAATGATAAAGAGAAAATATTAAAAGCTGCTAGAGAAAAAAAGACTATCACCTACAAAGGAGCCCCCATAAGGATGACTTCTGACTTCTCAACAGAAACACTGGAGGCCAGAAGGGAATGGCAAGAAATATTCAAAGTAATGCAGAACAAGAACCTACAACCAAGACTACTTTATCCAGCAAGGCTATCATTTAAAATTGAAGGAGAAATAAAAAGCTTTACAGACAAAAAAAAAAACTCAAGGATTTCACTGCAACCAAACCAAGGCTGCAAGAAATGCTAAGGGACCTGTTGTAAACAGAACAAAGGAAAAAAAGAATATAGCAAAAGAGAAAAACAGTTTTAAAGAAAAAAAATGGCAATAAACAATTACATATCAGTAATAACCTTAAATGTTAATGGATTAAATGATCCAATCAAGAGACATAGGGTAGCTGCATGGATAAGAAAACAGGACCTATACATATGCTGCCTACAAGAGACACACCTTAAATCAAAACATGCACACAGACTGAAGATAAAAGGATGGAAAAAATATTTCATGCAAATGGAAATGAAAAAAAAGCTGGGGTAGCAATGCTTATATCAGACAAAATGGACTTTAGAACAAAGACCATAGTTAGAGATAAAGAAGGTCACTACATAATGATAAAGGGAGCAATACAAAAGGAAGATATAACCATTATAAATATCTACGCACCTAATATAGGAGCACCTAAATATATAAAGCAGACTTTGATAGACTTAAAGGGCGAGATCAACAGCAATACTATAATAGTAGGAGATTTCAATACCCCATTAACATCATTAGATAGATCCTCAAGAAAGAAAATTAACAAAGAAACAGCAGACTTAAAGGACATATTAGATCAACTTGATTTAATAGATATCTTCAGAACCTTTCACCCTAAAAGAGCAGAATATACATTCTTTTCAAGTGCTCATGGTACATTCTCTAGAATAGACCACATGTTAGGGCACAAAAGCGGGCTCAACAAATTTAAGAAGATTGAAATCATATCGAGCACTTTCTCTGATCACAATGGCATTAAACTAGAAATCAACCACAATAGAAAAATTGAAAAACATTCAAACACTTGGAAACTAAATAACATGTTATTAAACAATGAATGGGTTAACATTGAGATTAAAGAAGAAATTTAAAAATTCCTAGAAACAAACGATAATGAGCATACATCAACTCAAAATTTATGGGACACAGCAAAAGCAGTCCTGAGAGGGAAGTTTATAGCATTACAGGCATACCTCAAGAAGCTAGAAAAATCTCAAATAAACAACTTGACCCTGCATCTAAAAGAACTAGAAAAAGAACAGCAAGTAAAGCCCAGAGCTAGTAGAAGGAAGGAAATAATAAAGATCAGAGCAGAAATAAATGACATAGAGGCTAAAGAAACAATACAGAGGATCAATGAAACTAGGAGCTGGTTCTCTGAAAAGGTAAACAAAATTGATGAACCTTTAACAAGACTCACCAAGAAAAAAAGAGAGAGGACTCAAATAAATAAAATTGGAAACGAGAGTGGAGAAATAACTACTGACAAAACAGAAATACAAAATATTGTAAGAAAATATTATGAAGAACTGTACGCCAAAAAACTAGACAACCTAGATGAAATGGACAAATTCCTTGAATCATATAATCTTCCAGAAATCAATCTGGAAGAATCAGAAAACCTAAACAGACCAATTACAACAAATGAGATTGAAACAGCTATCAAAAAACTCCCAAAAAAGAAAAGTCCTGGGCCTGATGGCTTCACAAGTGAATTCTACCAAATATTCAAAGAAGAACTAACTCCTATCCTTCTCAAGCTATTTCAAAAAATTCAAGAGGAAGGAAGACTTCCAAACTCCTTTTATGAGGCGAGCATAATTCTGATTCCAAAACCAGGCAAAGACAACACAAAAAAAGAAAATTATAGGCCAATATTCCTGATGAACTTAGATGCAAAAATCCTCAATAAAATATTAGCAAACCGGATCCAGCAATATATGGAAAAAATCATACACCATGATCAAGTAAGATTATTCTTGGGAGGCAAGGCTGGTACAATATTCGCAAATCAATCAATGTGATTCATCACATAAACAAAAGAAAGGAGAAAAACCACATGATAATTTCAATAGATGCAGAAAAAGCATTTGATAAAGTCCAGCACCCATTCATGATCAAAACTCTCAGCAAAGTGGGAATACAGGGAACATACCTCAACATGATAAAGGCCATCTATGACAAACCCACAGCCAACATCATACTCAATGGGCAAAAATTAAAAGCAATCCCCTTAAGATCAGGAACAAGGCAGGGGTGCCCCCTTTCACCACTCTTATTCAACATAGTTCTGGAAGTCCTCGCCACAGCAATCAGACAAGAAAAAGAAATAAAAGGCATCCAAATTGGAAAAGAAGAAGTAAAGCTATCATTATTTGCAGATGACATGATATTGTATATAGAAAACCCTAAAGTCTCAGTCAAAAAACTACTAGACCTGATCAAAGAATTTGGCAAGGTGACAGGATATAAAATCAATACTCAGAAATCAGAGGCATTTTTATACACTAATAATGAACTGTCAGAAAGAGAAATCAGGGAATCAATCCCCTTTACCATTGCAACCAAAAAAATAAAGTACCTAGGAATAAATCTAACCAAGGAGATTAAAGACTTGTACTCGGAAAATTATAAAACATTGATAAAAGAAATCAGGGAAGATACGAATAAGTGGAGGCATATACCGTGCTCATGGTTAGGAAGAATAAACATCATTAAAATGTCTATATTACCCAAAGCAATTTATAAATTCAATGCAATACCAATGAAAATACCAATGACTTACTTCAAAGACATAGAACACATATTCCAAAAATTTATATGGAACCAAAAAAGAACACGAATAGCCTCAGCAATCCTGAAAAGGAAGAAAAAAGCAGTAGGTATCACACTTCCAGATATCAAGTTATATTATAAGGCCATTGTACTCAAAACAGCATGGTACTGGCATAAGAACAGGCACATAGATCAATGGAACAGAACAGAGAACTCAGAAATAAACCCACAGCTCTATGGACAACTGATATTTGACAAAGGAGGTAAGACAATACAATGGAGTAAAGACAGCCTCTTCAACAAATGGTGTTGGGAAAAGTGGACAGCTACCTGCAAAAAAATGAAACTAGACCACCAACTTACACCACTCACAAAAATAAACTCAAAATGGATAAAAGACTTGAATGTAAACCGTGAAACCATAAGCATCTTAGAAGAAAACATAGGCAGTAAGCTCTCTGACATCTCTCGCAGCAATATATTTGCTGATTTGTCTCCACAGGCAAGTGAAATAAAAGACAGGATAAACAAATGGGACTTTATCAAACTAAAAAGCTTCTGCACAGCTAAAGACAATAAGAACAGAATAAAAAGACAAACTACACAATGGGAGAATATATTTGACACAGCGTCTGACAAGGGGTTAATAACCAAAATTTATAAAGAACTTGTAAAACTTAATACCAGGAAGACAAACAATCCAATCAAAAAATGGGCAAAAGAAATGAATAGACACTTCTCCAAAGAGGACACACAGATGGCCAATAGGCATATGAAAAAATGTTCAACATCACTAATGATTAGAGAAATGCAAATTAAAACCACAATGAGATATCACCTCACACCAGTCAGAATGGCGCTCATCAATAAAACAACACAGAATAAGTGCTGGCAAGGATGTGGAGAAAAGGGAACCCTCCTGCACTGCTGGTGGGAATGCAGACTGGTGCAGCCACGGTGGAAAACAGTATGGAGATTCCTCAAGAAATTAAAAATTGAACTGCCTTTTGACCCAGCTATACCACTATTAGGAATATACCCCAAGAACACCATAGCACTGTTTGAAAAGAAGAAATGCACCCCCATGTTTATGGCAGCATTGTTCACAATAGCAAAGATTTGGAAACAGCCCAAGTGTCCATCAGAAGACGAGTGGATTAAAAAGCTTTGGTATATATATACTATGAAATACTACTCAGCCATAAGAAATGATGACATAGGATCTTTTACAACAACATGGATGGGCCTTGATAACATTATACTGAGTGAAAGAAGTAAATCAGAAAAAACTAAGAACTATATGATTCCATACATAGGTGGGACATAAAGATGAGACTCAGAGACATGAACAACAGTGTTGGGATTACAGGGTGGGGGGAGGAGAGGGAGGGGGTTGGGGGAAGGGAGAGGCACAAAGATCATGGCTTTTCAGCATTTGCCATATTCCCCCCTTAATCTATAGACAGACAGCAAATAATTACGTATGGTGTTCCCACTATAAAGACTGCTGTCTTAGGGACCAATGCTGATAAACTATTTCAGCAGTTCCTCCTTCTTCAAAGAGTTGTATGTAAACATAGAGCTCCATGGTTCATAGGACATACTCAAGCTCACTCCATGCTCCCTGGAGCTTTAGCACAAGGGAATGCCCCCCCCCCTTTTTTTTTTTAGTATTTTTTCTTTTATTTATTTATTTTTTGTATATTTCTGAGGATGGGGATGGGGAGGCAGTCAGACAGACTCCTGCATGCGCCTGACTGGGATCCACCTGGCATGCCTACCGAAGGGAATGCTCTGCCCATCTGGGATGTTGCTCTGTTACAACCGGAGCCATTCTAGAGACTGGGGCGGAGGCCATGGGGCCATCCTTAGTGCCCAGGGTGGATTTGCTCCAGTGGAGCCTTGGCTGTGGGCGAGAGGAGAGAGATGAAGAGGAAGGAGAGGGGGAGGAGTGGAGAGGTAGATGGGCGCTTCTCCTGTGTGCTCTGGCCAGGAATCGAACCCAGGAATCCTGCACACCAGGCCAATGACTCTGACAGGTCTACCATATCATGCTTTTTACTTAAAAAAAAAAAAATTTACATTTCTTTTGATTACTGATGAACAGGAGACACCAAATCTTTTTCGCCTGCAAACTACTACCTTCTTTATTAGATCTAGCTAATAACACTATTCTGTCTTTTTTCCAAATAGCTCCAGATATATGGAAAAGATTTATATAGGCGGATGGGGATCCTCAAACCCCTCAGCGAGATCTTCTGAGAATGGCTTTTAAGATACCTAGAGGCAGAAAAAGCCCAATAGAGATCAGGGGAACCACCAGCTTTTAGGATACACCCTTAAAGGCTCCAACACCCCAAAGGGGTCTCACAGGATGCCATCTGGGTCCTGCTTCAATAGTGGAAAGGAAGGTCATTGAGCTAAAGCCTGCCAGACTTACATGCCTCTGCTGCGAGGAAACAGGGACACTGGAAGGTGGGCTTCCCCCTCGCTCCTCTAAGGGAGGGTTCAGTCTCTTCCAGCCCTGCTCCAGCTACCTATGACCTAACCTTGCCCAGAAAGCTGGGGTTTGCCACTGAAGGCTGAAGGTGCCCAGGGCCGTCGGCCCCATCTACGACACTGTGGACGAGCCTAGGGTATTTCTTCCAAGAAGCAGGTAAACTGATCTCATTCGCACAAGGGCCACTTAATTATGTTTTGCCTGAATAGTCAGGTTTTTTATTCTTCCCTCAAAGATCTCTGTTGTGGGTGTTGACAGTCCTATTTTCTGCTGCTTTGCTTAATATATAGTGTTTCCTTTATACCTCCTACCTCAATGCCCCACTCATATTTCAGGCTGGGACCTACTCCTAATTTAGAGCTCTCTTTCCTCCTTTTGCCAACTTGTATTATGAATTTACCTTTGTCACCCAGCTTAGTGTATCCCAAGGTTCTCTTTACCAGGCCACAGTCGCAGAGCTCCAGGGAAAAGCAACCTGGTCTCAACTCTCCAGGCAGAGGAGAACAGAAGCTCCATATCCATGCATGCTGCAAATGGCTTTTTCCAATCTACCTGAATTATTACCAGCTAGAAGCAGCGGTCAATGGGACTTGGACATGAGCTGCAAAGTATAGAATGGTGACAATTCCAGAGCCATGCGGACTTTTCCTGTGGGGAACTTTCCTGGACTCCTGCTCCCTGAGACAGCTCCTAAAGACTGAACTGTGGTTGGGTTGCATTTTCCAGGGATTTGGCATGGTGATGGGGCCAACTTGGACTTGGGGAACATGTTAAGGACACTACTCTTTTAGGGATTCTTGCTGTATTGGCCAAGAGTTTGCTTAAAGGCTTTTAATCACTGTAAAAAAAAATAGAGGACTGGATGAAGAAGATGGGGCACATATACACCATGGTATACTATTCAGCTAGGAGAAATGGTGACATCGGATCACTTATAGAGGAATGGTGGAGTCTTGGTAACATTGTGCGGGGTGAAATAAGCGAATCAGAAAAAAAACAGGAACTGCAGGATTCCATACATTGGTGGGACATAAAAGCGAGACAAAGAGGCATGGACAGGAGTGTGGTGACTATGGGGGTGGGGGGGAGGGAAGGAGGGAGAGGGGGAGGGGGAGGGGTACAGAGAGAACTGGATGGAGGGTGGCAGAGGATGATCTGTCTTCGGGTGATGGGTATGCAACAGAACTAAATGACAAGATAACCTGGAAATGTTTTCTTTGAATGTATGTACCCTGATTTATTGATGTCACCCCATTAAAATAAAAATTAAAAAAAAATCAGTGGCATTTTGATACACCAACAATAAACTGTCAGAAAGAGAAATTAAGGAAACAATCCCCTTCACTATTGCAAAAATAAATAAATAAATAAAGTACTAAGAGTAAATTTAACCAAGGAGGTAAAAGACTTGTATGTGGAAAATTATAAGACATTGAAAAAGAAATCAAGGAAGATACAAACAAGTGGAAGCATATATCCTATTCATGGATAGAAAGAATAAACATAATTTAAATGTCCATAGTACCATAAGTAATCTATAGATTCAATGCAATTCCTATTAAAATACCAATAGTATACTTCACAGATCTAAAACAAATATTCCAAAAATTGATATGAAACCAAAAAGAACACAAATAGCCTTAGGAATCATAAAAATGAAGAATAAAGTGGGAGGTATTACACTTCCCAATATCAAGTTATACTACAAGGCTATTGTCATCAAAACAGCTTGGTCCTGGCATAAGAACAGAAATACAGATCAATGGAACAGAACAGAGAATGCAGAAATAAGTTCACGCCTTTATGGCAATTGATCTTTGACAAAGGAGGCAAGAATATACAGTGGAGTAAAGACAGTCTCTGTGACAAATGGTATTGGACCTGACCAGGTGGTAGTGAAGTGGATGGAGCATCAAACTGGGACATAGAGGACCCAAGTACAAAACCCTGATTGCCAGATTAAGCATGGGTCACTGGCTAGAGCGTGGGATCACAGACATGACCCCATGGTCACTGCCGTGAGCCCAAAGATTGCTGGCTTGAAGTCCAAGGTCACCAGCTTGAGCCCAAGGCTGCTGGCTCGAGCAAGGGGTCACTCACTCTGCTGTAGCCTGCTGGTCAAGGCACATATGCAAAAGCAATCAATGAACAACTACAGGGCCATGACAAAGAATTGATGTTTCTAATCTCTCTCCCTTCCTGACTGTGAGTACCTATCTGTCTCTCTCTCTGTCCCTCTCTTGGTCTCTGTCACAAAATTAATAAATAAATAAATAAATAATAAATAAATAAATGGTGTCGGGAAAATTGAACAGGTACATTGAAAAATGAAACTAGACAACCAACTCCCAGCATTCACAAAAACAAACTCAAAATTGACAAAAGACTTAAATGTAAGTCACAAAACCATAAAATCTTAGAAGAAAACAAGCAGTAAACTCTCTCATATTTCTCATAGTAACATTTTTGCCAATATATCTCCACAAGCAAGTGAAATAAAAGACAAAATAAACAAATGTGACTATCAGTATATCAAACTAAAAAGCTTTTGCACAGCAAAAGACACCATTAACAAAATAAAAAGACAACCCACACAATGGGAGAACATATTCACCAATACATCTGATAAGGGGTTAATAACCAAAATTTATAAAGAACTTTTAAAACACAACACCAGGAAAGTAAATAATCCAATTATAAAATGAGCAAAGAAAGTGAATAGATACTTCTGTAAAGAGGACATACAGATGGCCAGTAGGCATATGAAAAAATATTTAACGTCACTAATCATGAGAGAAATGCAAATTAAAACCACTATGAGATACAAGTTCACACCTGTCAGAATGGTTCTCATTAACAAATCAATACACAGCAGTGCTGGTGAGGATGTGGATCCTTCTGCGCTACTGGTGGGAATGAAGACTTGTGCAGCCACTGTGGAAAACTGTATGGTGTTTCCTCAAAAAATTAAAAATAGAACTGCCTTTTGACTCAGCTATCTCACTTTTAGGAATATATTGTAAGAATACCAAAACATTGATTTGAAAGAATATATGTTCCCCAATGTTTACTGCAGCATTGTTTACAATAGCAAAGATCTGGAGACAGCCCAAATGTCCATCAGTGGATGAGTGAATTAAAAAGCAGTGGTACATACACACAATGGAATACTACACAGCCGTGAAAAAGAAGAATATCTTACTTTTGCAAGGGCATGAGTGGACCTGGAGATTATCATGTCAAGTGAAATAAGCCAGGCAGAGAAAGACAAATATCATATGATCTCATTTATATGTGGAATCTAATGAACAAAGTGAACTGAGGAATGGAATAGAGACAGAGGAGGGGTCACAGGGAGTAGAAGGACAGCTGTCAGAGGGAAGGGGGATGAAGGGATGAGATCAGAGAAAGTGAAGGAATTAGTGAAATTATATGTACATAACACATAGATACAGATATCAGGACAGCAAATCCCTGAGGGAAGTGGGGGAGGGAGGAAAGGGGATGGACTGTGGGGTACGTTGTTGGAGGTGAGGCTGTTATATTGCATGAGACACTTGAATCCATGTTAACACAGTAAATTTAAAAATTTAATAAAAAAATTAAATGTGCTTGTCAAAATAAGATATGGAGCCTCAGTGACAAATTTTATTAAGCATTCCTTTTACTGATGAGTGTGCAATATTTCTGTAACTAACAAGAGTTTTATAGATATGGCTATGAAATCAGATTCTATAATGTAAAATATTTTATTTCTCTCTGTAGAATTAATTGCTACCTATTAATTCAGAGAACTACAAAATCAAATCATAGAATGCTATGTATGATATTATTTTTTAATGTTAAAGTAAATAAATGTATACATAGATATTTTATATGCAGAAATCTACTGGAAGAATACATTTTATACTGCAAATCATTATCCATAGTGTTGGAATTTTTATAAGAATGCATTAATTTTATTATCAGTAGAAATAGCCAAGACAGTCTGAGCAAATAAAAGGGAATTTTTGTCACCTACACACTTTGAAATATATCACAAGTAATCTCTCTTCTGCATAACCTTATTTCATGAAAATATTTTAAACTAGTAACACTTTTTTTTTTCCTGTATTTTTCTGAAGCTGGAAACGGGGAGAGACAGTCAGACAGACTCCCGCATGCGCCCGACCAGGATCCACCCGGCACGCCCACCAGGGGGCGACGCTCTGCCCACCAGGGGGCGATGCTCTGCCCCTCCGGGGCGTCGCTCTGTTGTGACCAGAGCCACTCTAGCACCTGGGGCAAAGGCTGAGGAGCCATCCCCAGCGCCCGGGCCATCTTTGCTCCAGTGGAGCCTCGGCTGCGGGAGGGGAAGAGAGAGACAGAGAGGAAGGAGAGGGGGAAGGGTGGAGAAGCAGATGGGCGCTTCTCCTGTGTGCCCTGGCCGGGAATCGAACCTGGGACTTCTACATGCCAGGCCGACGCTCTACCACTGAGCCAACCGGCCAGAATAGTAACACTTTTTGATGAAATTTATGTTATATAAAGTGTAGTTTTTAAGATATTTTAACCTAATATACACATCAAGTACATATTCTTTGGGAAGAGTTTGCATATCAATGCAATTTGGTTTTTGTTCTTCAAAGTTCAACAGCTGAATATATACTAATCCTTAACATGACTAACACAGTATGATGTGTAGAAGAACATAATGAATCTAACCTAAGCCCTATTATAGAGAAATTGAGTAACTTATCCACTGTCTTATTATTTATGGCAATCTTTATGACCTTCAATGCAATACTCTTTCAGACAGAGTAGATTATGTGTTATGATTCAGAGAGCTCATATAATAATTCTGTACAGGCAGAATAATAATATGCCTACTTTGACAATACCTCTTCATCTTTTGTTTCAGAGTGTACAGTTTAAGAGCAAGGACACAAAAGAATGATAGAAAAGATCCAGACTGGACCTCTGAGTCATAAGGCAGAGAAGAAGCTTTTCAGGCAAAGGTTCTGGACTTTACAATAAACTGTAAGTGATATTTTCATGAAATAAAAGATAATAATGCATTCATTAAAAAAAGATTACAAGGATCAAAAGGAATATTTATAGAGCAAGAAAAAGTTTTTGATAATTAAAATGACATTATTTTATAATCTGTAAAGAAAAGTTAGATACTAACTTCAAAAAGATCTCTTAGAATGCAGCAGGAGTGGGAAAGACTGGCTGGAGGAGAAGGAAGGCAGAAAGTGAGGAAGAAAAGGAGGGCTGGAAGGGATAAGAGATAAAAGAGAGAAAGTACAAGGGGAAGAGCAGATAGAGGAGGGGAGAAAGAAGTAAAAAAAGAAATGAAAAAATAAGGAAGCCCAGAGGTGAATTAAAGAATGTCCTGAAACTCTATTGTGGCAATTATTTCCCAATATATACTTATATCAAATCATCATATTGTATACCTTAAACTGACACAATTGTTATGGGTCAAGTACATCTCAATAAAGCGAGGAGGGTTGTCATTTCCAGAAAGAAAAGGACAGAGAAACTAGAAGAAAGGAATTTATTTTAATCAAAAACTATGATATTCTAAAACAGAAGAAAATTAATCCCCTTTAGCAGTACAAGCAAATAGATGTAAAAAGATCTACACAAAGCACAGCCTTAGACAAGTGGAGAAGAACAGGGGAATTTCAGGGGTCCCCAAACTTTTTACACAGGGGGCCAGTTCACTGTCCCTTAGACCGTTAGAGGGCCAGACTATAAAAAACTATGAACAAATCCCTATGCACACTACACATATCTTATTTTAAAGTAAAAAAAAAAAAACAAAATGGGAACGAATACAATATTTAAAATAAAGAACAAGTAAATTTAAATCAACAAACTGACCAGTATTTCAATGGGAACTATGCTCCTCTCACTGACCACCAATGAAAGAGGTGCCCCTTCTGGGTGTGCGGCGGGGGGGCCGGATAAATGGCCTCAGGGGGCCGCATGCAGCCCGCGGGCCGTAGTTTGGGGACCCCTGGGTTAGGTTATACTAAAAGAACCAGAAGTAACATCATCAGTCTTCCTAAAAAGCCACACCATCTTGAGGGCTAGCAGGCAGTGGAACATTGGCTCTTTTTTCCTAAAGCCAAATTATTGCTGACCTAAATGTGTGTGTCAATCCAATTGATTAATCAAAAAGTAGGGTAGAGCAAAAAAACATTTTCTGACATTCAGAATGCCAACCTCATTCTACCTTATGTATTCAGTCACAAAGCTACCAGAGGGAATACAGTAAGGAAAAATAGGACATGAAATTTGGAAAGCTAGAAATCCGAGGGGAGAGGTAAAAGGGATTCCCAAAGTAATACTTCTTCAGATCTTAGCAAGCAATCAGAGCTGAGAAAAAGAAATTGTGTTAGAGTTATACATTTATCAAAGAAAGACAAAATTGGCACAGATATATTAACTGATAAAATTGGCTCTGTGGAAAATTATAATGAAAGGCCTTTTACTGATCTCTTAGAGAAGATGAAAGAACCAAGATGTTATAGATTCAGAAAAAAAATAAGCAAATGAGAGGAAAATAAAATGAGGTAATTATCAAAGCTGAAAAAATGTAATGATTCTTAGCTGAAAAATTAAATATTGTACACAAACAGAAATGTAAACAAAGTATATTACTTGGCTTGGCAGTTAACCTTTTTTACATAATCATACTGATGGAAAGAGTTTCTATGAATTTAACAGAAAAGAAATTAATACCACCGTACACAAATAAGAAAGCAGAAAAAGAGAATAAAAGAGAAGTAAAATCTACAATTACCATATGAGGAAGTCAATGGATAATGTCCAAAAATGACAAAACAAAATATTGTACCATTTAATTATTTAGATATATGAAGGTAAATTCTAGAAAAAAACAACCAAAATACTAGAAGATGCAAGACATGACCATTTTTAATAACATTTAGCATTATTTAAAAGTAAATGCAACACTCCTACAAAAACAAATAAACCTCGCCACTGCCTGAATAAATGTTGTAATCTCATAGTATATGAACAACTCTCCACAATTTATATACTTTTTAAAAGACTCTATTTAATATCTCTTGAAAATTGTGCTGGCAGACACAGCCCTGAGGCCTTTGAGAATTTGTGAAAATACAGACTAAAATAAAATTCAGAAAACTCTTTCATATATTCCCTTGAATAACCTCCCTGCTATAATGCTATCATTTGAGACTCCAAACTGTCTTGATGCTGACGTTTAGAACTTTTTGTATTGCAAAATGTGGAGACATGTTTAGATACCAAGAAGCCCCAGGTATGCTGAAACCCTGAGTTTTATTTTACATTGCTTCTCGGCCCCTTTAATTCAATTCCGTGACTCAAAATGCCTTAAGATTTGATCTATATGTTGTCCAAATGCTGTTGGTAGCTGAGTGAAAGATTTAATATTGTTTATTGCCAAATATGTCTCCCAAATTTTAATCCTCTTATCTCTCCATTACTCATTTGTAAAGCAGGCTAATGTAATATTGGAGACAGAGTGAGTCAATGCAGAAGCAATTCTAAAT